>NC_065448.1:244747357-245095322 GCF_917563875.1 Diabrotica virgifera virgifera | reverse complement strand
AATTTGCACAACACAACAATTAAAATACTGATACACTTAGCTCATTTTCTCCTTCTTCCGTATTTTCTTCGTCACTATCATCGCCCAATTCAATAATAAATTTATTTCCACCATTAATGTGGAAGTGCCCAATCTTCTTATAATATTCTTCTACTTTGATCACTTTGGCGATTCTTTTCTGCCAGTCTACTTTGGTAATATTGGCTACTTCTTTTTTAATTATCTCAATTACCTTTTTGTCAAATTTAGGAAATGTATTTGAACGCCTTATACTTGGTTTTAATTGTCCCCAAATTAACTCAATAGGATTGAAAACACAAAAGTAGAGGGGAAGTCTCAATATAGTGTGTCCATGCTTTTCGGCAATACTCTCTAGAGCGTATAATTTTCTAAATTGCTTCGTGTGTAGAACTTCAATAAGTTGTTTTTTTGTGTAAAAATCTGCGAAATACAAATAATTTTCCATTAAAAAATTTTGCAGGTCAGCTTTGAAGATGTATTTGGTATTTTAGTGAGCTGTCGGGAATGATAGGAACCGTTGTCAAGCACTATTACTCTGTTTTTCTCCAAGTTTGGGATCAGCGAGTTTTCAAACCAATCTTCAAAAATGTCAGCTTCCATATTCTTGTGGTAGTCAACGTTACAATCTTCCATTTTCTTCCCACATAATTTTAAAGCATTCGGAACCCATCCCTCACTTCCTCCGCAATGTACAATAATTAGCCGCGAGCCTTTATTTGCAGGCATTTCTGGTATGCACATGCTTGAACCATCTGCCCATCCTTTCTTTACTGTATCGTGGGTATCATACCAAGTTTCATCTAAATAATAAATTCTCCTATTTTCTTGCCTATATTTAGTAATTTCTTCTAGGTACATATTACGTCTGTTGACTATTCTTTGGCTTTCCATAATTGCTTGACGTTTATTTATTTTTTTTTTACTTAAAGCCCATTTTTTTATCCAATTTTGTAGAGTTCTCTCACAGCAGTTCATATTTCGACCGGTTGTTTCCAATTTCTTTCTTATTATTTCTATTGTAGGTATTTCATTGCTTTTGTAGCAGTCGTATATTGTGGTTTTGAATAGTTTTACGAGTGAAGGATTTAAAGGTCTTGAAAATTTGTAGTCACATCGTTTCTTGCGATGATAGGGTTCATTTTTAACTATTTTATATACATTAGAAAGTGGAATTTCTGTTAAATCAGTGGTGGCTTGTGCCAATAGTGTTTCATCGAAGCCGAATTTAGTACGTAGATTTTTGTGTACATTCAAACATACTTGCTGTGTTTCTGCATTTAAATGCATTCGAGTCTTCTTTACGAGCTCTTTTTTTTTAGTAATTACATTCACACTAGCACTGGCAATTTCTACAATATCAGCGTTATCGTACGCGATATTTACATTATCCCACGGGCGCCACGTCACTATTCACATTAATTAAATTACAATAATTAACACTTGACACTCTCCAAACGAAATACTAAACCAATATTCAAAATAATTACAGCAACAAAACATCACTTAACACACGTACACTCCAGTACTAACACACTGCTAGCTACCGAACTAAAACTAAGATTTTGCACGAAACTTGTGAATAGATATGCGGGAGGTCTGACCGTAAAAACACAGATGCTTCAAAGGGCCGCTTCTTAAACGTTTGACCTAATATCTATATTTGAAGAATATCATATTTCACCGGCTTAAAGCTATTCCACAGTATTTTTTACTTGGACAATACATCAAACGAACTTTTCAGAGCAGCCGTCTCCAAGGTCCGAATAGCTATGATGATTGCCACCCTCCGTTGCGGAGATGGCACTTTTAGAAGAAGATAGGTGCTGGTTCGCTGAGAAAGGTCTACTTAAGGTACTAGCGAGACGGCTTCCTAATGGGGTTAAATCTAGATACCAGTAAATAAGATAAGTGATTTTAACAATTGTGTTCTAATAAAACCTAATAAAATGATATGTAAATATATTGTTAAGAAGGAAAAATAATGATGAAAGATATTACTATAACTAAACTAAAATAATCCTTTACCGGTAAAAACCAAAGGGACTACAGTCTCTTAGGCCTTGACCGGTAGCTATATTATCAGCTCATAAGACATAGTGCCCTTACCTTATCTTCTGGGTATCACTTGTCTAGATATGCCGCAAACTTGCGACTTCAGGAACTGCTTCCACTAATTTACGATGAACCACTTACAATTTAAACGTTCAAGTTAAGGTTAACGAGTTATTGATATCAAGGGAGCGAGATAACTTTTAACTTTTTACGTCGCGATACTGTAGATTAAATAGATTAAGTATTTGAGATAGACTGCGAGTATTGTTTTTGCCACGACTATTCCTCCACGAGCAAGGAACCCTCTAGAAATAATGATAAAACACCTAGAAGAAAGCTTAGTGGAAATAAGTGGAACACCAAGGAAGATGTGCATAGACGAAGTGAGCACCGATGCTAAAGAGATATTAAGGGTGGATAACTGGAGGAGAGCAGCTAGGAACAGGGATACTTGGATGCCGATGCTGGGGGAGGCCAGAGCCCTAATTGGGCTGTAGAGTTATAGGAGAGAGATTATTCCACGAGTTTTATAGGAGCGATGAGACACACGAGTCCTGTGCCTCCTACGATTACTGGTTTTCGACTATCTTCTACAAGAGATGCATTGCGACTGTTTGGATTTCCACCGGAAATCTCTATCAAAATACAAAACATTAATAAAATAAACAAATTTTGTTTATGCTGCTTAGTAAAAAATTCTTTTAATAATTTAATTTTATCTGGCTCATATCAAGTATATTTTCTTACTATCGACATGTTATTAACTTACTAATAAATAGTGGTATCTTCTATTACAATAGATACATGTTTGGGTTTCTATATTTCAGCGACTTATTTAACCTTTTTGTGTAGTTCTCTATCTTTATGCTTCCTTTGCAGATCTTCTACCTCTTTACATTTTTCTTTTAGCCACTCTTCCTTAACTACATGTATCTTTCTCTCAATTTCTCTGTTGAGTTCTTTCTATCTTGTTAGGTTTTTATTTTTTAGCATCCGTCTGCTCTCCATAATTTGTAATATTTCGTTTGTCATCCATGGTTTTCTTTGTTTACGATTTTCTTTCTGTATATTTTGGTTTGCTGCCTCCAGGACATCATTTTTAATTGTTCTCCATTGTTTTCTTTTATTGTCTTCTCTTTAGTCGGAGCTAATGTCTTAGACTCTAATTGCGTATCTACCATGTCTTCATACATATGTTTTTGTCCTTAATCAGCACTACTCCATGCTATTCTCTGACTGGGTTTCTCCTTGTGTACTCTTTTAAGTTTTATTCTGACAGTTGCGACTACAGAATTGTGGTCTGAATTTATGTCACACCTTGGGTACGCTTTTACATTTAGAATACCATTACGGAACCTTTTATTAATTGTAATGTAGTCGATTTGGTTCCTCACAATATTTCCTTCGCAGTCTTGAGGAGACCACCACGTATACAGACGTCTTTAAGGTAATTTAAATCATGTGTTAAGAACCACCAGGTTGTTCTCTTGGCAAAATTCAACAAAGCGTGTGCCTCGTTCATTCCTGGTTCCTACACCGTATGCGCCGATGATCGATTCGACTTTTTCTGCTCCTACCTTCGCATTCCAATCTCCCATAAATATGTTGATATCATCTGATTTTATGTGTTTTTGATCTTTTCAATATCGGAGTAGAAAATCTCCAGATCTTCAGGGCCCCCGCTACCATATGTGCAAAGTGTGTAATGCACACGGGTGCCATCCTTTAGGGGTGCCAAAACCGGGGCTCAAAAATTGCAAAAAAAAAGCAAAGAAACAAAAATTAATTTTAAAATAAAAGTTGAGAAATTAAATAGGATTCAGTTTAAACACTCACGAAATTTTATTAGTATATCATCCAGTTACTGCCGATTCCCATTTGCGAGAACTTATTATGTCAGAAATCAAGCATTTTAATTTATTTTATTATGCTTTTATTGTGTTTGTTTTATTTTGATATTTTAGCATACAAATAATTGTCCACTTACTCACGGTTGTTATAAATTTTAAAGAACCGCTTATATTGACATAAAATTTGTCATCCACATAGTTAACAAGAAAAGAAGTGATACCTACTGTGCCGATGTGTGCTTTTACCCTGAGGGTAAAAGGGGTATTCTCAGGGGAATACGCCCGAGAATATATGGGAGTATTCTCGGGAGTGAAAAAACATTCGTTCAAAATAAGTCCGGAATTGTATAAACTGACTAATTCTAAGCAACTTTTGTTGTATAGAGATTTTCACTAAGTCAGTTCTTTTCGAGTTATTTACGAGTGAGTATGTTCATTTTTTCAACAAAAAAAAACTCGTTTTTAGACGGTTTTTCGCAATTAAAAACTAATTATTTTATCGAAAAATACTCTTAGCAAAAATATAGCTTATAAGAAAGCAAAAAAAATAATTTATATATCAACTCTTCAAACCCAGTAGAAGCAGAGTTGTAGCTAATGAGAAGTAGGTTCTTATTCATCAAATTCCAAATCGAATGTTTCAACGTGAAATAACCAAAAAATTAAGCACTTTTGGAAAACTCATTACAACTTCTTTAAAGTGTTTAAGAAACGATTTATTTTTAATAGTTAAAAAAGTTTCTAGCTTACTTTATAAGTACTATGTATTATTTATATGATCTCTAAGTTTCATCGCTTTAAAGTGCTCATTTTTGAAAAAATTTGGTTTTAAATTAATTTTTTTTAATCTTGAAAAAATTTCTTTTTCCAAATAACTTTAAAATTAATCAGTGATACCAAAAATCTCAGGCAGTAAAAAATGTAGATTTTGCTTTTCTGAATATTTTGGATGTTTTTTTTTCCTGTAAGGCAAAAATTGGAAGAAATGGCCGTTCAAATTTTGCATAGATTCATGATTAGTGACTAGATCAGCCTTTTCGCCCTTTTAACCACAGCCTTTTCAAAAATAAGCAATTTGAACCGATGAAACTTTAGATCATATATGTAAACAATACATAAGTCAAGTAACTTGTGGTGAAGCGGTAACGATTAATTTCATTTGGAATGCTAATTAGGTGGTGATTTCATGATTTTTTTACCAAAAAAAGGACCAACATTATTTTTAACTTACTTACTTTTGATGTTAAAAAAAAATAAAAATATAGCTTCTTTTAAACACTTTAAAAAAGTTGTAATAAGTTTTCCCTGATAAGTGCTTGATTTTTTGGTTATTTCACGTTGAAATATTTGATTTGTAATTTGACGAATAAGAACCTTCTTTTCGTTAACTACAACTCTGCTTCTACTGGGTTTGCCGACTTCATATATTTACACCATTTTTTTCAATTTTTTATAAGTTATATTTTTTTTGAATAAAATACTTTTTGAGTTATTTGCAATAATCCGTCTAAAAACTTGTTTTTTTTTTTTGTTGAAAAATGAACATATTATTTACTCGCAAATAACTTGAAAACTATTGAAAAGTATTGACAGAAAAATCTTTATAGAAGAAAAGTTATTTAAAATCGGTCATTTTATCCCATTCCGGACTTTTTTGAACGTATGTTTTTTCACCCCCGAGAAGGGGGTGAAACTCACATTCTAAAGTTCAGTTCTCTGGTTTATTTTAAGCACCTATCTACCTTCAAAAAATAAATAAAATACATCATCCAAAATGCCTTAAGGCGCCAAAATCCTTTTTTGCACACAGGCACCAGTACCCCTTACGGGGGCCCTGCAGATCTTCGTCTGTGCTGTCTGCTGTCGGTTGGTGTCGAATGGTTGAACATTTAATTTGATCATTACTCTGTCGCTGACTGATAGAAAACCCTTCGTGTGTTGTTTCGTGTATGCTGTTACCAACACTCCTACACCTGATTGGGCATCATCATCTTTGCCTGCATAATAGAATCGGTTTCCATTTATTGTATCCACATATCCTTCTTCTTCCCATCTCACCTCACACATAATGCTAGGGTGTAATGGGGTGTAATGCTAGTTCGCCTCCATGTGGTGCACCCTGGGTAACGCTAAATGAACTAGCAAAAATTTGGCGGCAGACGAACGAAAAACAAAAACAATATCCTGCCAACATCACAGATCACAAACAGAAATCTTATCTATACGTAAACATACGATGGGAACAAATAAAGGTTCTTCTCAGAACCAACTGACTAGAGATCTCGGACCGTGTATCCGAGTCTGTCACCTTAACATCGAGGGCATAAGCCAGGCAAAATGCCAAGTGTTGCAAAAAATCCTACACGATAACGACATTGACCTGGTTGCCATACAAGAGACCCATACTGAAGACAAAGTCCAGCTTGATTTAAGGGGAAAGATACCTGGCTACGATTTACTGGGAGCCACCTATGATAAACATTACGGCGTCGCAACCTACATTCGCTGCAATATAGAAAATGGTTTCCTACTTTCTGCTTCCAATGAAAATAATATACATGAAGTAGTCACCAAGATTGGAGATATTACCGTAGTTAACATATACAAACCTCCAGCCACTACATGGAACCCAGAAGTGCTAAAGACTCATCCACATCCTACTATATACATCGGCGACTTCAACAGCCACCACGAAATGTGGAAGTACACCACGAATGATGAAAATGGGGAGGCACTAGTAGAATGGTCCGAAGAGCAAAACACATACCTAGTTTTTGATGCCAAAGACAGAGGAACATTTAAATCAGCTGCATGGAGAAAAGAATATAACCCAGACCTATGTTTTGTCTCAAAAGATACCAATGACAGACCACTAACAACTGCGAGAAGTGTCCTTGCAGACTTCCCACATACTCAACATCGTCCGGTGCTTATCACCATCGGAATATCAATTCCAATAATTAGATCATATCCTCGACCCAGGTGGAATCTTAGAAAAGCAAACTGGAAGAAATTCTCTGAACAACTAGACCGGACCTTGAGCTGGGTCCCTCCAACCAGCAAACATTATGAGAGGTTTGTGGGCGCAGTAATAAGCACTGCCAAGAAAACCATCCCTAGGGGGTATCGCAAAGAATATGTGCCTGGATGGACTGAAACATGTGAAGACTTATACACGAAGTTTCTCGAAAGTGGTGACCGAGAAATAGCCGATGAGCTTTTACACAACATCGATACAGCTAGACGCCAAAAATGGATAAAGACTGTCGAAAACCTTGACTTCAAAAAATCAAGCCGGCAGGCATGGTCCTTGTTGCGGAAAATTGGAGGAGCTAACCAGCTGGAATCCAGAGAGTCTAAAATGTCTCCTAACAAGGTTGCCTCCCATATAGTATCTCTATCCAGAGCTCCACGAGATCGAACACATACTACCAACGTGAAAAGAGACTTAAGGGCATTAAAACAAATGAACAGAACGAACTCCGAATATTCAGCAAGAATACTTATTTCTGAAATCACACATGCGCTGAAAGAAATGAAATCAGGTAAAGCACCTGGGTTTGATGGTATCCATCCAGAGTTCTTGATACACAGTGGTGCATACACGAAACAGTGGCTTGCAATGTTCTTTAATATACTTCAGTCAGGTAACATTCCTTTCTCACTTAAGCGAACAAAGATAATTGCAATTCCGAAACCGGGCAAATCAAACGATAAGCCAGAAAACTACCGCCCCATAGCTCTACTCAGCATGGTATATAAACTATTAGAAAAGCTTCTCCTCAACAGAATTAGTCACAGGATACTAGAAAATGTCCCCATTGAACAAGCTGGCTTCCGCCCTCATCGAAGCTGTACGGACCAAGTGCTGTCATTAACAACTTTTATAGAAGCTAGTTTTCAAAAGAAACAAAAGACAGCAACAGTATTTATAGATCTAACAGCAGCATATGATACTGTTTGGAGACAGGGATTAATATATAAACTGGCCCGCATTATCCCCTGCAGAAAGATAATTAACCTCATTGACAACATGCTGACCAACAGAGCCTTCCAGGTTATAATGGGAAAGGAGACGAGTAGACAGATGAAACTTAACAATGGTCTTCCACAGGGTTCTGTCCTTGCCCCTTTACTTTTCAGCCTCTATATTGCTGACATGCCTGAAACCGAATCTCGGAAGTTTGGATATGCTGACGACTGGACCCTTGCAACAAGCCACCAATCTTTAGAAACTACAGAAATCACTCTCACGAATGACTTATCCATCCTCAGCGAATACCTTAAGAAATGGAGACTACAGCCAAGTACTACAAAAACTGAAGTATCAGCTTTTCATCTAAACAACAAGTTGGCAAACAGAGAATTGCGAGTGTATTTTAATAACAAGCTGTTAAAACACAATAAATACCCGAAATACCTTGGGGTTACTCTAGACAGAACGCTCACATTCAGAGAACACCTGACGAAAACAGCAGCAAAATTGAAAACACGCAACAATATAATACAGAAACTCTGCGGCACTACATGGGGGTCCACAGCATCAACATTAAGATCCTCTGCTCTTGGCCTGATATATCCGGTGGCAGAATACTGTGCTCCAGTGTGGCTAAATAGCAGGCATACCCACCTGGTCGACACCCAACTAAACCGTACTATGCGTATGATAACAGGCACAATTAAGCCCACCCCTACAATGTGGCTACCTACCCTTAGTAATATAGCACCACCCAACCTACGCCGCGAACATGCATTGGTTAAAGAATATAACAAAATAATGGACAGTCGCCAGCTTCTAGTCCACAACGACATCCCCGATATTCTTGGAAACCGTCTCCGATCCAGGTTACCCCCTCTACAATCTGCTCAAGCGCTGCAGCAATCCAACTTTGACTTAAATACCCGATGGAGAGAAGATTGGGAAAGTAGGACAGATCCGCATTACCATAGTCTACCGGACATCATAGGGAAACCTGGCGAATTTGAACGTCCCCGTAAGATTTGGGCAGCCCTTAATCGAATTCGAACAAACTGTGGAAGATGCGCCGACTCCCTCCACAGATGGGGTAAACTCCCCTCGCCTTCTTGTGACTGCGGCGCTGCAAGACAGACGATCAGTCACATTGTTCAGGACTGCCCACGCAGAGCATACACAGGCGACCCTATAGACTTTGTAATGGCAACCGAAGGGTCAATCGAATATATAAAAAAATTGGACATCTGTTTGTGATGCATTGTATAATGCATAAATCTAACTATATTCTGTGATATACTTAAGCCATACGCTAAATAAAACCTCACACATACTAAGTATCTCCCACTTCATTCGGCTCATCTCGTTTTTAGCAGTTACTAATTTGCCTGCTCTATACAATGTCTTAACATTCTACGTAGCAATTTTAAATTTCCTCCCGGGGATTCTTAGCACCTCTTGACGATTGAACGCCTGCCGGGGACTAGGGGCCATGTTTTGATTTTGACTTGCCATATTAACTATCTTGGGAATTTAATGCGATGGTTTCCCACTTGCCTTTCGCATCCTATGCCGTTGACGACGGGATTCTACCCATCTGCCCATCTTCTACCACGTAGAGGTGCAGATTGGGGGTTTCCCTTCATTGAGATCAAAACCGTAAAGGCATTTCTTGATACTCTCCAGTACTTTAAGAAGACAATACCTAACTGTATTTATAAATAATTTTAACTAGTATTAATATCTTGGTCTGGATACTTGCTAAACTGTGCTATTCACTTTGACAAGTTGAAAAATGTGTGTCGCATTAATTCGGATAAATGTCACTGAATGTTTTTATACAACGCCTTGAATTTTGTATGTACCTAAGTATGAAAAATTAACCTGTCTAATATAACATAAGAAAATAATGCTCCAATTTTGTTCTCAAACTTGTTTTCATTCGGCAATAGTCACTCGAGTCCTCCGAGCTCTTGTGTCCATTGCCAGACAACAAATTTTCTAAGAATTGTCGCATTATTGTCAATTTATTCTCACTCTCTTATGATATTAATGTTGGGAGTTTTATAACTTCGAAATAATAAGAAGGTGTCAAAAGTCAAAACAACAAACAGTAGGATAGGTATACTATTCATTATCGGTAAGTAAAAGTTAAAAAAGGCAGCTGGCGTCCAAGTCGTAGTCTGTATTCTTCTTATCGTGCGAGGCGCTGTTTGGGTCACATGTAGTTCATCTTTGCCTGACCTGCAAACTTAAAAAAACATCAACTAACTCTTCAAGACGACTCGACTATACAAACATTAAATTTAAATTGATTAAGTGGACGCGTGCCCCTGAGAACATTTATATTAACAGTTTATGGTATGAAAAAATTAAATAGCTGTATATAAAAAATCATCTTTTGGAGAAAACTTATTACAATTTTATTAGTGTGCTTTCTGAGGAACTTTTAAGATTCTACATATTGAGAAGGCTTCAAATATGAACAAAATTTAATTATTATAAATCAGCCACGAAGTAAAGATCACTAACAACGTAAAAATGTAATTTGCTTTACATATATACAGAGTGGGCCAAAGAAAACAGTTCACCTCGATATTTGGTAGTATTTATTAGATTTTAAGGAAATGACGAAACAGGTCGATTTTTGATCTAAGGGCGACACATTTTTACGGTACATACATCTGTCATTTGTCAACCCCCTCCCTTTCATTTCCCCCACCCCTTATTTTTAAATAGGGAATAGGGGTCGTGTGCAACCTCATTTGAAATATTATTCAATTCTCTATACAGTAATATTAACATTAACATAATTATTTATACAAGGTGTCAAAAAAGATATTTTAATTAAATTAATTGACACAAAAAGAAGAATGTATGTAATTTATTTAATTTAAAATACCTTCTACTGCTGTCATAAACCAGAAAAAATGTTTGTTGATAAATAAACATTGCTTTTCGCTTAATTTCAATGTTCAAGCTGCCACCCATCTGCCTCTTGGTAGGTTGAATATTGGATTTAAGCGAAAAACAATATTTATTTGACAAATAAATATTTTTCTCCTGTTTTCTGTCAGTAGTAGAATGTATTTTGAGTTAAATAAATTGCATACATTCTTCTTTTTGTGTCAATTAATTTAACTCAAAATAATTTTTCTTGGACACCCTGTATAAATAATTATGTTAATGTTAATATTACTGAATAGAGAATTGAATAACCTTTCAAATTAGGTAGCACACGACCCCTATTCCCTATTTAAAAATAAGGGGTGGGGGAAATGGAAGGGAGAGGGTTGACAAATGACAGATGTATGTATCGTAAAAACGTGTCCCCACTTAGATCAAAAATCGACCTGTTTTGCATTTCCTTAAAATCTAATAAATACTGCCAAATATTGAGGTGGACTGTTTTCTTTGGTCCACTCTGTATATTTATTGTTTCTTTATATCATATCGGAGAGGACCACAAAAAGCAGGTGGTGGATGCTAAAAGATGAGAAAAGTCTATTCAGGGCAAGAATAGTAGAAAAAATGTATTGGAACATGGAAGCCCTAATACAAGGAAGACGGCCGAAATCATTAGAGATATTGAAATACTTGGAAAAAGTCAAGAAGGGAGTTTGAGAATAAAGACAACGATGAACAATTAGAATTGAAGGGGGAAGACCAACATCTGCATTCAATGTATCAATAGGACATACTGTACTCATACATCAGCATCACTTCAAGAAAGAAGCTGCTGTAGTTTTATACTTATGAATATTGTAACTCTTTTAATATCAGTTAAACACATCATTCTAGAATATAATGTACCAGGAATAAAAAAGAAAACTACGATGGGATAAATATATTGATATATAGTACGAGTGTATTAAAACAATTCATCTATAGGACGAAGAAGCATTGAACGACCTAAAAAATGCCGGTTTGCCTGTTTAGCAGATACCCAAGATTGAATAAGCATTTTGTCCATAAAGAAGAATCTGAAGAAGGCATTGTAGTTAGTCACTGAATTAGTAAAGAAATCTATATTATATTCTGCACAAAAAACTATACAACCATCTCCTTTACAACTTAAATCTGCCATATCTTTTCCCAAGTTCCATAAAATGGCAAAACCTATCTATCTGAAAGACCATATTATTCAGTAGAATAGTTTCTTAACGAATAACTAAGAAATTACAGTAACTTTAACTTTATGTATAAGTGCCTAAAGTATTTTTATCTATATTTGGGTATCATATGCAGCAGCTTAAACTTATTAGTTCCTAATTTTGTATTATAATAGGGGAGGCAAGTATTCTAAATTTGCAGTTTTTACTCGAGCGTTATGGGCACCTATTGGGTTGTGAAGATTAGGTCCTAAAACCAAAAAAAGTTAAGTTTTCCATTTTAGTGGGGAATTTTTTTAATTTAATTTTCCATTTCCAACAATCGTTTTTTCCGATTATAGCACCATCTGTCCATAATTCGAAAAAATGTCGAATAAAAGTTACTTATTTTTACGTGAGGAATCCAAATCTGCAATAAAAAATGGGGCCTCCTGCTTTTAAGATTTTAAAGTAACCTCCTACCCCACCTCCGTGGGTGGTCGTGTTTGATGTCATTCGATAGATTTTAAAAAAATATTGCACATGTATTTTTCAGTTTTTTGAAGTTATACTTCATTACGCGCGATATGAAGGTGAATTTTAATAGGATTAAAACCTTTGATCCCGGCGCAGTCGCATTACAACTTTGTTCTGATTGGATGTTCAAATGACATGACAAAAATTATCCAATATGGTTTGGTTATGTATGGTTGTTGCGTTTTAAAATTTGTAGGAAGAGAAACAACAAACAAAAAGTTAGTTAATGGTTATACTGCCTTTTTAAATAGTTTTCATATTATATTTTTGGACTTATTAACATAGAAGAGATGATTGTTGCATGCCAATGTGAAAGCCCATCAAACTGTGACTAGTATGAGTGGCGCAAAATGACTGATAAAAAACCTATTAGCTCGAAGGCGTAGAGAACTGTGGATAACAACAATCAACCGGGACGATCTACGATCTCGCTTATTCAAAGCTAAAGAATCTTACACTGGTAAGTGTTTTAAAAATAGTTGATCAAATTTTGTTATATTTGAACATAGCCACTTTGCACGATGCAAGTGATTGCGAAATTTATTAGTCGTTATACGGGCTCTGATTGGGTGTTGAAATGATCTGTCAATAATAAATAATTGTTCAATATGAAGGTAAACAAATGTATAATATATTAGTTTTATTGTTGTGCGGACAGAAACGAAAAAGTTTATAATTGTAGTGATTTTTAAATAGTTTTTAAAGCAGCAGGTACGTAATAATTGTAAATGTATCATAGGTACCTACCTATTTGAACCTACCAAAATACATAGTATGTAATACTTTTATTTACATAATTTGATTACCATCAAAATTTCTATCAATATTCACCTAATATATTGTTTTCTTACTCTATGTTTTGTTGTATTTTTTCAATTCTAAATCATTTCAATTCAAAATCAAAATAATTTGATTTACATAATTCAAAAATGTCAAAAGTTTAATCCGTTTAGTTAGTCTTCGCACATAATGACACACTGTCTCCGTGGCGAAGCGTTTAATGCGAGTTAACCCCAATACAACGCCAATACCAGCCGCGCTGGTAAGTTGGTTCGAATCCCAATATAAACTTTTATTTTTTTATTTTTTTTATACATTTTATGATTGTAAGTATATTTATTATGTAATTTTATTTTCAGAAAATACGTATTTAGTTAAAAAATATTCCGACAATTAATGTTCAGAAATCATTTGTGGCATTTTTAATGTGTTTGTGTGTGTTTTTTTCTTTTATTATTTTAATTTTTGGCACTGTTTTATTACAAATGTTTGAGAATTAGTAAGTATAAATTAGTTTAATATTTAAATAAAATATAAATAAAAAGTATATTAATTTCGTTTATAATCATATAATCATATAATAGAAGTATAACTTCTTTCGTGCGTACAAAGTACACACACATTCTTTTTGATCTGTTGTTCATTTTGCGAAATATTTTCCTATTTAAAATTTTAAAGTTACCTCCACCCCTCTCTGTGGGGAGTCGTGTTTGGTATCATTCGATAGATTTTTGAAAAATATTAAAAACGTATTTTTTACTTTTTGATTTGACGTTCATTTCGCGAAATATTCGCATTTTTTGTGAAACTTTGTGACTCATCCATTTCCTTACGCCCCGCTCAAATCGTCAGATTTTTGATATATACACTGTTCTACATGTACTTAACTTACCTTATTTTAATCTGCCGATTTTGAGTTTTTCTAAAGATAGATTTTTTTCGGACCTCCCTTAACGAACTCCCCTGTATTAAGAGTCTATATAATATGGTAGGGGTACATTTACAGGGTACAAGGTTTCCCCCCATGCGATTTTCTGAAGCGCTCGAGTAACTGCAAAAATCTCTGCTTGGGCTCCCCTACCATTATGCAATTTGCAATTTATTTAAATTTTGTAGTAGATTGTTTTTATTTTATTTTATTATCTTTTATTTTGTAATATTGGCGATTTATGCAGTTTCAGTAAATTAATATTTGTTATTGTTATTTTCTGACTCTTTGTAAGCTTTGTCCATATAATCGTAAAATTTGCAGTGACAATAAAGCATATTTCTATTCTATTCTATAATTAATGCTGTTGCAACCCGTCTACGATTATCTCTTTTATTGAACCAAAGATATGTACAAAGTTATTGCCAACCCCGTTTTTTAATTCTGATTTAGCGGTTGGTACACATGCAAAATGGCTACTAAAACGGATATCCTGAGCGGATGGCATACGCATAATATTTTTCTTATTCGATTAACTTCATTATCCATCCGAAAGTCATATGGATGGCTATGGCTAGAATTGAGAGAGAAAGAGAAGCATATTTAAAGGTTGTAAAATAGGCGTGCGACTCTTTTAGGAGCGGATGCTCTCCTTGTCGCCACTGCCGGCCACGGCCACCATATTGTCACAATTAGAATGCATCATGACCTGATGCTCATTTAAACAAAACAATATCGAGTTTAATTAAGTGACCACTTTCCCATGCGTATTTACATCTAGAAATGTTCTTTTATTGGGAAATTTAAATACATCATAAGAGTAAAACATAGTACCTAAATAAAATAACGAATTTGATCAAAAAATGACAGATCAAAACGATATAAAATATTATTCCCTCCTTTTTTGTGTATGTACAATTATGCTGTAAAGTTAATAACAAACGAAATTCAATTTAATAATTATGTTTCCCCCCTATTCTACTATTTTCCCCCTTAATTAGAAAATTTTATATGTTCTGAGATAGAGGTCTCTAATCTCCTGCCACTTTGGCCGATATAAACAACCTTACAAGAAGCACAACAAAGCTTATAACACCAGACTTGTGTAGTAATATAACTTGTCTAACATAATGATATGTACCTATTAATTTTTTCTTATTTTATTTCTTTTTGTTTCAGTGTGTAAAGGGATGCAAGCTATGGAAGAAAGCGTTGACATCAACCTGCAGAGAGACATGTGTAAGTGTATTCCTACAATTTAAGTGATATCACTTTGATAAATTGTATCCATTTGTCTAAATAATAACTTCCACAGAATACAACATATTACTAGATGCATTGAAATAATTATATATTTACCCAAAATTTTTTAATTGACATGGATGTGGACCTCTTTGGTGTTGGAGGTTTCAGTACGTATAAGAGGCAAAGAGTAACGGATGATCGTTCGAATAATAATCCTTTAAATAATTAACGTTCACAAGTATCTCATACTGAAAATCTAGTTTATAATCTTCTTTTGGTGTAGAGATGACTCTGTCTGTTTTAATAATGTGCCTCCAGTAACTTGTCTCTCCATCGTTTTCGTGGTCTTCCCACTGATCGTCTTCCTACGGGTATTGGGGAACCGTATCTCAATGTACTTACCACTCTATTAATTTCTACTCTTTTGTTTCTTGCCCAGTTTTAATGTTCTCCATCTTACATCTCCGTCGTATATCCGTACTTCTAACTCTGTCTCACAGTGTCGTACCATCGATTTTTCGAAGCGTTTCATCTCTGCTGTTTATAGCATTATTTTTCTCCTCTCTGTATCAGATCGTGTTTCTCCGTGTATGTCATTATTGGTCTGATGAATCTTTTGTAAATTCTGCTTTTCATTTTTTTTTTTCGATATATGTATTCATTTCTCCATATTTTTTTATTCAGGCAACCTGCGGCCGTGTTTACTCTATTCCCTGATCTTCCACTTCTGTTTCGAGCGTTTCGTAGCTAATAGATAATGTGATGCCTAGATATTTTAACTATATATTTTAACATCACTTGTTCTATTATCTGACCCTTCAGTTCTAATTCACATCTCAGTAGATTTGCTCTTATAGCAGTGCAGTTGTATTTTTTGGGGAAATTAACATGTTAAATATTCTAACGGTTATATTGAATTGATGCGCAGCATACGTTATAAATCATCTATTATTTGAGAGATTAGTAATGCATCGTCTGCATAGTAGATTATTGTAAGTTGTTTTTCTCCCATTTGGTATCCTTTTTTAGTTCTTACTTTTTTATCACTTTACCTCTCTTGCGTACAATAAATGGATAATGTTGTTTAATTTAACCCTGTCAAATGCCTTCTTAAGGTCCACGAAACATAAACGTGCCAGTTTGTTGTATTCTAATTATTTCTCTTAAACTTTTCTCATTATAAATACAGCGTTGGTGCAGGATCTTCCCGACCTAAAACCTTCTTGTTGTGTGCTAGTGTTATAATTTTTTCATGTAGTTTATCACTTTGCTTCTTAATTTTTGGTGCTGTTATTTAATAAGTTAATTCCTCTGTAATTCTCATTTGTTTTGTCTCCGTTTTTGAAGAGACGTATTAGAATGTTTGATCTCCATTTTTGTAGTTGGTAATATTGTTTGGTTGGTTGGTTAGATCTGTCCTCCGTACTTTAGAAGTTCATTTGACATTCTGTCCTCTCTGGGTGTTATTCTATTTTTTAATATCCTTAATGCTTCCTTTGGAAACTAATGAAATGTTCAATTATAAATAAGTTTTTCGTCAAATATTTTTTGAACCGGGCTTTTTAACTAGACCGGGCCCACTGATTATTTCTCCCATCTGTTTGGTCTATTGTTACCTGCTCTTGCTAGTGATGGCTCATGTTAGGCCGAAACGCGTCCAGAAGTTTTTAAATTTGTAATGTTTTCAACAAATTGATTTGTGGTTCATCTTGGAGAGAGTGTATTTATACAGGGTGATTGATTAGTAGGGTAAAGCTCAATAGATCCGCTATAGTAATAGATAGCAATAAAAGTTAATAACAAAAATTTTAGCCACCTTTGAGCTTCACATTACAAAATTAGTTAAAATGTTACAGGGTGTTCGATAGCACAGTGGCAGACCAAACTTATGTTTTTTTTTAATGGAGCACAATATATTTTATTTTAAATTTGAATTTTTGTTAACTTCTCCATCACAAAAATATAAAGGTTTGTTATGTTATACAGGGTATTTACAAAGTTATAACCAATTTTATATGAAAATCGTAACAAGTTCAACTCCCTGTATAAAAAAATAAGCAAAACAGCAATGGTTTATTAATGCCTTTTTTTCGTATTGTCAAAATTTTCGAGAATGATTGATATTGCTAATTTTCTTTATATCAAATACAGGGTGAGTCAAAACGCAAGTACATTATTTTCTCAGTAATTTTAACTGGAACACCCTGTATTTTATGTCACTATTGAAAAGTACCATTACCGTACTTTAATTTTTAGATAACATTCCCTATGCCCAAATTTATTAGTTTTCGAGATATTTTCATTTTTCAATGGACCAGTAGCGTGGCCACCAAAATCACCAGAATTTAATAAACTGCACTGATTTTTTTGGGGTTACGTTATTAATGAAGTTTATAAAATACCTCCAACAACAAGGGAAAAGATGAAAAATAGAATACAAAGTTTATTTCAATGTGTTAATTTACAAATGCTTCGTAGAATAAGTAGCTCATTCAATGATCGTTTTTAGGCGTTCATAAATGTGTTAGGAGGTACTTTTAAACACCTTATGTAATTAAATATTAAAAATATTTTATTAAAAGTAACTTCTAATTCTTTCAAACAAGTTTTTTTTGCAAAATGTATTACTGATAAATTATTTTTCGTTCTTTATTTGTTAAAAGTAGTGTTTAATTGTCTTCGCAAAATGCAAAATGTTGTATTTTGTGTTTTTTTTTGTAAAATTTATTACTAATTTTCTTTCTTTATTTGTTACATTTACATAAAAAAGTAGTTTTTAATTGTTTCAAAAATGTTGCATGCGGTGGTTGTGTTTTTTTTTGTAAATTATATTATGTACTAATAAATTATTTTTATTTCTTTATTTGCTACATTGTTACATTGATCCCCGGATTGATAATCAGTAATCGTCAATAGGGCTTTTCATCGATTGTCATTTGTTTCGAGCTTCTGTCATGTGTCACATAATATTAATATATCTACGGCATACGTCTTTGGTTTGTATCATTGGTATATATAATCACGTATGACGTGGATATATTAATATTATGTGACACATGACAAAAGCTCGAAACAAATGACTGTGAATGAAATCCCTATTGTCAATTCAGTCATGGCTTACTTAAAATTTAGATAAATTTAGACACCTAAAATAATTTGCTCTGAAAATTGAAAATATCTCGAAAACTAATAAATTTGGACATAGGGAATGTTACATAAAAATTAATTTACGGTAATGTTACTTTTCAATAATGATATAAAAGACAGGGTGTTTCATTTAACATTACTGAGAAAATAATGTACTTGCGTTTTGATTCACCCTGTATTTGATGTAAAGAAAATTAGCAATATCAATAATTCTTGAAAAATTTGACAATAAATAAAAAAAGGCATTAAACCATTGCTGTTTTACCTATTTTTATTTATACAGGGAGTTGAACTTGTTACGATTTTCTTACAAAATTGGTTATAACTTTGTAAATACCCTGTATAACATAACAAACCTTTATATTTTTGTAATGGAGAAGTTAAGAAGATTTCGAATATAAAATAAAATATGGGGTGTTCCATTTAAAAAAACATAAGTTTGGTCTGCCACTGTGTTATCGAACACTCTGTAACATTCTAACTAATTTTGTAATGTGAAGCTCAAATTTGGCTACAATTTTTGTTATTAACTTTTATTGCTATCTATTACTATAGCGGGTCTATTGAGCTTTACCCCACTAATCAATCACCCTGTAGACCTGGAACCCGCGTACCAAAAAAAAGTTGAATAATAGCAAGCTGAAAATTTGTTAATAGCTTAACATTGTCTAGTCGGACAAACTTTGATGTACGGGAACACTGGAACAGGGGAAGTTTTAATTGTGGAACAGTTTAAAAATTTTCAGCTTGTTATTAATCAACTTTTTTTGGGTACGTGGGATCCAGGTCTATTATGTGTATTTAGTGTAAATAAGGATACATATTTTCGTCCTAAAAATGAAATGATTGAAAACTGAGGAATATATAAAATAATCGTTTCTATTTCAGAACGCTACAACCGAACGACCGAATCCCAAAGAGCTCTACTGTGTGATAGGCTGCAACGACGCCGTAACCAAGTACTTTTCGAATTTACGTAAACTCCTAGGCACTCCCGCCGCTCCCACTCTCCGAGCGGACTCCTTAAAACCTGACTCCTTAAAATTAGAATCGAACTGTCCGGACGCTAAGAAAACTGGGCTCAGTTGTCTGCTTCAGTGGCGGTACGAAGAATTTTCCACCTCGAAATCTTCGTGGCAGTACTGCGTAAACACCACTTATGATCCAGATAATAAGATATTTTATGTACAAGATTTGCAGCCTTACACCAAATATAGAGTAAGTATTTAATATTTTTTAATACAAATAAATTAACCTATTCGCTGCCGATCAAGCGCAAGCGCGTGATACGGTTACGTCAGTCAGGGGCCGTTCACGCGCCAACGAGTGATATGCTTACTTCAGTCAGGTGCGGTTCAACAGCATGGCTCCAATATCTACCAGAAAAACACAATAAAAGTAAAAGTAGAAGAAGAACTATATGGCCCAATGGAAGTTGGGAGTGAGATTAGACAGGGGAATTCCCTGAGTCCTCTATTGTTCAGCCTGATCATGGATGAATTTGCTATGCAGACGATAGAATATAAATATCTTACAATGAAGATGAGTTACAACGGATGCTACAGCAATTTAATATAACCACCAGAAAAATTGACATGTTAATTTCCCCAAAAAAGACAAAGTGCATGGTTATAACAGCAGATCCATTAAGATGTAAATTTGAGCTGGAAGGTCAGATAATAGAACAAGTGATGGAGTTTAAATACCTAGGCATCACACTATCTAGCTACTGAAAGCTCGAAACAGGCGTGGAAGATCAAGGGAATAGAACAAACAGAGCTGTAGTTTGCCTGAATGAAACAGTATGGAGAAATAAAAATATCGGAAAAGAAATGAAAGGCAGAATTTGCAAAACAGTCATCAGACCAATAATGACATACGCGGCAGAAACACGACATGTCACAGAGAGGACAAAAATGTGCTAGAAACAACAGAGATGAAAACCCTTCCAAAAATCGATGGTAATACCCTATGAGACAGAGCTGGAAATACAGATATACGAAGGAGATGCAAGGTAGAGAACATTAGTAACTTGGTAAAAAACAGAAGAGTAGAGTGAAACGACCACATAAGCCGAATGGCAACAAATAGAGTACTATTAAAGACAGTGAGAGGCGGTTCACCAATAGGAAGACGATCAGTGGGAAAAGCACGAACACGATGGAACGACAACTTATTGCAGTCACATTGAAAAAACATGAGTCATGTCTATAAAGAAAGAAGACAAAGAATCTTTAACTGCTTAAACTTTAACATTATATTCGGGTTTAATTTTTGGATAAACTGTCTCAGTTTTTGTTGTTACTTGCAGAGAATAAAGATTTTTTGTTTTATTGGATAAACAGTTTTTCAGATAAAAGTAAATACCTATGTTAAAAATTTAAGTGATCTACGTAGAAATCATAAGATTCTATAATTTTTGTTGTATTGTTAGTCACAATAAACACTTATCTTTAAACAAAATTAAAAATAGGTTTCTGTTTTAAGTACAAAATAGATAATAATTAACATTCCATCTACTAATTAAGAGATTTTACTAATTAAAAACACTTTTAATATCTGTATCGTTAACTTTTAGTCAAAACCCATACACAAGTGATAATTTTAAATCCTTGAAGCCACGAATTTTGCCTGATAAACTCAATTAAAACTTGCAAATTTTTAAGTTATGAAAACAAAAGAGTGGAAAAACATTCCAAAAGCAATACTAGTGGTTTTATGTAAAAGAATCGGTTAGTAAGTTAGATCTGAGTTGCAAAACACCGCAGGTGCGAAATGCGCACCATTGAACGGCCTTCCACTTCGCCACATAACACAAAATTAGATACAAACAAAAAAGAATCGGGCAAAACAAACAATAACAATAGAATACCACGCGAAAACATGTAAACTATCACTGCCAACCGGTAAAGTATCTCCTGACGTTCGTTTGTGCTGGATAGATGATAGATCTGGTAGTTGATCTGGTAGTGACACACAGTTTAGTTTCCGTAACGGATTTGGAACGAGAGAGGCATTGTTTGGGAAGAACGTATTTTCTCAAAGTTGTCGAGACATATATGTAGACATATACTGTTGTTTTATTGACTTCCAAAAGGCATTTGATCGTGTTAAGCACTCTATATTGATCGAAGTTCTAAAAGACATTGGCTTGGACTACAAAGATGTTCAAATAATTGCAAATTTATATTGGAATCAAACAATATCAGATTTGGTAGATGGTGTGGAATCACAGGCTCTTAATATTAAAAGAGGTGTACGGCAGGGATGCCTCTTATCACCCCTGCTTTCCAACGTTTACTTCGAAAGAATTTTCAGAAATGCACTTTCTGAAAAACAAGAAGGAATAGTTGTGAACGGTGAAGTCATCAATAATTTGCGATATGCGGACGATACAGTAATCCTAGCTTCTAGTCAAGAAGATCTGCAAACACTACTTGATAATATCGTTGAGAGTTGTAGGGAGGCAGGTCTGGATCTGAACATATAGGTCTGGATCCCGCGTATGAAAAAAAAGTTGATTAATAGCAAGCTGAAAATTTTTTAATAGCTTAAGGTTGTCTAGTCAGACAAACTTTGATATATGGGATCACTGGAAAAGGGGCAGTTTTAATTGTGGAACAGGTTAAAAATTTGGAACGGTCACATCACGAAAACGGCACATGTATTTTGTCCGACAGAACAGATTTAAACTCTTCGAACAGAGATTAAACTCTCATGCAAAAATCAGACTTTTATTTATCACCAAATGGGCGTTTTAATGAGTGGAACATGTAGAATATGTCAAATGACAGGAATTATGACAGGTGATAAATAGCAGTCTGATTTTTGCATGAGAGTTTAACCTCTGTTCGGAGAGTTTAAGTCTGTTCTGTCGGACAAAATAAATGTGACGTTTTCGTGGTGTGACCGTTCCAAATTTTTAACCTGTTCCACGATTAAAACTGCCCCTGTTCCAGTGTTCTCATATGTCAAATTTTATCCGACTAGACACCCTTAAGCTATTAACAAATTTTCAGCTTGCTATTAATCAACTTTTTTTTCATACGCGGGATCCAGACCTATACGGAAAATCAAAATACTCTACTAATAAGTAAACAACAGAATATAAAACCGTCTAATATGTAAATAATACCAAACTTGAACATGTTGATAAAATCTCTACCTTGGACAGAAACTAAATTGTAACGCAGAAAGTCATGGCGAAATTAGATCTAGGATAGAGCAGGCCAGAGCCGTTTTTAGAAGGAGAGACCAGAGACTTAAAATTGGCATTGAGGATCCGCCTACTTCGCTGCTACGTGTTCTCGGTCTTACTTTATAGTATCCAGTCCTGGACAGCGAATAAAATCGATCATCGATCTAAAGTGCCTTGAGACTTTCGAAATGTGGTGCTACAGAAGAATTTTAAAAGTTTCTTGGGTGGAGAAGATTCGAAATTCCACAATATTAGAACGTCTCAGCAAGACTACTGAGATTATAAAAAGCATCAAGTAGAGAAAGCTGGAGTACTTATTTCGGACATGTAATGAGAGGTCCCAAATATAGGTTGCTGCAAAATATTATGCAAATTATACAAGGAAAAATAGTATGCAAAGCAGTCCAGAACAAAGAAGAACCTCATGGTTGAAGAACTTGCTAGATTGGTATTTTGTTGATACTTAAGGTGGCAGTGAATAAAATTAAGATAGCTATGATGGTAGCCAACATTCTGAAAGGACATGGTACATGAAAAAGAAGAGGTAGTTGATGCGCACAATTACCCGACGCGCACCATTAGCCAACTGTCCCCTATATAGTTATTAAAAAGTGTTCTGTTATTTTTGCTCTGTACTGTTATATTCTTTTTAATGTTCTCTCAAATTACTTAATACCATATTTTTCAGTTTCGAATAGCAATAATCCACGATTCGAAGGACGGTCTCCATTATGGCGATTTAGCAGTATCAAGCGAAAGCGTCGTTATCAGTACCACAGCTGGAGGTCCTCCAGCTTCACCGCCGCAGAATGTACGCGCCACTCCAGTGGACTCGTCAAGTATAAGCATCAGCTGGGAACCCGGCCCTTTCCCGCACGGCCCCCTCCTCTCCTACGTTCTCAATATCACCGATAATCATCGATCGGAAGTTAAGGTGCGATTCAGGATTGTTTGACTACTTAAGGTTACGATTTTGATGAAAATTAAAGTATATTTGCTTATCAATTTGTCACATAACACTGTTCTCATCGTCATTATCATCACACAGCCATATTTGTCCACTGTCGGACATAGGCCTCCTCAAGATGTCTCCACCCTTCTTTGTCCTGTGCAGAGCTGCAATCCAGTTTGTCGCTATTCTCTTTATATCGTCGGTCTATCTGGTTGGTGGTCTTCCACGACTTCGTTTGTCCGCCCTTGGCCGCCACTCTAAAATCTTGTATGTCCATCTGTTGTCCCTCTGTCTTGCGACGCACATAGGTAGATTTAATGGATTTACGCGGCCAAAATTATTTTATAGTATATTTCTACTAAAATTGGAACGAATTAAAGGAAAGTATTGTTTTTTAAATACTAGCGTATATTTTTCATAAAAAAATCAAAATTAATGAACAAACAAATCAAAAACAATGAACAGAATGAATATACAATATACATTCTTTATTATACCTCACACATAGGTGTCTGACATATCGGATTCATCATTCAGATCACCCGGTAATAAAAGCATTTGCATTGTTTCAGGGCAAAATTACCCTTGTTTGACCCTTTTCTGTGCGCGTTTCTGGCTAATTAAAATGATTAACAATGGGTCAGAAGTTAAAAGAAATCTGCTGAATATATCTAGGTTGCATTCCTCCCGCGAGAACTTTCTTGCATAATTCTCGCGGTATAACCTAAAATGCTTATTCTTAGCTTCTGCTGCCTCTTCCGACAGCTGCCCTATGGGCAATAAGGCATTTTCGATAATTTCTGCACCGTGAACTAATAGTTTATGCATGGTCGGTGTCATGGGGTGCCACCCATACAGATCGACATATAGTTTCGCTGTTGCTTTGGAATAGTCATCAAATTTTTGGACATCTATTTTATGACCGCTTGAAATTGTTTCTAGTATAATCTTTAATCTGTATATCAATTTAAAATCAACTTTTGTTATATCGGCAGCTAATTGAGGATTTTCAAAAATCTTCGGCTAGTATTGCCGTCATTAGTATTACCGAAATTGGCTTTTGGCATGTCGATTAACAATCCAGTTTCTTTTCTAAATCTTTCCTGAATGTGTTTTTTGGTAAGGACTTCTATCTTCTTTTCATCTACAGTTCTCTTCTCTCCATACTTTTTTGTTGGTAATTTGTATACCAAATGTAAAACGCTTTCCAGCATTCGGATTCTGGCATGTAATACCGAGAGACCAAATTCAACAGCTTTAGGACTCACACTTAATTTTTTATTCAGATTGTTAAAATCTTTAGATGTTGCTCCGCATATATAACACCGACTTGTAGATTTTGTATTAGTCGCAGCATTACATACCTTACCATGAATCATGGTCATCTTAAAGACATGTTCAAACGTGAATGCGTTACCATGCAAAACAACTTCAGTGCGTGTTAAGTTCTTGGCGGATTCTTCAACATAACTGATCTCTTCGTTCATTACATCAACTGATTCTTTTACAAATCTAAATCGTATAGGTCTACAATATCTAGGTGAGGACGGTGTTGGGTTTTGCCAAATTACTTTTTTACCTTCTCTGCCACATATTATTCGAAGTGGAACAAAAGAAGATAGGAATATATGCGCATCCGAATCAGCATCATCGTCAAATTTCTGTTTGTATCTGGCTTGTTGAGATCCATCACACACCCATTTGCAAATAATTTTTAAAGAATTCCCTTCATTTTCATGTAGAGAACAAAGGATTTCTTCTAACTCCACTGATAAACGGTGAACGGTGTTGTCTATTAAACTTTGTAAACTGCTTTCTGCGCAAGTACTTGTAACCTTTATGCAATCCGTTAGCGGGTAGCATTGTTTTTTTTCCTTTAACAATAAGTCGTAGCACGGATAAAATGATTTATTTGTATTTCTAATGATTTCATATTGTCTCTTGCTTAAATCAGCTTCAACAAACATTGCTAGGGCTTGCAAAGGTGTAAGAGCGGTAATATTTTCTTTATCTAATTTTCTATATGCATCTCTATACTTATCTGCACGAGTTGGAGAGTTTGTAATTTCTTTCAATATTTTTGAAGCGTTTCGTTTTCCTTGGGCCTGTAATGTTGATTGCGCTGCATGAAAGATAACCTCACCGTCAAGAGAAGAACGTATTTCTTCTGTTTTTCGTCTTTTCGTCCTTTCACTGGAGTCATTAAGGGAGTTAGTAGGCCGACCTGATCGATTTTTGTCATTTTCTACCAGTTTAAATGTTTCGTCTAACCAAACTTTGTTTGTTCGGAGAAATACTGCTTCTTTTCGGTGGGCCTTATCCATTTCTCTTTCTTCGCCCTTCTAAAATGCTTAAATCGTAGCTTTAAACTGGTTAAATTATCAGGTGTGTCACCGTAACAGGCCAATAAGTCATTTTCCAAATATTTCAGTTTGTCTATATTAGGCAAATCTTGCAGCTTCATTTGGTCGTAAAGATATCTACGAGTCACCATTTTTATACTAGAGGCACCAGATGTACCTAAAACAAAGAAAATCGTAAATTATTATAATTAATACAATTAAGAATTTTTCTTTTTGTGGCTTTATCAACATAGCAAAATAAACAAAAAAACATATTTCATCGTTTAAAAAACCCTATATTTTGGACATCCGCAGCTATCCGCAGCTAAATTTTACGGCATTAATTAGCCAAATATATGTACTATACTATACAATAAACAGCAATGCTCAACCGGAGGCGCTAATATAACTAAATGTCTGCTAAACATAAAAATTAAACAAAAATGTCACTACAAAACAGCTTGCTTTTGATGCTGTATAGATAATTTAAGATAACAGTAAACATTCTTTAAATAGTTCAAGAAATATGCATTCTTACCTGAATTATTAGATTCCATCAAAATCACTTTAAAAATAAGATGAATATTACAAAAATATCACGATTTTTAAAAAGTTTATTACGGAGCGTAAAGAATCAAACGTTACTGTCAGCTAACTGTCATGCGCCGGCGACTGCTCACGCGATTGGTGAACAGTTATAGAGTTGAGACAGTTAGTTTTTGTTAATACAAAACTTTATTTATCTCTAGGATTTTTTTCGAATATTTAACTTCACTTTTAAAATTTGACTTTTGGACGGCTAATTATTTAAAATCGACCTATGTGCGACGTGTCCTGACCATTTCCACTTTAACTTCGTAATGCGTTTTATGATGTCTTCCACTCCAGTTCTGCGGCGTAACTCATCATTTCGTATTCTGTCTATCAAATTAGGCCAAGCATGGATCTTTCCATTATTCGTTGTGCTACTTGTAATTTTCTTATTGATGCTTTAGTCAATGTCAGTGTTTCAGCTCCATAAGTGAGCACCGGAAATATGCACTGGCTAAATGCTTTTCTTTTTAGCTTTATTGGGATGTTTTCCTTGAATACGTCTCTTAGTTTGCCACACGCTGCCCATCCTAAAGTTATTCTTCTAGGTAATTAGCATGTTTGGTTGTCTCGATTTATTTGTATTTCGTAACCCAGGTAGATGTATTTGTTAACTGTTTCGATATGGCAGTTTTCTAGTTTCAATGGTCCGCTAGGTACTATATTGGTCATCATTTTAGTTTTCCCAAAGTTTATTTCTAACTTTTCCTACTTTTGAGAAACTCGTTGTAGTTCTTGCAGAATTTCGTGGGCTTCCTTTAAGTCGTTGGTTATTAGAACTATGTCATCTGCAAATCGTAGGCGGTTCAGCCTTTCGCCATCTACATTCAAACCTCTGTTTTCCCATTCTAACATCTGGAATGCATGTTACATTACGGCATTGAATAGTTTTGGTGATATTTTTTCTCCTTGTCTAACTCCCCTTTTAGTTTTATTTTTTGGGTTTGGGTGTGAAGGTTTATTGCTGTTGTGGCATTTACATATATATCTTGAATAATATTGAAATATCGGTAGTTGATTCTACAATCTCTCAAAGCTCTTAATATGGCTACCATCTCGATAGTGTCAAAGGCTTTTTTGGAGTCAATAAATACTAGAACTAGCGACCGGTTGTACTCCACAGTTTTTTCGATTAGGACCTTTAGACAAGTTAGATGGTCATTTGTACCATACCCAGGGCGGAAACCTGCCTGTTCTTTTCGTTGGCATGTTTCTAGTTTGTTCTCAATTCTGGCAGTGATTATTCGAGTAAACAATTTATACAGGTGGTTAAGAAGACTAATTGGTCTATAGTTTTCGAGGTCTATTTGATCTCCTTTCTTATGTATGAGGAGCGTTATAGAATAATTATTCAATTCAGCTGGTGTATGGCTTGGTTTTCTAAGCATATATTGAACACTGTTCTAACAGAGATTAAATAATCTAAACGTCCATATCCAGGTGAATATCCTACACTTGCTTCTTGGTTAGTTCTACTACCTAAACTAAGCATCTACCAATCCCTCTAGTTCTACCCCTTCTTACGAAGTATTGGGCGCTATTACGTTTTTATCAATAAGGGTCTTGAATTGCCTCCAACTGCTTGGGATGGTTTTGAATATTCTACATCTTTTAGATGTTTATGTACTTCCAAGACATTTTATACCTATGTTTCGAACACGTTTAATACACTTCTTCTTCTTCAGGTGCCGTGTCTGTATTCAGACGCTAGCCGTCACCATGTTTACAATTTCCTGAGACCTGTCTCTATCGGCTGCTGCGAGAATTAATTTTTCTACTGTAGAACCACAGCATTGTCTAGTATTACGCAGCCATGAAAATTTCTTTCGACCAATCCATCTCTTCCCTCTCTATTATTTCTTGTAGTATAAGGCGAAGTAGATGGTATTTAGGTCCTCTAATTATATGGCTAGAGTATTTTTTTTTCTCCTCTTTGTGATGTTTATGATCAGATCATAAATAGGTCAGAATCAATTTAAAATATTCTGAGATCTTTGTTTGTTATACTGTTGTTTCACATTTTGCGACGGCTGAATTTCTTAATCGGCATAAGATCATGCAATCTACTTTATTGGCTTCTTCTTGTTGAGAATACCACTCGATGAATTATTGCATATGCGATGCAGCTTCTCTAGATTATTTACGAAAATCTATGTCAGTTACAATAGGTTCATCAATATAGCTACAGTCAAATTCCAAGTCTGTGTCAGATTCTGAATCTGTTTCGTCCGCCTTTGTTGCCATTTCGATGATTTCTTAATCTGTCAGCAATGGATAGCCGTTTGTGTCCTCATCACAAATCAAATTAACTTTTTTATTTTTTTACATGAAAATGTTTGATTATGTAGTCAATACAACTTCTGTATGTACCTTGCCGGTTAACAGAGGTGACGGTTAATGGAGAGACGGATAATCCAGGTTCCACTGTATAGTCAAATTGCATAAATACAAATTCGTTAATACAGTAACGAAAATTCGTTAAACTAATAGACTTGTTATGTTTTAAAATATACATGTTATGTTTTAATATTTATTTTAACAAAATAGATCTTGTCTCCTTAAATTATAAAATCAATGTATCGTAACCTTAAGTTTTAATAATTCTGAAAGCAAACTTTACAATATGGATTGTGTGGCTAGGTTCTATACCCTTTTTAATTTTTTTCACATTTTCTGTCTATTATATTCTTCTCTCACTAAGCTTTGTATGCATATATGCTTTGATCTCTTAAGATAAGCTTTTCTTGTGTAAATTTAACCAGATGACCCGCGCTTGTTTATGAATTACAAAACAATATTCTTTGTGAAACAGGAGTACATTCATACATATGAATGAAGTACTTAAAATTAATTGAAATTTATCTAAAGTTTGAGATTGGATGCTAGGAGTACATTTAAAATACTAAATTAGAAAAGAAATAGAAGAAAATGTTATTTAAAGGTACGATGATTTGATTGATCCTGTCATTTGATATACTTATGATCTGCATATTGCAGTATTCCCATTTGTTCTATTCAACGAGATCACTGACAGACTGTAGTCATTAAAAGGATTGAAGAATAAAACCAAACTTTATTGAAGTAACTTGGGCTTAGTCTCAGATTTTACAGAAATGCGAATCGAAGAAAATAAAGACAATTTTAAGATAATGATAACAATTTTTCTTACAAGATGGTGCTCTGAAATATCCACAGCTTTCTCTTAGTCATTAACTTTACATCCAAATATTATAATCCAGTTGAATATGTAAAAGTACTGAAGGCTCATTTCCTACTGGAATGGACTCTGCAAAACCAAGAAAAACACTATCTTCTACCTGAAAAAGATTATAAACCACCTCAAAAAAGAGACAATAGATTATTACAGAGAACACAAAAATAGAGTTATTCAAGCAATTTATGCATTCTCGTACCAATTTAATATTTCTGACATTTTGAATTTGATAAGATCTTAGATTACAGTACATAACTAAGGGCTACTGATCCAAGGTTCATAGAAAAAGAAAAAGTTTCGTTTTATATTTATAGAAGCATATATATTTTAATTAAAATTGGTAACTTACGCTTATTTTTTTTGTTTTATATACACTATACGATTACTACAATTTTACTCCACTGCAAAAGTATGCCTAATCGCACAAATGAATATAAACTTTATTTTGATTAATATAATTTAAGCACTAAAGCTTGCAAATATGCACCTTTTTACTTTAAAACAATATATATTTAGAGAAAAATACAAAATTTATGCTATAAGGCTGGTTATATTAAGATTTAGATAAAAAATAATATTATACGGGAAAATGAGACATTATCCATATATGGGGATGACAGTTTCATCTTTCTTCGTTGGCCTTTCGTTTGGCCTTTCTTTTATCTCTATTAGGTGACTCAAAACTTGACAATTTACTAGTACTTTTTAAAATTTTGAGTAAATAAAAACGTTCAATAAAATTTCTTGCCAAAGTATCCACCATAAATATAGCAAATAGTGTATTTTTATGTATTTTTCTCTTTGTATAAAGTATATAGCAACCTGAACTCTACATGTTTTAACCTTCAACTTTGTATACTTACAGCATCTTCCTGCATGCAATACTTTTCTTTGCTTATGTACATATGCTTTTCTGTATCTTCTTATGTATTCGATAAAACCATAAACGGGGTAATAATTGCTTGTTATATTTTTAGATTTCTTACAGTAGGTAATTTTAATAATTCATCCACCTTGTGTCTTTAAAACATCTGTGTAAGCGTTTTATAGTCTATATACTAAACATTTGAAATCCTTAGATGAAAATATCTGACAGTGAAAAAGTATGAGATCAAATAGAAAAATTTACCCCCTCTTAGGGAGGAACATCGATTTACCAAGAATTATTATAATCTATTAACACTTTTTGAGTAGAATATACCGTTCTCTCAGAAACAACGCTTGAAACGACCTTAGATTTTGAAAATGTCCTGCCAGTTACGCGCACGAAACAATTTTTTAAATAAAATTTGTATCAACTCGACGACGGACGGTAAAAATTCTATATATCTTTCTATCAGAGTGTCCTATCAACAAAAATCAAAATGCGTTTTAAAGACGAAGTATATAGCTTTTGTGTGCAGAATATGAGGCATTCGAGTATGTCTAAAAAAAGCTCAAGTTAATCTTTCACATTACAAACAATCTAAAATGTTTAAAATTGCTTCATTTCTATTGCACAAATACGTTTTTCGAAATTACAGAACTTCAGCTACAAATTCCGCCCAATTCTTTCTTCGTTCAAGTATTTTCGGTGACGTGAGATCATTTTCAATGTGAAAGTTTAAATTCAGCGTTTTTATCCATATTTCAAATGTCTCATACTTGTTGCTCAAACTCAAAATCTAAATTCTATGTCATAGGTTTTGAAGATTGGGCTCTATCAATGGAAATTGCATAGCCACTGGTCAATGGAAGTGATAAATTTCATTGATCTCATAAAAATCGAGCAACGTTTATTTATTTAACAGCTTTATAGAAACGGGCAGCATCTGCGGCAAAATATAAAAGTTGCGTACGAAAACAGCACTTTTTATCTTTAAAACGCATTTTTATTTTTATTAATAGGACACTGTTACCAAAAAATATCGAATTTTTACTGTCGAGTTAACTGAAATTAAAAATCGTCTGTCGTTTGAAGCGTTTTTTCTGAGAAAACAGTTAATTCTACACAAAAGGTGCTAATAAACAGTTTTGTTCAACATTATCCCAGCTACATCTCTTATTTGAAACATTTTTTCTACGGCATACACATTCTTGATAAATCGTGTTTGTCTCCCCGCTAATACAGGGGGTTTTAGGGGAGTCCCTGAGGGTAGGAGTGGCAAAGGAAAATCCACCAAACTTCACAATAATTGATAAATATCTACTAATATTTATAGAAATTAAATTTTTACTAGCAAAAATACTTTTTTCATGTAAATATTACATTTTATCAATAACTTTTTAATGAGATTATGTAATTATATTTTTAAAATAGAGTATTCGTTTGTTTACAAAATAGGTACACTGCATGATCTAGCATGAAACAAACTAGTACAGGATCCGATAATAAGGTCGATCTGCACCGATCTGTTTAATGGATAAAAATTATTTGATATGTAATTTAGTATGTTAAATTATTATAAAAAATAAGGGGTGCCCGATATGCATTTGTCCTGATTATAATTACCTAATTAATAATTCTTAAAAAATGAAATGAAATTCTTCTATCAGGCCCCGATAAGAATTTTTGCCGTGTTTTATTCTAAAATATATTGGAAAGATTGGAAGAGTGGCGATCATATCGCACTAACGACTCAAAAACAATGTTTTAAAATGAAATAAGTCCTAAATACTTATCAATATCTGATGCAATAGGGTTTCAATTTGAATTTAAGTAGGTAATTCGTAATTTCAAAAATAATTTTTACTTATGTTTTGAGCCTTGAAAATCGTCATTTTTCGATATTTTTTCAGGTTTAAATTGTTTATAAGTCGAAAACGATCAACTTAATAGAAAAATTACAAATCCCTTTTTTGTTTCGAATGATACAAAAACTCTAGAATATTTGCCCAGGCCGAAATGTTTTTTTATTTATAACAACCAATGTTTTCTATAATTTTTCACATTCTAAATTAGATATCAAATAATTTTTATACATTAAACAGATCGGTGGAGGTCGACCTTATATCGGATCCTCTACTATTATTATGTTTAAGCGATTTGTTATAATATACAATCAATATAAGTTTCAGCAATTACCGTGCCCCTTTTATGGTTTCCCTTTAAGCATTTAAAAAAGCGTTTATTTAATTTACTTGTTTACACACAGGATATTCCTCCTGACAAGTCTGATATCGTGGTAGGAGATTTAAAAGCACTCAATAACTATTCTGTTGAATTGAGAATGAGAAACAAAAATGGCTCTGGACCACCTGCGACCACTACAGTATCGACTCCTCCAGAACGACAAAGTTAGTAAACAACAACAATTTTTTTATGATTATTATTTTAGCATTTTATTATTTATTTATTATTTATTATTATATTTATTGTTTTTTATGTTTTTTATTTATTTGTCTTTTCTTTCATAAATAACATTTATAATTTTTTATCTTCTGTAAAATTTGATTTTCCGCTGCACTTAAAAATTCCATAAGTTGAATATAAAATATTTTAAGTCTAAAAAATATATGTTAATTCTTGCCTTCAATTTATATGTGATTATAGGCCTGTAGATTATGTTTAATCACATTATTCGCTAGTTTCTTTTGCTTGGTCAGCAATTTCCAAAAAAAAATTAACGTTGTCAAAAGGTTTCCTATATAATCGCCTTTGTAATGATAATATATCGCTCAATAACTATTCTGTTGAATTCACAATGAGAAACAAAAATGGTTCTGGACCACCTGCGACTACTACAGTACCGACTCCTCAAGAACGACAAAGTTAGTACACAACAACGATTTTTGTTATTTACTTCATTATTTATTTAATTGTCTTTTATTTTATAAATATTTATTATATACATTAAGATATATATTATTATTTATTATTTACATTAATATTTTATTATATATATTAAGAAAAGTAAGAGCCAAAAGAGAAAGCAATTACAGAATGGAGTATGCAAACTGGCCTGTGGTGACTGTCCAAAAACTTACAACGGTCAAACTGGCAGAACCTTTGATAGACGCATAGCAGAACATTCAAGGGCTTTCAATATGGAAAAACAGATTCTACGTCCGCACTTTACCTTCTTGATCATCATCATTCTTTTAATGAACTGTTTCAAATTATTCATATTCAAAATAAAGGCATTGGCGATCTTTATTAGAATCTATAGAAATTAATAAATTAAAAAATACAGATATAATTCTTAATGATCAACTTGATTCAAACAACTCCCCATTCCTCAACCGATTTAGTTAGACTTTTAAGTGCAGAAATATAAATTAGACGAAGCACAAAGTGGAATTAGAAATGATAGGAGTATACAGGATCATACAGATAGGATCATAAAACAGATAACACAAAAAGCCCTTCAAGAGAAAAAGAAAATACACTTAGCATTTCTTGACCTAGGAAAAGCTTTCGATAAAGTACCAAAAGAGGAACTGTGAAAAATAGAAAAAGAAAAAGGAATGAACAAGTTACCAAGAGTCATAAAAAAATATACAATGAGAACAACACTGCCATAATTAGTAATAATGTAACATCAGATCCGTTTACAATAAATGGAGGTTCAAGATATGGAGAAGCACTTAGTCCAACGCTAATAACTGTAAAAACTAAAAAACAACTTTAGAATAATTTGGAAATATGAATAGAAGTATTAACTGAAAACGGATAAGATAAATATCAACAAAACAAAAGTTAAGCAGATAGGAGAAACAATAGAACTTAATATATAACTGAAGTTAAAACTTTGACATACTTGGACAAGGAGTAATAATAGAAGAAACAGAATCTTTAGAAGCAGAAATCAATAGCAGAGTAGAGAAAACGTTACAACTGTGAGATACATACATACAATGAAAAAATAATTTATAGCTATTCAGTTAAGAAATATCAGCGAATACAAAAACAAAATTTTTCAAAGCAGTTTATATAACTCTTTTGGCTTTTGGCAGCGAATCGCGGTTACTAACAAGTTACAGGCTAGAGCGATGAAGTTGTTAAGAAAAGGTAAAAAAGGTGTTACCAAAATGAATAGAATAAGGATCGAACTGAAAATACAACAACCCACATTGGAGTTTACAGAACAGAGCGGCTGAGTTTGTGGCATGAGAAACCGGATGAAAGAAATCATACCAATGCAAAAAGGGTGGGAAGCCAAAATATTGAAAAAGAAATGAACAAATGAAAAAAGAAAAAGAAATACTCAACACTATGACGGAAAGAAAAATGGGCTACTTTTATCACTGAGAAATGAAAGGTATGAATTGATGCCATTCGTTATACAAGGGAAAGCGACCGGGGATACGACGCACCCCCTGGTTGAAAATTTTAAAGCAGAGCACCTTAAAGGATGGGACCCATGAGGAAAGAAGAAGTAAAATATATTACAATAATTGAGGAAAATACGAAAAAATAAAATAAATTCAAATTACGGGGTAATCCTAATTTTATGCAAAAATGTTGTAGCATTAACTTAATTTTAATTTCAATCTTATTTTACAGTTACAAATGTTACAAAGCCCCCCTTAATACTGGGTACAAACTCTACGATTCTTGAATTAAACAACCTATCGCTAGACGAAGAACCCAAGGTGTTGTATAAAAGTACAATTGAACTGAAAGGTAAGGATTTTAATTCTATTAATATTAACTGTAAATATTCTAAAATATAGTAACAATATGTACCTACAATATCTTGTATTTTGTTAATTATATTATTAGTAATATTTAGTACTAACTATAAGAGTTACATCTATCATAACATTTATTTAATAGGTACTGGTTGTTACGTTTTATGACGAAATAAGTTATATGCAAATGTATCAAAGGCTGCTGCCCTTAGTTCTCGAATGAAGACACGTTAAATGCTACTAGGACCACTTCCGAATCATAATTTACAATGTATAAACTTTGGAAATCATGATTTGGGATTTACAATGTATACAGGGTGAGTCATGAGGACCTATACATACTCCTACCTCGTATAGAGGCTCCTATGGGGAATAACAAATGATCATTAAAAAGTGTCTGCTCCCATTGTTTAATAATATACAGGGCGAGTTTCGCATTTTGACAGAAATTTGTATTCGTCATAATTTTTGAACGGTCAGATCGATGTGTCTCTTATTTTGGTCAATCGTTACACTATTACCACCTAATCAACTGATTTATTCAAACTAGAAAAAAATCAGGCCCGGATTTAAAAAATTAGTTCGTTTTGGTCTTAGAAAAAATTTCACCCTGTATACGCTTTTTGAAAACTCTAATATGAATTTTACAAATTAGACAAATAGGTAATTAAAATGGCATATCTGTTTTTTCCCCACACGATTACTTAATTTTTTATTAAAAAATCAAATTTGTCAAAATCGGAATTTTAACCTAAAAATGAAAAAAAATGACATCACGGTTGAACTCGCTACAACTCTGTTCCATTTTAATATTTTTGAAGATATTCTTCTTTAGCGGCGAATCGATTGAGGGTAAAATTGTACATTTACCGCGCGCCTGCGCACACTGACAGTATGTAGTTCATTGCTAATCTTTCAAGATAGGTATGTATGTATCTGTAACCGTGCAAATAAGTCATTAAAAGAATATATTAGTGGTTTTAGGAAATGTATTATTTATTATAATTCTTGTGTTTTTGGATTAATAAAATATTATGTAAGCATAACATTTTTACACTATATGTCGCCGTGTTGTGTAATTATATCCGAACTTACATGTTCATTTCTAGTGCCTCGATGGAGTAGTTAGAAATGCGTTAGCACTGAGATTGGAAGGTTGCGGGTTCAATTCCCGGGGCGATTCATATTTTTTTTTTATTTTTGGTTGTTTTAATAAAAATTTTTTGAAAGTGGTAGATAAGAAAGTTAGTTTGATTTTTAAATAAAATACAAATAACCTTTTAAGTATATTTACTTCGTTTAAATTACCTATTATATAATAGAAGAATATCTTCTTACGTGCGTACATAGTAGTACACACACATTCTTTTTTTTCTAAAATTTTTACAGCACATATCTCTTAACATTGTAAAGACTATGACAATAATTGTTGTAGACTTTCAGTCTTCTTCTCGTAAAAGTTATGAAGTTTTAAAAATAAAAGGTGCAGAATCGTAAATTGCAAAGTTAAATCGCAAAAATTAAGTGAAAAAATTTTAAATTTATCTATTTGATCACGTCTATGTTAAACTATAGAGTCCAAAGAGAAGTGTTATGGGGAGTTTTAGATCTAGACGTGTTATAGAAAAATAAATGGTGAATAAAACCATAAAAATAAAAAAATTAAACAACGTTTTTCTTAAAATTAAAAGTTTCACCATTTTTTTTTTCTATAACACGTGTAGATCTAAAACTTCCCATAACACTTCTCTTTGGACTCTATAGTTTAACATAGACGTGATCAAATAGATAAATTTTAAATTTTTTCACTTAATTTTTGCGATTTAACTTTGCAATTCACGAATCTGCACCTTTTATTTTTAAAAATTCATAACTTTTACGAGAAGAAGACTGAAAGTCTACAACAATTTTCATAGTCCTCACAATGGTAAGAGATATGTGCTGTAAAAATTTCAGAAAAAAATATATCATGAACAGAGTTGTAGCGAGTTAAACCGTGATTTAATTTTTTTTTTTTTTTTCATTTTTAGGTTAAAATTCCGATTTTGACAAATTTGATTTTTTAATAATACAGTTTTTCCCCTGTACTCTTCATTTTATTACTTATTTTTTTTTTGTTTTATTTTTAATATCTAATAGTATACTAACATATGTGAATATAATACATTTTTTTTGCAGGTATTGGGTTCCACTACAATAAAAAATTACTCTTCATTACGGACAGTGATGGTTACGTCTCAAAAATACCCCTCTACCAAGAGTCAAAACCAAATCACTCAAGTCCTTATAAAAAATTCATATATTCTCCCAAGAAAATTGATATTTTAGAACCGCAAAATTTGTATTTTAAACCATTAGACATCACTGTTGATTGGTTAAACGACCAGTTGTACATTTTGGGAGAAATTAAATTCAACACTGCTTATATTATCAAGAGATGTAACTTAGATGGGAGTAATTTGATGGTTGTTTATGCAGGACTTAGCCAAAAACCTTCGTCGATACAAATAGATCCACTAAATGGGTAAGTACGAGTATAGTAGAAACATAATTCGGTCAGAATGCGCAAAAAAATGGCGGTATGAATGTTTGGTATACATGTTTAAGAAGTTCGAGTAGTATTATTTTAACATTCCATTAATAGTCCGAGCTGTGGGTGAAAAATAGGTCGATTTCATGCTATAATTCAGGAATTGGTTATACCTGTCAGGTGTTGTAAAGGACGATACAGGAATAATTTCTACTAATATGTAACCAAAAATTTTGTGAGCTTTTTTATTTATGACGTTTTTCATTTGTTAAATTTGCAATTTTTAAAAATTTTTAATTTTGCAGCCTAGGGTATTCATTTTAGAGAATAACTTTTAAATAGAAAGTTGTAGTAAATTTAAAAACCTACAATTTGAGCTATGGCAAGTTTATTGCAAAACAGCCTGCAAAAGGTCCAAAATGGCCGTCTTTGCAATTGCATTATTAGTCCAGGAACCAAAGCTTTTCACCTCGCAATTTTTACAGAATGGATCAATTTGCTTGAAAATTTGAGAATAGGTAGTGGATAGTCCATGGATCAAAATCTACATGACGCCGATAGGTGTTTTTACCATGGGGGTGGTTGCCACCCCATCTCGCAGGTGGAAATTTTTTATTATATTTTGACCGCAAAAGTTAATAAAAACATTCATTCTAAGCAAAAAATGTTCTATACATTTTTTTGATCAAATTAATAGTTTTTGATTTATTCGCTATCGAAAGTGTTAGTTTTATATCTAACAAATCAATGTTTTTCGATGGTGTACTCATTTACGATTCACTCAATTTTTGCTGTAGAACAAATTTTATCAAACCAAGTTCTTGGGAATTACATTACCTACAATTTCATATTTAAACATTTTTTCTTATCTCTGATGCTAATCTTTCTATTCTGAAGAAAATAGCATTTTTTACCAAATTGCAAACATTCATTATTCGCTTTAAACTTCAGTTTTATAAAAACTAATCATTCTAAGCCAGTAAACTTCTAGATTCTATTAATACTACCTAAATAAAGAAGAAGTAATAAGGCCAATGACTAAAAACAGCGCTAACTTACATTATTATGCTTCCAATTAGATTTCTCCGTTTTTTTTTTTCAAAAAAATATATTGATTTTTTAACCGTAACTTTTTTATTTTTATCTTAGAAAGTTCGTTAAAAAAGAATTTTGTAGATTTTTACAGGATCTACAAGGCTATTAATATTAAATCCTTTTAAAATTCTCAGTCACAAAAAGAGGTGGCATTGAAAAGGTTGGTAAAGGTGGTTTTTGCATGATATTACAAGTTTTAATTATCAATAGCTCACTCAATTTTAACCGTAAAAAATTTTTGCAAACCAATTTCTTGGGAATTAAATAAGCTACAATTTCATATTAAATATTTTTTCGTATCTCTGATGCTAATCTTTCTATTCTGAAGAAAAGGGCATTTTTTACCAAACTACAAAAACTCGTTATTCGCTTTTAACTCCATTTATTTAAAAACTAATCATTCTAAGCCAATCAAACTTCTAGAACCTATTAAAAATACATAAATCAAGAAAAATAAATCAGATCAACGACAAATTTTAATTAGGGTGGTGATTAGGGGGTTGTTTACGATCACTTTTTTGCTGAAAATAATAGGGACTAACATTCGTTTCATTATAAGTCACTTAATTTTTTTAGCTAGAGATTTTTTTTATTTCTGGCGATACATATTTTTAAATACTTTAATTTAGTTTCAACAAGTTATCCTCGAAAAATGCATAGTTTTCTGTCCTTTGACTTTGAAACTACAATATTTAGCATTTGACGAAGAAGAGCCAACATATAATAAAGTATAGCTCGATTACTATTGGTCTTAAAGAAAATAAAAAAAAGGGTTTGTTTATTTTTTCAAAAGGTACATTTTTGTTAAGTAAAGTTGTTTTGATAAAACGAAAACTTTTTGAGTTATTAGTAGAAAACTGATTAAAAACATTGATTTTTTCCATATAAAACTAACACTTTCGATAGCGAATAAATCGAAAACTATTAATTTTATCAAAAACAATGTATAGAACGTTTTTTGCTTATAATGAATGTTTTTACCAACTCTTGCGGTCAAAATATAATAAAAATTTCCACCCCCGAGATGGGGTGGCAACCACCCCCATGGTAAAAGCGTCTATCGGCATCATATAGATTTTGATTCTTAGACTATCCACTACTTATTCTCAAATTTTCAAGCAAATCGATCAAGTCTGTAAAAATTGCGAGGTTTTGTCCTATTTTAAGCTTCATTACTTGGACTATATTTATTGTAAAAATAACTTTTTTATTCTTTAAGGCTTTAAAATGAAGATGTGTATGGCTTCAATACCAAACATAAAAAAATGTGTAGATCCCGATTGGTGAACTTGTTGCTTAGATATTATAAATTGTTTATCCCGAGAGGTCAAATGCCGAAGGCTATAACTGTTTGAAAAAAAAACTTTTAGAATAGACACAATCACTTTCTTTTGCCACTGGCGACCTGTTTCGCTTTCTATCATTTATAAAACATCATCAGGTCTCCGGGACAGCAAAATTAAATGATGCCGATACAATGATTATTTGTACTTATAGAGTGCTTTTATGTTCTTAAACAAATAAGTTATAACTTTGTTTTAGGTACTTGTTTTGGGTGATTCAGGATTACAACAATGGTGGGTTTTTTCGACTCGACATAAACGATATTAGCAATGGCATTCCTGCAGACAAGAAAATTAAAAAAGTACTTAACGAATCCGAATTAGGTGCCTTTACATTTGAGCATAATAATTTCAACGTATTGGTATCATATCAGAGACTGAATACTATTATGTCGGTTAGTTTAGATGGGTAAGCATTTCAGATATCGCCTCTAAAATTTTTATTTTATTGCACGCTAAATATAACTTCATGAATGATGAATCATGAATCATATACTTACGCGTCATTGATCTCTTCACTGCTTTCTCCGCTTGAAGGCAAAAAACGTGGTGAAAAGTACCGCGATCCTCTTTGCTGTCTCGCGTCGAAGTGTAAAGACACGACCCCCCCTTTCTCTCTCTCTCTCTCTCTCTTTCTCTCTCTCTTTCTCTCTTGATTGTTCTACGCCAAAGGCAACAGACCATTCTCAGTAACAACTACTAGTTACCGCGTAGTAAAAAATACCGCCAATCTCTCTCTTCACTGTTGACCCCCCAAAGGCAACATCCATGGAAATATCTCTCTGCTGTCTCGTGTTGAACTGTAAAGACACGAATCTCTTGACTCTGGAAGATAACATGCGGTTTCTACTTTCTTAGTAATAACCTCGAATCTCTCTGACTCCGTCTGGTAATAAACAAACGTTTTTCCTCCTTGTGAAACAGTGTAAAACACAAACAGTGACTTTTATCTGCCTCGAGTGTATGTGACGGTGACTTTGGTAACATTTTTTATAGACTTAATTATATATTGTCTGTATCGTGTATAACAATCCCTTTCTAATTTCTGTTCAACTTCTTCTTAAAGTTTCATCTCCTATTGGAGGTTGGGTATAATATTGGCTATGGTCACTCTGTTGGCAGCTGTTCTGAATAGTTGTAATGACAGTCAAACCATTATCTAAGGTTCCTCAGCCAGAAGATGCGTCTTCTTCCAGTGCTTCTTCTTCCTTGGATCCTTCCTTGCATAATATTTCTCAGCAACTCATATTTTTCTCCTCTGGTTATGTGACCCAACTATTCCAGTTTTCTTGTTTTTATACTGTTTATAATTTCTAACTCCTTATTTAAACGTCGTAGCACTTTAACATTGGTCATCCTTTGAACCCACTGAATTTTGAATATTCTTCTGTAACACCACATTTCGAACGATTCAGTTTTTCTTATGTTTTGTCTCTTCAATGCCCAAGATTAATTTCTTATAGTAATATAGAAAATATATAGCATCTTAGAGCCCTCAATCTGAGAGGCAACTGAAGGTCTTTGTTTGCAATCATTGTCTTCATTTTTATAAATGCTTGCCTGGCAGTTTCAATTCGGAATTTAATTTCTTTGCTTTGGTCATTTTTGTCATCAACCCAGGTTCCCAGATATTTGTATGTCTCTACTTTTTCTATTTGGGTTTGCTCTATCATTAACCTTTCATTTCCATGTTGTGTTTTGAGACAATCATACCACTAAAACGGTCCACACAACTCTGAATTTATATTGATAATTTTACATATGAGGGGTGTAGAAGCAAAATCCGCCCAGTCACATCTATCAAAATTTCAAGGAGACGTAAAAAAACATTACAGAGGACTCCTGCGATATTTTGAGCTTTCTGTTTGATTTATTGGTATTTCAGTATTATATTTTATTAGAAGAATATAAAATAAAAAATATTTTTAATCTGTAGTTTCATTATAAAATTGTTTTATTTATGGACATGGCGCGATTTGCAACAAAATTTAACAACTTTGGATTTGAAATTCCCAAAAAATTCGGAACAACGTGTTTTTTAAACTTCATTTAATAAATTATTTTAAAAATTAGACCCTTATTACTTAAAACACATTTATTTGTTAATATTTATAATTATTGTTATAAAATTGAAAATAACATAAACTCATAAAAATTTTGCGGGAAATGGTAAATTACGTGTCAGTTCAAACGTTATGCCATTGGTCAGACCGGACTTGGCGGTCTTTGCAACTAAATTTTTTTGGGCAAGGCATTTTGCAGGTTGAGCCTATTTTCTTCTTTAAATTACTCCGATTTAAGGTGGGATTTGCACCTAAATTATGTTTGAACTCATGTATATACTGTTGTAGTATTGTTTTTTTTTAATTCAAAAAAATTATAGTTCATCATTTAAAAAGAAAATTAAATTTATATCAAAGACCATTAGATCATAGGTTCTCATCCCAATCTAATTTAGCTATTAGACAGTGTTTCGGGAAAGTGAAAACGATTAGTGATAATGATTCGACGAAATGAATTGGTACACTAACAAACAACTCCAAACAAGAGCAGTCCAATTTTCAAAAGTGAGAAATCAGTGTATAGTATTGTGATCGGCCTTTGCGAGCAGAATCAAGTTGAAACCAAATCGTCGACCGGTTGAAAAGTTAATATTCCTAGTCCGAGGGAGATTCCTTTGTTTTGTCTAGAACGAGTAGCTGATTGATATCTATTTGCACAAGATATCGAGCAAGGAGAAAATTGAGTAAGAGAATTCGAGCAAGTCCTGTGTGTTGTTGTGGAAGCAGTTTGGACGAGAGGGACCTTTTCGCAACATCCAGAGAGTACGTTGGGAGCATCGAGGACCACGCAATCAAAAAAAAAAAGGAAGTGAAGAAACAAAAAGGGTAGTCAAATCGTTTGTCAGAAGGGAGAGAATTTGTTTATATCAGAACCATATTTGCTTATTTGTTTATTGAACATTACTATAACGCAGTTAGTCATTTCAAATTTAAGAATTCAATTCAAATGAATAAAAGTAAAATTTATTAAATTTAGTAAGAGAAAATAAAAAATTTATTTAAGTAATTTTTTTTGTTAACACAAAGCGATATCAAAATTAAAGTTTGATTTATTAAATAAGAAATTGTTGCAACAAAGTTAAATTTAGTATTTTTAAAATCATATGTACACGGCTTATTTGGTAAATGAATAATATATTACATTTATATGATATTGAATGTTTTTAATTTCCCTGTTCCATCCTGGAAGAAGTAAGCAACTAGAAATACTAGAAGCCACAAATCATAGGTATTGTATCAAATACAGAATTAGCCCTGAGAATAAAATTTATTGGAATATTTAATTTGAATTTAGTTTTTGTTTTAAATAGGCAGTGATTAAAGTAATTGAATAATTAATTGAATTAAGAATTTGCCAATCAATCTAAATAAATAGTTAAAGTAGAACATAACAATACACACAAAGAACAAATTCCCGTATCAAACGAAAATTTCACAAAAATGTGACTTGGCGGGTTTTGCATCTATACCCCTCATATATACATGTCTTAGTTGAACACGTACTGTAGGTATAGATTCCTTAAATCCAATATAAACGTTGACCAATCCTATTCTTACATTGCAATTTTTTTAGAAACGATATAAAAAATATCAGAACCACTGTAGCAACGTCAAAACTATACAAAGTTGTATCACTAGCGATGGAAAATAAGCTGTTCTACTGGACGGATGGTACAGATGTTTATTTCGAAGATTACAACGAACATAGTAAAAGTTATTACCATAACGCTTTAGTCATAAACTATGGATATTATAAAAAGGTTTTTATAAATTCGCAAAGTTCCCAACCGTGGCCTACTCCGATTAATCCACCAACCAATGTTCAAGCTATATTTGGAATTGATATTGCTAAGACTAGATGGCAGCCACCTCATTTAGTTGGACTTCAAGGTAAGTTTTTTCATATTTTTTTTCTAAATATTAATACTGGTTAAACTGTTATGTAGTTCAAAAATGAAAAACCATTTTCAATTTCGTTGCAACACGAAACTAACTACAGCCGCATCATTATTCCAGTTCAATCAGAGAGTGCAGCAAGCACCTCTACCGGTTTCGAAACTTATTAGTCTCTCATCAGGAGGCACATATGCTGCTCTCTCTGACCCAACTAGGACAAACCCTGGCGTGCAGTCACGGATTGCAACGAACGAAATGGCAGGGATGCCCTAGCAGCAACTGCTAGCAAAAGACTAAGTTTTCAATCTAATAGCACATAAAACAACATCAAAAAATGTCATTCTACATCCTACCAGACTGAAAACAATGGGAACCTTCTCTGGTAACACCTCCGAGGCTTCTACAATTTGCAAGCCATAACGGATGCTGAGACTAAGGAAGATGAGGGAATTTTACAATTTTTAATTCACGTCCCATCTGTTATGTAGTTATTCACGTCCTTGTATGTTTTAATTAACCTCATATATTTTTTCCTGAATGTGGCAACATAGTAGTTTTCGGTTGCTATATGCCGAATATTAAAAACCCATACACATATCAGTCAAGAACGGTCTTCACATAAATTATCAAGCGATAGCAGATGATATTGAAGCAGCACTCGTTACAAAAGACGTTCAGATTAGTGTTTATGCCGGCTTATAACAAAAACTTTAGCGAAATCAACATTCAAGTGAAAAGATGCCTATCCTTCAAACATACATGTAGTTATTGTGCTTAGTTCAAATAAAGTCTTTTATTTCACACAGGGATTTGATTTCAACCAGTGCTTTATCAAAGTGCATATCAAGTTATTTTACATGGTCCTTCAAGCCGGATTTGAACCAGCGATCTATGGGTCATATACTGTAACTTGATGTGTACTTCGATAAAGCACTGGTTGAAATCACATCGCTGTGTGAAATGAAAGACTTCATTTTAAATAAGCACAATAACTACATGATTCCATCTACGCCATCTACAAGAAAGGCGTAAAGACAGATCCTACGAACTACCGAGAACTACAATACTCAATTCTACATCAAAACTATTGACAAAAATTATATCCCAAAAAATAGACAAGAAAGTCGATGTATCGGAAGAACAACATTGTTTCCGCCCAACAGGTCTACAATAGACGCTATATTACTTCTACTCGTATACAATACTTTGCTACGCAGATGATGCAATCTTAATAACCGAAAACGAAGATGGCTTACAACGCCTACTACAAAAATTTAAAATAACCGCAGAAAAGTATAACCTGACACGATCAACAGAGAAAACCCAATCGATGGTAATATCCAAGAACCCAATTGGATGTAAATTAGTAGTGGACGACCATATAACCATGCACAATGACTCTACCGTTTAGGGCATTTTTTGTTTCATTAAAAGTGTTGTTATTAATTTTATTATGAATTATTTATTTTGTATAATTTACTTTTAACATGCGATTTTAGGCAAAGGTGCTTGGCAAAATTGGTCATACGAAATTTCAATAAAAGAAGCCAACACAGACCATACGGTTATCCACAGAAATATAAACAACACATTCTTCACCATTACAAATCTTAAAGAAAATACGGAATATATTCTTCAAGTAGCAGCTTACACCAACTCTGGACAAGGACCATGGTCATCAGATTTTCGAGGAATCACACTCAATTCCTCAAAAACTCCCATTCTCTTATGGTCAGCTTCGGAGGGTCTTCTACGGACAAATGCGGCTGGAGAAAGCTTAGAAATCCTTATTGACAAAAGTACAATGAAAGATTACCACTATACAGACATTGCTCCATATAGGGATCAAATTTTCATGGTGACGAATACGTCTTATGTTTATTGGTACAATACTACTTCGAAGAAACAAGGACGTTTGGTTGATTTGGATTCAGTAGGTAGCATTGCTGTAGATTCGATTGGAATGAAACTCTACTGGTCCAATCCCAAACAACAATTAGTAAGTAATATTATATTTATTATTATTATTCCGGTTATTTATAGCGTTCTTCGCCTCCCGGTTCCAAGTTTCCATCATCGCCGGTCGTTCCATTCGCCAGGGTGAAGATTCCTTTTCGAAATGGCCTTCTGAATGCCGCCTGTCAGGATTGTTTCGGCCTTCCTCTCGTCCTTCTCTCCCTTGGCAGCATTTTAGAATTTGTTTTTGCAGCCTGTCGTCGTTTATTCTTTCTACATGAATATACCAGACCAGTTGTCTCCTTTGAATTTCGTCTATGACGATTAAGTTCACTCCCATTATATTTCTGATTTGGTCATTTTGTATTCTTTCAAGCCGTGATTTTCTAGCCGATCTACTCCAGAAATTCCAATGCAGGTAATCGTCGTTCCAGGGATTTAGTAAGTTGCCCTGTTTCGCATCCATAGAGCACTAGTCCATTCTTTAACGGTAAAATATTGCAAAACCTCTAAATTTTAAAGAACGCTTGAATTGACATGAAATTTGGCATACACATAGCTAACATCTCAAAGAAAAAAAGTGATATTGTGCCGATATGTGCTTTTGCCCTGGGGTGGTTTTCACCCCCTCTTGGGGGCGAAAAAATATTCGTCCAAAGAAAGTCAGGAAATGGATAAACTGGCTAATTTTAAGTAACTTTTGTTCTATAGAGTTTTTTCACTAAGTCAATACTTTTCGAGTTATTTGGCAGTGAATATGTTCATTTTTTCAACAAAATAACCACGCTTTTAGACGGTTTTTCGCAAATAACTCAAATAGTAAGTATTTTGTCGAAAAAACATTCTCTGCAAAAATATAACCTGTAAAAAATTTTAAAAAATGGTGTATATATTACGTCTCTACACCTAGTAGAAGCAGAGTTATAGCTAATGAAAAATAGGTTCATATTCGTCAAATTCCAAATGGAATACTTTAACGTGAAATAACCAAAAATGAAGCACATTTCGGGGAAAACTCATTACAACTTATATAAAGTGTTTAAAAAAAGCTTCATTTTTGTTTTTTAAAAAAAAATTTCTAGCATCAAAATTAAACAAGTTACGCTCAAAATAAAGTTAGTCCCTTTTGGTTTTGGTAAAAAAATCGAGAAAATCACCCCCTAATTAGTATCTTAAATGAACTTAATCGTTACGACTTCACAAGTGTCTTGACTCATGTATATATTGTTTATATGATCTGTAAGTTTCATCGGTTCAAAGTTCTTATTATTGAAAGGGCTGTAGTTAAAAGGGGTTGAACGAGTCACTGATCACGAATGTATGCAAATTTGAAACACCAAATCTTAATCAATTTTTGTCTAACAGAAAAACAAAGAAATACATGATATTCAGAAAAGCAAATCTGACTTTTTTTGTTTTTCGAGATTTTTGGTATCTCTAACAATGTTTAAGTTATTTTGAAAAAAAGCATATTTTTCAAAATTTAAATTTTTAAAAATTTTGCTTTGAAACCAATTTTTTTCAAAAATAAGCACTTTGAATCGATGAAACTTACAGATCATATAAACACAACATAAGTAAAATAATTTGAGGAGCGGTAACGATTAATTTAATTTAAGTTGATAATTAGGGGGTGGTCTTTCCGATTTTTTTTTTGCAAAAACAAAAGGGACCAACTTTATTTTGAGCGTAACTTGCTTAAATTTAATGCTAGAAACTTTTTGTAAAAACAGAAATAAAGCTTTTTTTAAACGCTTTAAAAAAGTTATAATAGATTTTCCCCAAAAAGTGCTTAATTTTTCGGATATTTCACGTCGAAATATTCTATTTGAAATTTGGTGAATATGAATCTATTTTTCATTGGCTATAACTCTGGTTCTACGAGATCCAGAGACCTAACGCGTACACCATTTTTTTTACTTTTTTATAGGCTATATTTTTGCTAAAAACGTTTTTTTCGACAAAATACTTACTTTTTGAGTTATTTGCGAAAAACTGTCTAAAAATGTGGTTATTTTGTTAAAAAAGTAACATATTCACTTGCAAATAACTCGAAAAGTGTTGCCTTGGCGAAAAAGCTCTATAGAACAAAAGTTACTTAAAATTAGTCAGTTTACCCATTTTCGGACTTATTTTGGACATATATTTTTTCACCCCCAAAAGGGGGTGAAAGTCACCCCCAGGGCAAAAGCACACATCGGCACAATATCACTTTTTTTCTCTGACATGTAAGCTATACGTATGCCAAATTTCATGTCAATCCAAGCGGTTCTTTAAAATTTAGAGCAAAAACCGTGAAAGAATGGACTACACTATACTTTTAAATATGGAGTTAAAGATGAGATGTTTTCTTTGATTAGATAGTTCTTTTGACCATAGCATCGGGTTTAGGCATCCAATCACCCTTTTTCCTTTCACGAAGTGAGTGATATTATATACTATTGTGTTTCAATTTATCAATCAAAGATAGAATAAAAATTTTATTTTTTTTATATAACGCGGGCACATAAATTTGATACACCCTGTATATTGATTTGTAAATATTTATTAGAAGTTAGCTTTCACGTAGTAGGTTTCTCCTTGATGAGTTTTTCCCTGAAGATTTAAAGACATTTGTAAATAAAAGTGAAGTGAAAGTTATTTAGGATTATTATTTTAAACCGATTGTTTATTACGGGAAAGGTAGAAGCCATAGGTAATTAGTTCTTAGAAAATTAAGGTAAAGAAAGTTTGGAATTTTAATCTCTTTTTGTGTAACCCCGAGTAAATTTTGTAGAATTTCCCGAAAGTAATTATTATGATGGTAGGAATATTTTTGAAAGTATGAGTGGGTTTTTCGAATAAAAAAAAGAGTGGGGAAGAAGAAATGTCTCTGATTGGTTTGGCAATTTGGAATGGGAAGGAGAGAAGGTTGAATTTTCAGATAGTTTTGGAAAGAGGGATTATTGTGTTACCGGCATTCGAGAAGAGCAGTCAAAAGTTTTCGTGAGTAGTTCAGAAGCAAGTACTAGTGGTTGTTTTGATAGTGAGAGTAGCTGAAAAGTGGAACGAGAGACAAATCAAATCGAGAAGAAATACCTCTTTGATTCTGTAAAGTCCAAGAGAGTAAGTTACAAGAATTATCGTTATTAAAATTATTTGTGACACCAAGTAAAAGAGATACTTGGGTCTCAGGAGATTATTGTTGAGAGAAAGAGAGGAGAGAGTTTTGGAGTTTATTGAACGAGTACTGGCAAAAAGAGGCCTGGCTTGTGTTTTGCAGAAATAGTTGCTGGTATCCTGCTGGATTGTTTGCTGAGAACGGAGAGGGCTTTGATTGGTAGCCTAACATAATCAACAAGGAGGAGCTGTTTGGGTCAAGAGGAGACATCATTGTGTGTGAATCAAAAAGGTCAGTCAATAACCTATGTGATAGATTTTCTTTATAATCAGAAGTTAAATTTTTTTACGTAGAAGCATATGCATTTAAGATTCCAACATTTCAAAAATTTAATAGGAAGTATAAGTAATTTTGCGAATACCAAATTTGTTTGTTTAGCTTGTTTTATTAATGGTATCAAGAACAAAGCGATAAATATTTTTTTGAATTAGATTAATTTATATGATAAAGGTTTCATTTGGACATTTACGCCCACAGAATTTAATTGATAAATTTACAGAGCATTGCTTTTGATAATAAAGGTTTTTGTATGTATTTATTTATGGTATTTCTATTTATTTCCTTTTCCTATTTTTATCCCGATAAGGATCAACTAAGAGATACTGAAGCCACGAGAAAGGATAAGTACAATCTAAGATAATTTAATTTTTTTTTTTTATGACAAAAAGGCACCCTGAGAATTTTTATTAATTTTTATGTATGATTTGCGACAATTAAATAATTAATCAAATAAATAATAATTAATATCAAAGTAATATAAAGCAGATCATAACAATACATATTAAATAAAAATGAATAACCATTTTCAATTTCATTGCAACACGAAACTACAGCCGCATCATTATTCCAGTTCAATCAGAGTGCAGCAAGCACCTCTACCGGTTTCGAAACTTATTAGTCTCTCATCAGGAGGCACATATGCTGCTCTCTTTGACCCAACTAGGACAAACCCCGGCGTGCAGTCAAGGATTGCAACGAACGAAATGGCAGGGATGCCCTAGCGGCAACTGCTAGCAAAAAAACAAAGTTTTCAATCTAATAGCACATAAAACAACATCCAAAAATGTTATTCTACATCCTACCAGACTGAAAACAATGGGAACCTTCTCTGGTAACACCTCCGAGGCTTCTACAATTTGCAAGCCATAACGGATGCTGAGACTAAGGAAGATGAGAGGATTTTACAATTCATAATTCACGTCCTATCTACTCAGCGCGGTAAAGTTCCAACGAGAATGGTTCCCTTCGTACTCCAATCGGAGTAAACATGTAAATCAAAAATTTTCATTTTTGATTTACATGTTTACTGTGAAGTAAATATGACAGTGTCATCAGCACATTTTATATTATTAAGCATTTCAAAGACATATTATTGATAAACTCATTTTTTTTCAGATTTTACGTGGAAATTTAAACGGAACAGAACAAGAACCACTGTTAACAGTTTTAGCTAAAGAGCTTAATATTGATTCAGATAAAGCCTATCTCTATTGGTCCACTGGAATAAAAGTTGAATGTGCTCATCTTAACGGTGTAGAGAGGTTCGAATACCATGACGTACAGTATTTTTCAGGAAAACAAGGTAGATAATAAAATAGCATTGTTATTTACAAAAGAAATAAATATTTAAAGTGTTCTTTATTCTAGAGATACATGGAGGGTCAATCGTAAAAAAATGTTCCCTATACCGCTGAGAAAAACTGTAACGTGCAAAGAGAAATATGGCAACACTGCCTTACACATCTACCCTCACTCTCTCTTGCCCAATCAGTTTCGGATCGCTGCGTTGCACAGTGTCGGCCTAGCAACCTTCGAAGATGGAGGTCCCGGTCACTGTTACTGTCAATGTGAAATTCATGCTGTGATACACACATTTTTAAATTCAAAATGGATTTAACCTATTGACATTCATTGTCAGTTAATCGAAGTGTATGGGTAAAAGTGCATTATCTGTTCAACATGTTCGCTAATGGTCAGTCAAGGTCGAACAGAAATACACAATGATTTTGAAGGCCTTCCACTCCGATCTTCACTGAATTCTCCACACCATTTGCGAACATGTTGAACCGATATGCACGTTTACCCATAAACTTTCATTATCTGATGAATGTCAATAGGTGAAATCTATTTTGCATTTAAACAACGTATCACAGCATGAACTTCACATTGGCGGTAACAGCGATCAGTACTTCCATATTCGAAGGCTGCTATGCCGACACCGAGTAATGCAGCGAGGCGAAACTGGTTTAATAAGAGGGAGGGTTGGTGTGTAAGGCAGTGTTACCAGATTTCTCAGAAGCATTTGGAACCATTTTTTACGGATGACTCTCGTAATTCTCTTAAAACAAAATATCCAGATTGAAAATTTCAATATTTTTGTCACATAATTTAATTCGTTAATTTCAGTTATGGGCCTAACATTAGATTTTGAGCAGAAATATGTTTATTGGATAGTTAGAGGATCAGAAGGATCAAACTTGTACAAAGCTAGAATGCAAGGCCACTGGGATAACGAAGTTCCCTCTGTCGAGATTATATCAAGTTTGCGGAAGCCTAACATCCAAGGTTCTTTATGTTATTTCCATAAACGGCTGTTGTGGTTGCAAGACGATAGAAATGCAGCCATAAGTGATCTATCGGGGAAAAATATTGCGTCTATCAATGGAAAATCTCTACAAGGGTTGAATATGGTTTATGTTGTCGATTCCTCCCTATACATGTTACCAGGTAGGTACAAATATAAATATAAAAAATACACATAATATGCTTACATTTAAAATTCACGTAACATTGTAAAGATTCAAACTTCTTCTTAGCCTTCTATCGTCCATGTTTGGACATAGGCCTCTTCCAATTCCTTCCATCTATCTTTATCATCAACATCATACTTCCAATTTGTTTCGGTTATTATTTTTATTTCATCATTTTGATGGAGTAGATAGATAAAAGATGTTAAAGCAACTATCTATGTTAGGGATACCCAATAAGTTAGTTAAATTTATACGAATGATTTTGGAGAGTTCCAAAGGGATGTTGAGAACAGATGGAGATCTGACAGAGACATTTGATATTGAAAATGGAGTTAAGCAAGGTGATGCCTTATCAACACTTTTTAATCTGACTTTGGAAGCTGTTGTTAGAAAATTGGATATGAACTGCTGTATTAATAAAAAATCTATGCAAATATGTGCACATGCGAATGATGTTGCCATAATAAGCCAAAGCAAAAGGGTATTAAGCGAAAAGACTATAGAGCTAAAACGGAAGCTGCTACGTTTGGTCTATATATAAATGAAAGTAAATTTACAAAATATTTGAAGTGCACAAAGTCGAATATGCCGAGGTAGACAACCATACCTACGAATATGCCTCACTTTTCCCGACCTAGACTCAGTAATAAATGATAACAATAACACCAGTCAATAAATACAAGCACGGATTCTTAGCGGTAATAAGTTTTTTATGCATACAAAGACTTAATGAAAAGTAAGTTACTGAATCATGAGTCTAAGCTTAGAATCTACAAAACAGTAATTAGACCAGTGGTCACATTATATGGATGTGAAACGTGGACTCTCTCAACTACTGATGAAAATCAACTGAGAATATTTGAACGCAAAATAGTAAGGAAGATATTTGGACCAACCGATTGTAGCGATTGTTCGTGGAGAATTAAAATGAACTACGGGCTGGATGAACTAATGCAGAGCGCAGATATTGTCAGATTTGTAAAGTCACAAAGACTAAACTAGCTTGGTCACTTAAAAAGAATGCCAGATAATCGAGCTGTAAAAGTAATCCAAAAATGGATGCTCAAAGAAACAGAATAAGAGGAATAAAAGATCGATAGACGACGTATAGGGAGATCTTAAAACCATGAACATCAGGCAGTGGCGAAGGAAAGTATCCGACAGGGAAGAATGGTAGAACATTATTAAGCAGGCCAAGACTCACAAAGCCACAAAGCCATTAGTTGTAGCGTCATTAGAAGAAGAATAATTGTTTTTATTTTATCTACCTTTACCTATCTACATTTACCTTTGTAAGGTCTCCAATGTTATATTGTGGTGTTCCAATGTTGGTCTCTTTGTCTAGCAGTGTAGACTACAAAGCTCCATTTGAGTTTGGCAATTCTTGTGGTGACATCCTTGGTTTCTATTTTTATCCTCATTCTAACTAAATGTCAGTTATTTCGTCGATACATTTGTTCCTGCACGCCCATCTCTATAGCATATATTTCTCATTGGAAGATAGTAGACAACAAATATACAATATCATTATAAATTTCTTGTCAGATACACGCTCAGATACAAGTTCAGATTTGCATCCTTTTTTATCATAAATGTTATATCGCTTTATCTGAGATCCATTATTGTTTTTATTGTATTATTATTGTATTGTATTATTTATTGTATTAATATATTGATTTTGTTTAATATTGTATTAGGGATAGGATTGTATATTCTTTATTGCAACTGGCTGAATGACTAATGTCTATGCCATTAAATAAAAAAAAGATAGTAGGGTGATCACTTAGGTTTTCACTAAGGCTTAGACTTGTTTTCCCTCTGTCTCCCCAGCAACTATCCAAATCCTTCATCGGTTTTTGAATGTTCTGTATACCAGCATTGATCTGCCATTATGAGATTCGTTTTATTCGACTCCCATTCGCCTTTTCCTAAAAAGAAGACGGCAAACGGCTTTTCGAAATTTCCAATTCCGGGTGGTTTTTAATTATCTCTCCAGGTTTATTTCTGGTATAATTTTTCACTGTATCCTGGCATCTTATCCGCCTTCTGTAATAGTGGGAGATCACCCAGAGTACCCCAACCGTCTCCATGGAGGTGATTGAGGTACTCTGGGTGATTTTTAATTATCTCTCCAGATTTGATTCCGGTATCCTTTTGCCTTGTTTCCTGGCATCTTAACCGCCTTCTGTAAGGGTCCAAGGGGCCAAGCATGACTTTCATGAAGATGGTTGGGGTAACCGACATCACTTCTGTTATTATTAAGCAAGCTTGTCGTTAAAACTTATTCAGCTTCTCGTTGGTGGTGTTTTTTTAGAATGTAGACCACCATATCATTGCGCCATATATCATCATATATCTGGCTATAGTCATACAGAGCCATTACATCTGCTTGGGTTTCAAACTCCATGTTTCCAGACATATCATTCGAGATGTCCAAAGGGTCATTAATACAAGGGGTCATTAACATTTGGTAAGACATGTCTTACCAAATGGGCGTTCCATGTAAGCCGCTTATCTAGCATTACTTCTAGATATTTGACCACATTCTCCTTTTTTACATTTTCTTCATATAGAGCGTGCATCCAGATATTATGTAGGTTCTGTCTCCTTGTGAAACTGACTAGTATTGTTTTATTAGGATTGACAGAGAGTTTTTCCCTGTCGCACCACCTAGTAAGGATATTTAATGTTCTGTGGAGTGTGCTGGAAAAAGTTTTTAATTTATTAACGAAATAATTAAATTATTTCTTGCTTATACATAATATGTTTATTCTTTTGTAGATCCATGGTTACAAGTAAACGTCATACCCAAAATGGTAGAAAAACGCTCAGTGAAAGTTGTGGGATCTTGCGAATCATTTAATATAACATGGGATCCTGTATCGAATGTCAATTATGGGACTGTTTTTTATGAGATTCAAATAGTTAACCCATTGAAAAATAATGATTTAACTGTAAGTAAATGTTTCTTTTAAAACATCTATATTTAATAATATACTGAAACTGTTTGTTGTCTGTTAAAATATGTTTTTTATGTGTTGTTGCAAGTGAAGTTGATATAATTGGTCGTGGTGGTGTAGACAACAGCCAAAACATGGTTGTGGCCTACAACACCATGGCCAAGACAATAAACCTTATTTGAAAGATATTGGAATCTATCTGCATCAAGGCATGTGGAGAGAATAAGATACAAAAATGCAAAGATTGCGCTAGGCAGGTAACCTTATTAGAATGGATAATAACAGAATACCTAGTAGAACGCTTATTGGAACTATGGGGGGACGTCAGTCAATAGAAAGACCGAAGAAGAGGTAGATAGACTAAGTGAGAACCAATACTAAAGAGATATTCAAGGTAGATAACTGAAGGAGAGTCAGGGAAAGAGATATTTAGAGGTGGATTCTAAAAGGCTAGAAACAAAGAAAGTCGTAAAGGGTCAAATCTGAAGAATACGGCGGATATGACAGGAGTTCGTCACCCAATTTGGCTAAGGCTACAGCTGAGGTTCGAACAAGTGCGTTGTCATGGTGAAAGAGTACGTTTTCTTTCCCCAATTGAGGCAGCATAATAAAGCCTCGTGACCGTTTTTCCCTTTTCCAGAAAGTTGATATGATGGCCATCACCTTTCTAGCCAATATAATAGTCTTCTCCTTCTACGGAGCACGTTCGCGGGATGACGTCCACTGCATCGACTGTTTCTTGGTCTCTGGTGTGTAAGGTCTTGAACATGGTCACAGTATAAAGAGGGACAGTAAAACCTCTTCCATGTCGGCACTTTGATCTCAAGAAGTAATACCGGCAGTACGCAATTGGTAATTCACCAGTGGTGGATGCGGGTTTTCCCTGTTAAAATCCGTACGTTTCTATGCGACTAGCAATGCGAGAGTGGGGCAAAAGCGACTGCCAACATTGCGCGGTCGCCATGCGCGACTAAAGATTTTACTTCAAATTTTTTTTTCGGAGAGTGGTTCTACTGTCCCTCTTTATACTGTGACATGGTCTCGCAGATTTGATTCACGTTATCCTCCGTGGTAACCGTCTTAGAGGCTACCACGGCTCTTGGAGCCGTGCGACTACGTTGAAAATCGTTAAACCAATTTTTGACGGTCGCCATCCGCATATCAAAAAATTTATTATTTGGATTACTGTAAAAAATGTACATAGTTTATATTTTCTAAAATATATTTTGATATTTTTAGGTAGTAACAACAACCATTCCAACAACCAAATACTGGCTCGAAGTTACACCCTTTACACCCATCAACGTAACTATAAGGGCCTTCACCTACTGGGCTTCGTCACCGTTGCTTCATACCGAAGTCATTTCACCATCATCCACGCCATCTGCTCCTTTAAACTTAAGAACTTTTGTGGAATACGATGCTCATTCTTCCTCTGAAAATCACTTTGCAACAATCGTTGTGAGGTGGGATCCTCCAGTCAACCCTAATGGAATTCTACAAGGATACAAACTGAGATGCTGGTTTATGGACAGCGAGGTTGAGTTGGATTTATGCGACAATGTGATCAATAGAGACAATGAGACTGAGTACAGGTTGGAGATGATAGAGAATTCAAAAGAGTATCACTTTGAGGTAAGTACCTACGTAGGTCATATCTATATGAATATGTTAGTATTAATAAGGTTTTTGAACTCCTAAGTGGAGCATAGAGCTTCAGTAAAACGCGCCAGCGAATACTGGACTATATTTTGCATTAAGATCTCCACCTCATTCCAACACTTTCCTCGACCTCTTATCTCCTCCATGATTGATCTTCTCCAATTTTGCTGGACGACCTCTTTTTCTTTTTCTTTACCTTCCAGTCTAGTCTTTGCAATACTAGAGCTATTTTTTCAAAGTGTGTGATCAATACAACCCCACTTTTTGACTTTATTTCATTTTCTCCCCTCTTTTTTTCAGGCAGGTGTAGCAGATTTTGGTTTCTGATAGTGATAGACCAGAAAATAAGAACAATGCCTAGGCATTTTTTAACAAATACCTGCAGTTTGTAATGGTTTTTGTTACTTTTCAAGTTTCATATCCGTAGAGTAGAACAGACATGCCATTTGACTGGAATAATCGTATATTTGTCTTTATAGTACACTGACCAGACCTCTAAGCAGAGTTTAGCATGCTGAATGATTGTTGAGCTTTTCGTATCCTAGTTCAAATATCGTCTTCTGTACCTCCGCTTTCTGTTATGACACTTCCAAGACACATACGTAAAATTTTCCACATTTTCAATCTGCATGTTGTTAGTAGTAAATGGTATGTTGTCTCTTGCATTTATTATCATGAATTTGGTTTTATTAATAATGTAATAATGATTTTCAAGCTTATTTTATTGGCTTCAGTGGAACGTGTTTCCAACTGGTCAGCTACGCCTTAGAATTTTTGTCCTTAGAGGCAGATATCTTCGACGTATTCTAGATTACTTAGGCGGGTGGTTAACATCCATTATATACCCCTTGGAGGTCTAGTTTGGAAAGTACATAGTCTACAGCTATGTCAAATAGAAACGGAGAAAGCACGCATCCCTGTCTGACTCCAGTAAGTATGTTAAAGTCGTAATGTTGATCCCATGGTGTGTCAGGCTGCATTTCGCCTCAGTGTGCAGTGACGTAGAATGGACATTATTTTTGCGGAATGTTTTGTAGCTCTAAAATTTTCTATATAGCAACATGAGAAAAGCTGTCAAAGGCACGCTCGAAATCGACAAAAACCATGAAAAAGGGTGTGTTTCATTCAACCGATTGTTTCATTATTACTCTCACGGTATTGATGTGGTCTATGTAGGAGGATTTTGGTCTAAAACCTGCTTTAGCAGCTCGAAGTTCAACTTTGTCTGTTAATCTTTCCAATATAATGGTCATGAACATTTTAATTATGGCGGTAAGCAAGGTTATTCTATTCCTCTCTAAAATATATACTACCACATATAATTTATATTTAATTACTTTGTATAATTTATTTTATTACACGTATCGTTAACCGCGCACTTAACATCGAAATTATTACTGAGTCCGTGTCATCACAATGTGTGTCTTATGTACCAATATGCCACTGCTGGAAAACGGTAGAACATTCAAGACAGTTCCTGTTATATTCCTTTGTTACCATGCATTTTCGTAACAATATTCTTTATACGTGTATATATTTAAGTGATAAATTTTTGTTGGTTTTCTGTCAAACAGCATTTTTAAACAAAAAAAGAGAATATAAATCGATATTTTATCAACAATGTACAATGTTGTTCTGAAGCTATTTCCTTGTGGCATTTTTATAATCAACTATTTTCAACGGGAAATAAGCCACAATTTTGCCAAAAAAATGATTTTATTAACGTTTCGACGCCCAAGTCGGGTGTCGTCAAAATACAAAATTTTCGACGCTCAAGTCGGGTGTCGTTGTCAAAATACAAAATATTATTTTGTATTTTGACGACACCCGACTTGGGCGTCGAAACGTTAATAAAATCATTTTTTTTTTTTTTTTTTTGGTAAAAATGCACAATGTTACTATCTACCTATCTATCAGCCTTGTGATATTCAATATTGGGCATAGGCATCCCCTTCGCACCTCCATCTTTCTCTATCCTGAGCCATGTGCATCCATTTTGAGCCGGCTTGGTGTTTTAGGTCATCTACCCATCTCATCTGTGATCTTTCTCTCTTTCGTTTGTATGTCCATGGTCTCCACTCTGTAATAATTTTATTCCATCTTTCGTCTTTTTGTCTAATAATATGACCGGCGAACTTCCATTTTAGTTTAGCTGTTTGACGAGTAGCATCCTTAACTTTTGTGATATTTCTTACCCAGGACTTCCTTTTTCTATTTGACAGTCTTATGTTGATTATTTGTCTTTCCATTGCTCTTTGTGTTTTCGCAATTCTGTCTATATTCGCTCTTATGAACGTCCATGTTTGACATCTATATGTAAGGACCGGAAGAGTCGTAGAGTTTCGTTTTTAGATATTGAGGGTATTTGTTTTTATTCTTTAATATGAAGCTGAGCTTGCCAAACGAGGCCCACGCTAACTTCGTTCGTCTCTTTATTTCTGCTGTTTGGTTGTCTCTATTCAATTTTATTATTTGTCTCAAGTATATGTATTCATTCACTTCTTCTATTTGGTTTTGTTTAACAACGATTCTTAACTCATCTTCTTGATTTATTATCACTTTTGTTTTGCTGTAATTCATATTTAATCCAACTTTACTGGCTTTTTAGTCTAGTCGTCTAGTTGTTGTATCATAATTTGTAGTTGTTCCTTGTCTGTAGCGATAATGACGATATCGTCAGCATATCTTAGGTGATTTAAGTATTGGCCGTTAATGATGATTCTTCCCATTGTAATCTCTTGAAAATGTCTTCTAGTGCTTGGTTGAAGAGTTTCGGAGAAATCATATCTCCCTGTCTAACGCCCCTTTTGATAGGTATGGGGTGTGTATTTTGTTCAAGTTGGATCGTAGTTGTGGCCTTACTGTATACAATATTAGAAATTAGTCCTGTAAAATACGCTGTGAGCTCGTACGTAGAGGGGATATTTACAAATTCGCGAGCGCCAGTAGTGGCAAGTCTGTAAACGTTTACCGGAAATTTGACATAAATATCAAAGTGATTAATTTAAAATTAAAATTAAAAACATTAATTAAAAAAAATATTAGTTGGTCAAAGCTGTGGTATATATTTTTACCTTAAATATACTTACGTTTTAAATACTGAATTTAAGTTTTTTTAATGTTCCGTAATATGTAATTATAAATTAATCTTAGCGCCATCTACACGATAATTGTGAAAGTATCCGAAGTAAGAATTCATATTTTATCAATAAAACGTCAAAATGATTAGCAAAATCTTAAAAAAATCGATTACAATTTAATTACTTTTTTGCGTTGTAAATGTTAAGCGATAACAATTAAATAATAAATTTAAAAATTACCGGTGAAAGTTGAATTAGTAATCCGCTAGGAGCGCCAACAGCGAAGCTCTGCTATTGTTTAGTGATTGTTTCACTAACCAAATGCTTTTTTTAAATTTCAGGTTCAGGCGTTTACCAAAATTGGCCTAGGGGTAAAATCGCCAGTGACCTCAGTGAACACAGCACATGAACACCCGATACCAACTCTTCTTGTAGCCGCAGAAAATTCAATATACATAGATGACATAGATCTTAACAGAACTATCGCTTTAGTAGACAGTGTTACTGAACCGAAACAAATATCATACCTTGCCAAAGAAAAAAAGATCTTCTGGATCGACAAGAAAGGAGAAATGTTTGAGCAAAACATGTTGAGGAACGTTCAAAGTAAAATTCATGACGTAAGGTCTGACACTGATGGATTGACTTTAGATTGGATAGGAAGGGTCTTGTATTATATTCAAAAAGTGGATGGCCATAATAAATCAGCGATTTTCAAAGTTGATCTCAACCGAGATTTCTTGGAGAGTGTGAAGGTTCTAGAAAGCGAAGAAGGTTTTATAACAAGGCTAGAAGTTTCGCCTTTTACCAAAGCAATGTACTGGATTGAAGTAACAAAAGACTCAAAATACAAATTAATGCAAAGTGATATCTTCGGAAGTAATGTAAAAAACTTTTTTATTGATCATAAAAGTGCACCTAACAAACCTTGCAATTGTCCCTATAAACCAGAAATAGGCCCTTTCTTCACTCTTGATCATTCTGATATCAACGCTCGACCAAAGGTCATATTTTTGGATATCTATACCCAAAACCTCATGTGGTCGGACAAAGATGCTGAATCATGTGGACTTCTAGCAGATTCGAACTACATTAGAGATGGTTTCCCGCTTACCAATCTAGAAGCTGATTTTGTCACACTCTATTGGACCCAAAAAGGAGTACTGCATGCCTTAAATAGGAAGGAATATAAATTATTTACAAAAGAGGTAATTTTTTTAATTCTATATTTTAAGTATTACCTACTAATTTGTTTGCTAAAATATCGTTTTTGTCATATAGTCGAGGAAATGAAGCTGAAAAAATGGCAAAACCTCGCAATTGCTTCGTCCAGCATCGATTTGTATAAATATTAGGGGTTAGACTCATTTCACCCTCTAGTTCATTTTCTATATTGAGCCGTTGTACGCTTTTGGTTTTTTAGGTTTGAAAACTACCCCTAAAAAAACTACTTGTAAAAAATTATAAAATAATATTTTAAACTTTAATATTGTCAAAATTTGGTTCTTATTAGTTATACACCCTATTCCACAAATATACGCCTGTTTTGGATTACTTCGACAACGAATATTTTACTGTGCAAAATAAGAAGAACGAAAGTAAATTGCAAATTACATTTTTGCTTATTGGAATAATTATTAGCGCCATTTACTTTCGTACTTCTTATGTTGCACAGTAAAATATTCGTTGTCGAAGTAATCCAAAACAGGCGTATGTTCGTGGAATGGCCCATACATAATTATTGTTTTATGCTTTAAGATATACTATCATAATATTTCAACCCTTAAAACCACCCTTGTTGGAGCTATATATAAAAAATTACTTATCCTAAAAGAATCATTTCAGATTGCATCGATTTACATAAAAATTTGGAATTAGGATCATTTCACCCTGTACTTCATATTCGATAACATGCTCAAGGGCGTCGATTATTTTTAGGGGTTTAAATTACCCCTTATTGTCAAAAATTATATAAAAATATTGTAAACTTTAATATGGGTAAAATTTGGTTTTGATTGGCTAAAAATAATGATTGTTTTATGCTTTTTAGGATATAATATTTCAACCCTTAAAAACCACCCTTAAGAACATTATAATTTTTATAAGTAGATAATTTAATAGATCTACACAGGAAAAAAAGTAGAATTAAAGAATTACAAAAACATTTATTTACACAAAAATACAAATTTACAAATATGTAGAAGTACATATACAAGTAGCTTTTAAGTCATCTTCCAGTATACGAACCAGTTCTGTGGTATTATACATGCATTGAAAATGTTCCATAAGCGGACTATTCAAATATTTCGAAAAAAAAATTCGTTTTATAAACATAGCTACTTCATTTTTGGCGATAAAAGTTTTTCAAAAATGATTTTGTAGGATTTTTGAAGAGCTATAAGACTGTGTAAATTAAATTTCGTTATATCCCTTAGTTTTTAATTGGAGTGGGTTTAAAGGGCTCGAATAAGGGGGTGTTTGCTCGTAAATAGAGGTTTTAAACAGCTATATCTCGCTAATTATTCACTTTAATGAAAATCTATGCAAAATATAATTTGAATTATTAAAAAAGCTACAATTTAGTTGTCCATCATTTTTTTTTCATATCTCCAGTATTTTCGGAAATATTTTGGAGTAAAAGGTGGAAAATACGAAATTGCAAAAAATCAATTTTCCTTTCAACTCCAATTTTCTGAAATTAGGCCTTTTAAATAGGTCAAACTTTTTGGGTGTATTAACAATATAAATATACAAGGAATTACAGAAAGGTGAAGACCAATTTTTAATTAGGAGGGTAGTTAGGGGGTTATTTTCACTGATTTTTTCGTAGAGAAAAGCAGGTACCAACTTTTTTTGATCATAAGTCGCTCTATTTTCATGCTAGAATTTTTTTATTATTATTCTTTGAAAGGATTAATTGTTTGCTTGAAAAAAGATTATTTAAGTATTCCTCGAAAAATGCAAAGTTTTCCCGTTATTTAGTTTTGAATATTTCAAATTATGCATTTGACGAGAAAAGCTAACCTTTAACATGCTGTATCTCGGTTTGTATTGGTCTTAAAGATATTATAGAAAAAGAATTTAGTTTATGTTACTAAAAGATACAATTTTGTTATTTGCAGTTTTTTTATTAAATGCGTACTTTTCGAGGTATTATCAAAAAACCCTCTAAAAAAGTCGATTTTTTCGACGAAAAACTGTTACTTTTAAGGGCGAATAACTCGAAAAATATTAGTTTTACGAAGAAAATGTAAAATACATTTTTTTCTTAAAATCGCTTTTTACATTGATTTACATGGTTAAAATGTAAAAAAAAAGTTCCCACCCCCGAGATGGGGTGGCAACCACCCCCAAGGTTTTAGCGTACAGCGGCATGATATAGAAAATGATCCTTGGACTATTCCCTACCTTGTGTGAAAATTTCAAGTAAATCCATGCTGGACGAAAAAATTGCTTGTCAAAAGGCTTCATTTCCTCGACTAATATAATAATTCAAAAACTCGTTTTTTAAAGTTTAAAATTCGTATTTTGCAAATATTTTCATAAAATAAAAAAAAATATATTGGTTATCAATCTGTTGTTATCACGTATAAATAATCAGTACTCCAAACTGATAACGAATATATACAATAAAGCAACTATGACCGTACGACTACACAAAGATACCAAATCTATAAAAATCAAAAGAGGAATGAGACAGGGAGACACGTTAACGGCGGTTCTGGAACATGCTTTCAAACAATTGTGGGACGCCAAAGGATTTAATGTCGACGGCGAAAGGCTCTTTCACCTATGATTCGTGGATGACATAGTTCTGATAACAGATAACTTAAAATAGATTAGAACTATGTAAGAAAGTTGGTTTGAGCATAGATTTTGGAAAGACGTAACACATGACAAACCTGGTAGTCCAGAGAAATAAGATTTTTCTCGTGACACATCCCCCTCCAGGCCGAAACCAAATTTTTTGAGTAGTATGGACATCTATATTAATAACCTTTATGTTTCCTGCAGCCGATTTTGATGATATACATATTAGTTATATTAAAAAACGGTAAATTTTCGCTTTTTTCGTCTATAACCAAAAAGTTAAGCATTTTAAACAAATTTGAGAGTAAGAACCTCATAATTCGTCTAAAAAATTTCAATATGACGTTCGCTGAATATCTTTATTGATTGCTTAGAAAATTGCAAAATAAATCATGAATTTTGAGTTTTTATAAATATTCATAACTTATGTAAAAATTAACTTAGAACCTTCTTATTACACGAATTGCTGAGACTTCTGGTGCTTAAATTATATTTTAAATTTCAAAGCAATTGATCAAATAGTTTAAAAGTTATTTAATTTGTTTATCCCAAATTCATTTTTATTGCAACACTACAAGTCAGAAAATTATGAGGTTACAGTAAGACTTCTGACAGTTTATGGAAGAAGAACATTTATACTATTAATTTAATTTTAAAAAATGACAAAAAGTAATTTTAAACAGTGTAAAATTATTTTGCAAGAACACGTCGATCGTTTGCTTACTTATAAACAATTAGAATAACTTTTTAACCGTTACCCGTAGAAAAATTATTTTTTCATATTTGGAAAGACTGAATTTTTATACACATTTAGAAAGAAAAACAATTGTCCCAGGACACTTAGGAACGAAGTTAGCCCCCCCTTTTTTTTAATTCACATGTTTTTTCAAAATAATTTTGCAGTATTTAGAATTATTTTTTGACATTTTTTTAAATTAAATTAATAGTATAAATCTTCTTCTTTCATAAACTATCCAAAGTATTACTGTCACTTCATCATTTTCTGACTTACAGCGTTGCAAAAAAAATTAATTTGGGAAAAACAAATTAAATACCTTTTAAACTATTTGACCAATTGCTTTGAAATTTAGGGTACGATTTAAGCACCAGAAGTGTCAGCATTCCGTGTAATAAGAACGTTCTAAGTTAATTTTTACATAAGTTATGAATATTTGTAAAAACTCAAAATTTTTGATTTATTTTTCAATTTTCTAAGCAACCAATAAGGATAGACATAATCAGCGAACGCCATATTGAAGTTTTTTATACGGTTTATGAGTTTCTCACTCTCAAATTTGTTTAAAATACTTAACTATTTGGTTATAGACGAAAAAATAGAAAATTTACCGTTTTTTGATCTTCATTTGTTTATAACTATGTATATCATTAAAATCGGCTGCAGGAAACATATAAGTTATTAATATAGATGTCCATACTACTCAAAAAAATTTGGTTTCGGCGGAGGGGGTTGTGTCACGAACAGGATATTTTTTTCCTTATTTCTCTGAACTATGGTACCAAGCAAAAATCCAAAAGTTGACTGCAACGAAATAGCATTGGTTCATAAATATAAATACTTAATAATTCATTAAATCCAAATTGCCAAGGACAACCAAACCGCTGAAATGCAAAGAATAATCACCTTAGCATGGGCAGCATATGGAGCTCTATTAGGCATCTTCAAGAGTAACATGCAAAATTATCTGAAAAAGAAGATGTTCGACCAATGTGTGCATCCAGTCATAACATACGGCGCCGGAAACACTAACGTTAACCCAGGCTACCGCAACCAAACTTATAGAGAGTGCCCCAAAGAAGAATGGAACGGTCACTACTTGGACTATGCAGCCAGAATGAGCGAGGGGAATTGGACCCAAAAAAATTATAGTGTGGAGACCAAGAGCAGGCAGAAGACGTAGAGGTAGACCACCTACACGATGGACAGATAATGTCTAAAGGGTCGCTGGGAATTGGGTGCAGGAAGTTCAAAGTCGACAGAACTTGAAGACCTTAAGGGAGGTCTATGTTGAACTTTGTACACAGAAGGCTAAATGATTAAGCTTACACTAGCAATGAAATTACAACTTAGCTTCCACAGATTTTTAAGTGAATACTTATCGCTAAATATGACGTTTTTCTTTCTTTTTTCTTTTTTATTTTTCATAGTTGGAGGTAGATATCCATAGAATTTAGTGCAATTACCAAATACCAGCTAACCAGCAAATACAGGGAAGAGGAGGAAGGAGTATAGGAAAAAGGAGTATGTCATGGTTGAAAAATTTAAGGGACTGGTTTAAATGCAGTTCTATAGAACTCTTCAGAGCAGCAGTAGATAGAGTAAAGATAGTGATGATGATATCCAATATCCAATTGGGAGACGGTAATTAAAAAAGAAGAGAAGCTAACGCTTGCGTTGAATTCATCAAAATTTGGATTATTGTTTCAGATTAGCAAATCTTAGTGGGTTGCAAGCATTTTATGATGTTTACTTGCCACGGGGTGCAGATAAGCCAGTGATCAGTTTGTAAATGAGGTTATCAGTGCAAAAGTGGTGTAACCCACAACCCACAATTTTACCAAAACGCTTTTATTACATTAAAGTTATCCCTTATTTAAGTATTTTCAGATGCAGAGTGTACTAAGCAGCCAATGCTTGAGCCAATCTGAAAGTACTTAAGTAAGGGATAACTTTAATGTAATAAATAGACAAGACGAAAACGGCGGGTTCGTTGGAAAAAATATTCCCATGAGTTTTTTGCATAATCACATTCGTGAGACACCCCAGAATAAGGTTCAAGAAGTCGCCCACGCGAAAAGTGGTCCAATTTTTTTTAACAATTTTTTTTAATCAAATTGCTAAAATCAATATTTTCGGCCCGGAGAAATTTTTTTTTAGATTTTTCGGACCATTCCGGACAGAAAAGGTCTCTTATAATTTTTTTCTAAAGTTGATCGTGTTCGAATTATAAGCAATTTAAAATTTGAAAAACGCGAAAATGTCCATTTTTAAGACTTAATAACTCGGTTAGAAATGATTATTATGAAAGTCAGAAAGTGACTAAATCAAATTTAAAGCCCCCCTTCATGATCCTGAAGAAATTTGTGTCATTAATTTATTACTAAGCTGTTATTTTTAATTATTAATAATTAGTGGTAAGATCGTATTGACGCGGCATTAAATGTGAGTGCGAGTGAGATTCGCCATTGGACTGCCTGAATTGCATGTTTTTCGCACTCATCATTGACGGCCGCCTAATACGTGCATGGCGCTCATTATTTTTACTTAAAAATAACAGCTTAGTAATTAAATAATGACAAAAAGTTCTTTAGTATCTCGTAGGGGGCTTTAAACTTTGATTTAGTCACTTTTTGACTTTCATAAACTTTTAACCGAGTTATTAAGCCTTGAAAATCGCAGTTTTTCGTTTTTTTCAATTTTAAAATGCTTTTACCTCGAAAACGATTAACTTTAGAGAAAAATTATAAGAAGCCTTTTTATCCAGAATCGTCCAAAAAACCTAAAAAAATTGTTGTGGCCAAAAATATTGATTTTTGCAATTTCATTAAAAAAATTGTTAAAAAAAATTTGGACCACTTTTCGCGTGGGCGACTTCTTGAATCTTATTCTGGAATGTCTCACGAATGTGATTATGCAAATAAATCACATGGGAATATTTTCTCCAAGAACCCGCAGTTTTCTTCTTGTCTAAAAAGCGTTTTGAAAAAATTGTGGGTTGTGCCGAGTTTGGTGGGTTGTACACCACTTTTGCACTGATAGCCTCAAATATCTCCAGTTCTATTTTTAAATCCTGGTTTTATTGTGGCGATAAGATTGTATTTAGTGCATTTATGCTAAGCAGTGATGAGCTAACGTGTACCCAAATTTTTAAATTTCAAATTCGATCCATTTAAGAGATTAGAAGCTATCATCTGTCATCGGTCATCGTTAAACCCTCTATAACTGTAACATGTTTCTGGGAAAAAAATTTCTTCTTTAAATAAAATTTATTTTTTCAGATCGACGTTTCGGATATCATCATTTACGGAAAGCACATTCAACCTTATCCACCAGAAAGATGCCTCAGTCCGAAACAACACAACAACTACACACTCTCCTTAAATTCGAAGTCATTTAATTCATTGGTACTAACAATGCCAAAACCGTCTGTTCATGAAGACTGTTTCAACATATCCATGGCTAGCATAAAGTATATGATCTACTACAGCAAATATGTGGATGGATTCGATTGTTTCGAAACAAGGAATTGTTCTGAGCTGGTGACTTTTAACGAAACCCAAATTATTAACGAACTTAAACCATATACGAGGTATTTGATAAGAGTTTCCGTTAGCAATTACTACAGTGACGTGCGCAGCATTATTATTGGACCACCGAGCGTATTCCAAACTTCCCCAGGAGGTGAGCTATATTTTATTGTATGTTTAATTTTATTTCTGCTTGTAGCCTTCAGATTTTATCCCATAGGTACTTACTTATTTTCTGTGTCCGGAATACCGACCACTTCAAATTCTGTACTTACAATGGTTGGCCCTTAGACAAGGAAAGTTCATTGTCTAAGGGTTGGCCACACAGATGGTCTGCCATTTGCTAAAATTAGGTCTTCTTCTGTGCAGGACACTTGCTATGGGGATGTATCTTGATTTTTTTCTTCTTCTCTCTTCCCTGTGGGAGTCAATTTTTTTTTATCCCTCTACTAACGGGTTTTGGACTGAAGCGTTACGTAGAAACGTCTATTCTGGAGAAGAAATTTTACTAAACTTGTAGTCGGAAATCCTTTGTAGTTTCGTAGAATTTTGCCATCATCCGTTAATGGTAAACTGTGTCATAGACGGCAGTTAAGTCTATGATCGCTACTCCTGTTATTTGTTTGCGTTCAAAACCATGTACAATATGTTGGGCGAGATTCAGGATTAGGATGCAGCAGGACTTTCCGGGTCTGAACCCTGCTTGTTCTGGAATAATTACTATAAAGGATCTGTCTCCTTGCTTGATTTCTCCCGACATGAACAATATTGAAAGTTAACTTAAGATTAATTTAAATTTATAATTTTAGTGCCTTCTAAACCAAGAAATGTATCAGCTATGGTCCTCAGTCCGAACTTAGCTGCGATCACCTGGTTACCACCAGAGGAGCTAAACGGATTTATTGTTTACTATGAAATTCATTACCAGACCGAAAGCACCCCACTGGGAGTTCGACATAAGGGAGAACTGAGCGTAAACAGTTCTTATGCACTCAGCTCCTTTCTGCCTACGTTATCACCTAATGAGACGTACACAGTTTGGGTGAGAACATACAGTGAAACCAATGAGACCTCCAGCGATAGTGATAGAGTGCAAATAACAACTTATCCAGAACCGTATGCTTTGACTTTAGAAAATACTACAGCCTATGATATGCAGGTAAATTTTTTAATACTTTTATTTTACACTATATGAAATTAAAATCTTTATTTTATATAAAATACCTACGTAAAATTTGCTTGGTCTTACCCTGGCAACCAAATAACGTTTACAAAACGTTGAAAAGACGTCATAATTATCACCAAACCACGTCAGCTTATCACGTTTTTTCGACGTTGAAAATCACGTGAATTTGTCCCGCCATAATTGACGTCATTTTTATTACCTTTAAAATAGGTACGTGATATCAAAAACGTTTTTATGTCGGTTTTTTTATTTATGTTTCATTTAATGGTTTTAAAAATACACAAAAATGATTCGTATTTGCATTGTTGGTATTGCAATTTTTTCATTTAACTGTTTTAAATTTAGCCCATAGGCTAAAAGTAAAACCGAATGGAATACTCTCTAAATGTATGGAATTATAATACCCTCATTGCAACATATTATAGAATTTTGACTTTTTATATAGGTAGATATATACTTAGTGTGTCAAAACTGAAACAACATATAAACTAATAAATAATTTATTAACAAATTATCCAGCATATCTTAATTTAACGTTACGCTATCCACTAAATCAAAAAGACTCATATAACCTCAAAATTTCAAGAAGATTTCGAGAAGAATTACTGCATTAAACTAACCCACTTAAGCAAAAACGAATAAAAAATCTCTTAATTAACACGTTTCTTCAACTAAATATTTAAATTTTACCACACAAAGCACGTAAACAACAAATGAAAAATTTCTTATGACCGTTTAACGTTATAAACGAAATTGTGTGGAGTCAATAGATTTAAGCTCCTCCCACTTTTGTGAAGTCGGATTTAGGCTGTATGAAATGAAAACGTTTTTAAACTTATTTTAACGTCATTAACCGTACGTATTTAAAATCACCTAAAAAAGACGTCTATATGACGTAATGTTCAAACACGTGTATATACTCAACCAAAAACTGACGTTTCCTCGTCGTTATTGACGTCACTTGGTTGCCTGGGTAATGATTTCATTTATACTGCAGAAATAAGAATGAGAATTGAAAAAGCAAGTGCTAATTTCGTGAAAATGAAAGAGATTTTCTGCAGCAAAGATCTGACATTGGCTCTTAGAATAAGACTAATTAAATATTATGGGCACAGTGTGTTTTACTATGGAGCTGAATCATGGATATTAAACTGAAATGCAATAATTCGACTGAACGCGATTGAAATGTGAATATCTAGAAGAGTAATATTTATTTTAGTAATATTTTGTATTTTGACAACGGCACCCGATTTGGGCGTCGAAACGTTAATAAAATTATTTTTTTCATTTTAATTGTGGCTTATTTCCCATATAAATAATTAATCTAGAAGAGTGTTAAGGATTTCATGGGTAGGTAGAGTCACGAATATAGAAGTGTTAAGGAGAATAAGAGGAGAAAGATATAACATATTGAGACTCATAATTCAAGGAAAAATAGAGGGTAGGAGAAGCATAAAAATGAGACGCGTTTCCTGGTTAAAGTGAAGCGTTTTACATGTCTGCTCAGATGGGATCAGGGATAAGTCTAACTACAAGATTACTGGGGGTCGAAATGGGCTAAAGTAGAAGAAGCAGGCACATAAAGTCTCTTTGCGAACGACAGCTCAGGTTTTGTTGGTGGCGGGTCGTGGAATCCTTAGGGAGTGAGAGGGTTTTAAGAAGACTAACTACCATAACCAAATAAGCAAAGGATACTTACACAGATTGGAGGATTTTTCTATTTAAAAATTGACGCCGTTTGAAATAAATCCTCCGGTTCATTACTTAAATTTTCACTTCAAAAACCCAAAATTAGGGAGTGAAACTTTCTACGAATACTCTTCAATGGTCACGGAACAAACTACAAACTCTTTACTTTGTTTCACAGGGCGATAATATCTTCTTGATGCCGGCAAGGTGGTGGCTTCTCTATGAGCTCCACCAATGGGTCAATGTAACACCAGCCGAGTTTCGTGTGGAACTGATTCTCTTCGGCGGGGTACCTAACCTTCGAGAATTCTTCTGCGTACTTGCCGCGTAATTGCAAGCTAAATTCGCCCTTAATGATGCAACTCTACAAATTTGGGACCAGTCCAATAAGTTTTTTGAAGGGGAAACAGTACAAGCGAAAATTGGACTTTACAGAAAAAGCATAATAGTAGGATAAATGCAATTGAGATGAGACATTTACGTGCTATAGCCGGAAAGACCAAATGGGATAGAATAAGAAATGAGACAATAAGAGGGATAACTAAACAGGAACCAATAATGAATAAAATAATAAAGAGGCAATTAAACTGGTATGGACATCTGATGAGAATGAAACCTAGTAGACTAGCAAGGAAAATTCACGAAACAAGGAATATTACAAAAAAGAAAAAAGGCAGGCCGAAGAAAAAATGGATACAGCAAATAGTAGAAGCAGGAAAAATCAAACAGAAAACGCTAGAAGAAATGAAACTAATAGCACAGGACCGAAAAGAATGGAAGAGATGGGTGAATATGTAGCTAAATTAAACCCAAATCCGACACCTGAAAGGGTATAAGGAAGGGGAGAAAGAAAGAAAGAAGGGGAAACAGGTATTTTCCAAATATTGTGTAATATTTTGTAATACTCAGAAGCAGGGGCGGTTCAGAATTTTTATGGTAAATTACTTCATAAATAAATTGGAAAAATAGATATTTTTCTTGAGATAGGATATAAAATTCATGGTTGGAGTTTTTTCAAACGCTACAAAAGAACCTAAGAGAATGGTTTAATTGCAGCTCCTTCGATGGTCAGAATAGCCATGATGATTGCCATCCTTCGTCACGGAGATGGCACTTAAAGAATAATTATTTAAAAAATATATTTAAACTATTGTACAATTATTATAATACGTAATGGATTTATTAATTTCAGCTATCCTGGGAACCCTCCGAACATATCAAACTGTACCACATTGAATATTCCTTGTTAACAACAAGTGATTGGCAGCAAATCGATACGTTTAACAAAAAGAGTGACAGTGTCTCTATTGAAGTGTTTACTCTTAAACCAAAAACCCATTACAAATTTAGATTGAGGCTTATGTACGAAGGAAACGATGAAGAGTACATTTGGCCAAAGGATTCCAGGTTCACTTTTGAGACATTAGGTAAACATTATTATATAATGAGTATTTTTCACTCTAATCTCATGTCCTAAGTGCTCATGTTTTCGTCTTTGGTATTACTTCCACTTCATTTCCTTTTCTTCAAGTGCACTTGTTTTAGTGTCCATGCTTCCAAGCCATAAAGAAGAGTAGAGAACACGTAACACCAAAGGATCTTTAGACGTAGTTGTAACCTTGTATACTGACAGCTTCAACTGACTATTTTACTTCAAATCAGGCCCGAGGCCCTACACAATTTTTGAGCCACTAAATATGATTTAATAATAATAATAATAACTTTTTTAAATGAATTAATTACAGTGTAACCTCGATAACTCGGATTTATCGGAACCGCGGCCGATCCGGATTAGCCGGAGAATATGGTGAAAATTAATAAAATACGGTATACTTACAGATAAACTCCGTTATAATTGAAATAACATGAAATATATATATGCACAGTACACATCTAAATTACGTATAGTTGTATAGAGTATAGAGTATTGTTCATTTCTTGGTAAAAAACTCATGCGTTAACAAAAAAAAACACGCAAACACAAACCTATCTGAAGCACGATTACAGAACGGAAGATAAAAATACGGCTGTACTACACACAATACGGTCACAATCGGAACAATGTTAAGTTATTTAAGAACAGTGGAGACTAAGACCATTGTTTAAATAAAAATTTTAAATAGTCTTTTAGTCTTTTTTGAATAATGCTAAGACAGTTTGAAATAAATAACGGAATACAGGTGCCTGTTGTTTCCGATAATCCGAGACAATGGACGTCGCTCTGCCGCCGTGTGCCATGAGTCATTTTTACTATCGTATAGTTCAAATTGCACAAATACACATTATCTCTCAAATATTAGGTACATACATTTTTATTGTTGAAATGTTTGTCTGATGAAAATCGGTACGGGTTAGCCGGACTTCCGGGTTATCGGGGGCCGACTTATCGAGGTTCCACTGTATTTAATAGAAATATAGTTGCTCCAGAAATTTAAATTTTTATTCACAATAAATAAAATTTATATCCAAACAATTAAACATTGTTTAAATACAATTTGTCGTATTTAAGATGAAGACAGCTCTACATTTCGGCTATCAAAATAAATACAGATTTGAAGTTTTGCACAGTCATACTTGCAAAAGGTTCACATTTTTTAAGATACTCAACTGAAATTTAAATTTTAATCGCGGCATACTGCGAATCCAAAACAGGGTAAATTTTCTATATTTTGCTTCACGTTACAATATCGAAAAAGTTATTTCAAAAAATTTCCAAATCTTATTCTAACCGCACATACCAATTTGCATGACAAAATTCGCACTTTTAGTTTTTTCAGTATTTGCAGTCAGGACCCTAATCTCCGGACCAGCCAATTTTAAGTTTTAGGGTCCTGACTACAAATAATGAAAAAACTAAAAGTGCGAGTTTTGTCATACAAGTTGGTATGTGAGGTTAGAATAAGATTTGGGAGTTTTTTCAAATAACTTTTTCCGATATCTCTAACGTGAAGCAAAATATAGAAAATTTACCCTGTTTTTGGATTCGCAGTATACCGCGATTATAATTTTAATTTCAGTTAAGTATCTTAAAAAATGTGAACCTTCAACCTGTAAGACAATGAAATGTGAGCCTTCAACCTTTGATAGACAAAATATTGGGCTGTCTTCATCTTAAATGCGACACACTGTCTATACCTATGTCATTTCCTTTTGTAAATAATTTGGTTGTTGAACCATAAAAGGATAAACCGTTCTTGGATAAAAATTTAATGGTTGCTATTATTCGTCGAAGAGCATTTCTCCAATGTTCCTTTTCTTCTGAATAACTTTTTTCCATTGGTACAATTTGTCCTGCTGTACCTACTACTTCTCTTGAATAGTATTATTGATGAAATATGTTCAGGAGATCGCTCATGTTGAATAACTGTCCTATTGATATTTTTCCAGTCATTATACCCATCGAGAGTTAGAAGAACAATAATTTTCGTGGAAATCAGTTTACAAACGTAACAATAAAAACGGCTACATTTAGGACTGTACACTATTAACTCGCGAAGAATTTTCCCCATTAGCTTTCATTTTATAAAAAGCCGCACTTTGCAAGTGTCTGGTTTTATTATTATCCAATTGTGTAGCACATTCACTAATTTTTTTTAGTGATCTTTCCGGGCTCCATTAAAATGCGGGCCCGAGGCAGGTGCCTCACGGGCCTAGTGGTAAAATAGGCCCTGCTGACAGCAAAGAAACTCCTTAAGTTTAATGAACGATCATCATCATCAATGGCGCTACAACTATTCGCGAGTCTTTGCCGCGTTTACTATATTTACTTACTTACTCCGTGGCGTTACAACCCTTCGTGAGTTTTAGCAGACTCGACAAAATGCCTCTATTCCTCTCTATCTTGAGCAATTTCCATCCAATTCTCCACGTCCATAGCTTTAATTATCTTGTCATCTGCTACACTGCTGTATGAGGAGGTTTAAAGCAAAACCGAATAAATCCACTAAAAACGATTTTTGGAAAAATGGGATTTTTCTAGGACGCAAAAAGTAATTATGTTTTTGTTTACCTTGTTAGCAAATACTATTAGAGAAGTCATAATAAAACTTTTCCTAGAATATAAATTTAAAAAAGTGATGTTAAGTACAAAAGAAAATTTAAACAAAAGTGGATTTATTTGGTTTTGCTTGAAATTACTGGATTTATTTCATTTTGATCACAACTTTTATTAGCAAGAATTAACAAAAGTACAATTTTTATTACTAATACAAAAATCAAAAGCATATATGGCGTTTAGTAGACTAACAGCACATCCAATAGTGCATTTAAAGATGAAGTGCAAACTCTTGTTCTGAACAGTCACACTCATTTCTTAGCCCTTCTTCTGCCTGAGGTGCTTCCTTAGTATGTTCAACTTTATTATTTTCACATAAAAGATTCGTGTATCACAAAAAAGTTTCGTCACTTTTCCACTCCTTTCCAAATTGTTTTTCCATTGAATTGAAATTTGTTGAACACTTTTTGGTGGAATGGCAATTCGCAGGTTGACTTCGGATAGCAAAATTTTTTTAAAGACTTTCCCTTTTTGTAAATTGCGCGCCTAAGTTCAGATTGGGCTTCAAATCGATAATGCTGAAAGCATGAAATTAAAATTTTAATTTCTTTAGTTTTTTGAATTTGTGTCTTTTCCAAACAGATTCTTTTTAAGTCTGATATTCCAACAATCTTGTTAAAGTAATTTTGCAGAGGCGAATAAATCAACGACAAAATATCTGACCACCCATATTACATTGTCGCATCTCTAATAACTCCCTAGTACCATCTATTGGTCGAATGAAATATTTGCATAAGAAGATAAAGTAAAAAGTGCGTATTTTTGGATTTGTTTGGTTTTGAACAAAAAGTGGATTTATTCTGTTTTGCATGAAAACATTAATATCACCATTAAAATTCAATAGGATTTATTCGTTTTTGCACATATATTTTTATACAGAGTTGGGATAAAGTATGGAACCAAGCAAATATCTTTGAAACGAAAATAACAATATTTATGAAACTTTGCATGCAAGTACAGTGACGCAAAAGGCATCTGATGCCATATTTTTTGTTACTACTCCACTTCCGGTTTCACCGAAAATACCCCTAACTTATTTAATTTAAATGGGACACCCTGTATATTTTTGCGGATTTTAAAAGAACTTGTTTTTAATTCATACACACCAAGTTTGGAAGAAAAAACTAATAAAACAAGAAATAAATCTCTTTACAGGTAAAAAATAGGTTAATTTATTTACGTTAGACCCATGATATTAAAAATAAAAAAAATTATTTCAAATGATGAAAATGTTTGCTGTTCACCTCCTGACAACGTGCAAGCCTATAAATAAATTTGTGAGTCACTTTTTGCACGATTTCTCCCCGTATTAGTTCAAATTCATCAATTATTCTTTGTCTCAAATGCTGCAAGCATGTTAGTCGCCTAACGTAAACACGTGATTGTAGATAACCCCAAAGAAAAAAAAATCTAACGGGTTGAGGTCCGGATAACGAGCGGGCGACTCTATGAATCCTCTACGTCCAATCCATCGATTTGGAAAAGTCACTTCCAAAAAATTAAAATTCATCATAACCGATTAATTATCATTAATATTTCAATACGATATTTTTCACTTAAATGAACCATTTTTAATACAACTTATTTCTGTCAATTATTAGTTCAGTAACAGTTTTACCTACTATACTAAATTCAAATAAGTCATGCAGTGCATGTAAACAACAATTTTAGTCTACAGTATAGATGGTACTCGTTTATTTCCTACTACATTGTATTAATACAAAAAATTATCTACAGACACTTTTTAACAAATAATTTTTTCTACCAAATTTGGTATGTATGAATTAAAAATAAAAAGTTCTTTTAAAATCCGAAAAAATATACAGGGTGTCCCATTTAAATTAAATAAGTTAGGGGTATTTACATGGCATTAAAAAACATGGCAACATATGCCTTTTGCGTCACTGTACTTACATGCAAAGTTTCATAAATATTGTTCTTTTCGTTTCAAAGATATTTGCTTGGTTCCATACTTTATCCCAACCCAGTATATGGTGATATGGTAATTTAACAAAATGAACCGTTTTGCTTGAAACCTCCTCTTATTATCTCGCCACGGCAGTCGAGGGTATCATCGTGGTCTTATTCCAGTTGGACATCTTCCCATGCCAGCCTTACTGTTTTTTCGTCAGAGTGTCTTCCGACGTGTCAGGCCCATTGGAGTCTTATGGACTTTATTTTTTTTATTACCTTAGCGTCTGGGTATAGTTCTTCAACCTCTTTCTTAGTTCTTATCCTACATTGTGCCGCTACTTCATCAAGCACAGGCTCAAAGATCTTTCTTGGCATTTTTCTTTCTCAAACACGTAGTCTCTCTTCGCTTGCCTTTGTCATCGTCCACATTTCGCTACCATACATCAGGTCTTGTTAGTTGTTTCGATTTTAAAAGGTTTTGAATGGCATAAAAGCATATGTTGTCAGCTTGCATCCTATTGTTTATTATTGTCTTCTTATTGTCTTCAGTTAATGTTGTTCTTTTCTTTGAGTGTTAATAAATGTTAGGTACAATATTTATGCGTTTTTAATGTTTTTATTTTTATAGGCGATAGACCAAGTCCACCAGGAATACCAATAATTCAGTACGTAAAACCAAACATTTATAAAGTTCTATGGGAAGCTTCTAAAGATAACGGTGCTCCAATTGAAATTTATAAATTAGAAGGCAAAGTCTTAAGGTATTACCGAACTAAAAGAAGTGCAAACAGAACTGTTCCTTTCTTCAATACTTCTCCTTCTATTGAAATCGAAGATCCTGATCAATGGACTACTTATTATAACGGGACAAGTAAGTTTGATAGCATAATCTTAAACAGATTAGTTTTATGTCCATTACAACTACCATTTTTTTAAAACCTGTTACCCTAGTAACTCATTTACCAACTTTCTTGTCTCGAATGTGATGGACGTATATAGGGCAAATATCGCAGTGGTTAAAACAAAGGATTACAGATCATAAGAGAGACTGCAAAACAGAAAAAATTTCCTGTGCAGTAGCATACCATTCTAACACAACAGGCCTCGCATTTGATTTATCAGATGTCAAGATCTTAGAGATAGAAAACAAATATAAAAAGAGATTATTCCTCGAAATGTACCATATCAATAAAAATAAAAATGTAATCAATTATAAGACAGACACAAGTAAGTTAAGTGAAATCTACTGCAATATTTTAAAATTCTAAGAAATTAAAAACATATGTTCCAATAATAAAATAGTTGAGTCTAAAAGCACATAGTCTCACCTTGAACTGGTGCTGAAAGAACATCATGTGTATTGCCGTTGACACAATTAGTTTAAAAGTATTACTACATTTCGTAAGTGTAAATATATATTGTCTATCATGTTTGTATCTAATTGTAATTTAAATTTTGTAGTTGATTCCTGAAGAAGTTGAAAAAAATAAACTTTCAACGAAATATTGAATTCAGAAATAAACATAGTTTACGGGCAGACCGCTTTTCCGATATTTGGACACTAGTAGTAGTAATTCAAGTACTTAATAATAAAATAGTTGGTGAAAATGAGCATAAGTAATCATTTTTTTTTCTTTTTAGACACCTCTTGGATCATAAGTGGACTCAATGAAAAGAATAAATACGCATTCAGAGTTTCTTCACTAAACGTATATGGTTGGAGTAACGTTAGTGAAGAAAGTAATGAATTTGATTTGACAGAAGCAGCAAGAATGGCAGAGAAGCAAAGCCCTATGAACTTAATTCTTATTGCCACACTCGTTCCTGGTTCAATATGTCTTCTCTTCGTTTTAATTTTTGTATACTGTGAGTATATTTCTTAAAATATTATTTTAAAAAAGTATAAACACCATTTATACACAACTTTTATTCGCTACTTTATTTTTAAAAAATACAATATATTGTGAACTACATAATTATGAACAATAACATGAACTATATTTAGCACTAGATGTTTAAATAAATTAGTTATCCTTTTGATTTGTGTGATGACGTAGGAGGTGACAGGTAATTACGGATGTTAAGGATTGGAGTTTTATAATCGCATCTGCTTTCTGAAATTCAATGTTCTTTTCTTCAGAAATAATATTTTCTTCATTCTGTGAAGAATCTGGGTATTTAGGATCATCAATACTAAGGGCATCCAATTTTCTGTGCTGATCGATATTCATCGATTTTGGATCATTAATTTTGGTTAACAGGTTTTCTAATAATCTCTTGATATCAGCTGATCCACTTGCCATTTTGTTTATTGTTTTTATAATATAGTACGTGTTCAATTATTTTTTATTTAATGAAAATTACAATTATTAAAAACGTGTAGTTAACAGAGAACTTGTACGGAATGGTACGGACGCGCAAAATATTATTTTCAATTGTCAAACTGTCACACATAACCTCTACTTGAAACTCACAGAATGCTATGATGTTACATATCGACCTATATTTTTATAAGAGTCTCCGGCATAGACAAAGCGATTACTTTTTAAGGATTTTAATATTAAATTTAGGTTATTTATTCTGTCATGTTACTGGGCAGACATAATTAATATTATAACGAATTTTTATACCTTTATTAATATTTATTTAACAGTAATAGGAGAACATAAAAATGCGGGTTCTAATATCTACACATTAGCAGATTTTTTTATTTTTATTTTATTCATGTCTATAAAATGAAAACAAACACTAATATAAAATTAATTTTTGAAATTTTGATACGAAATAAAAATCCAAAATTAAACCAAATTGTTTATACAGTGCTCTGGAATAAGTTGTTGTTGTTTGTTTGGGTTTATATGACTGCGGACACTAAATCCATTCGCCAAAATCTCTGGAATAAGTGTTACCCCCTATTAACTTATTTTTGGCCCAATGCTTTTTAAATGCATTTATTTTTTTCGAATCGCATTTTTTTAAATTTAAATGCAGAATGAAAGATTACATTATTACCTAGTGCCAAAATTCCCTCAGAATAAACAAAAAGTTTCTTTTGAATGATATATTTGAAATTAAAAGTCATACTTAATTTTCTCTTCTTTTTCACCCCTGTAACTTATTAAAATAAACATTATAGAAGATTTCAGGGACATTCGGCTCTCGGTAATGATGTAATCTTTCATTCTGAGTTTAAATTTTTCAAAAATACTTATTAGTTTTCTCAGGATTCAACCAAAAATAAATCAGTTAAAGAGCATTGGACCGAAATTTTGCACCTACGCTCTTAAAATTTTTTAAAGTATATTACAGGTACATTTTTGTAATCAGTATTTCAAAAGCTTTTTAAATGAGTTATCACATGATAAACTTTCCCATTTAAGAAAATCAAAGTTATGATTGTCACCTGAAGAGGGATCGCGTAAAGTTCGAAACATTGATGCTATAATATACTATGATTATTTTAAAAATCACCCTGTCCAAGAGTTTTGCTTATGTGCTAAAAATAAATTATATAATAAGAGAGTAACACTTATTCCAGCGCACTGTGTAAAGTTTGGCAATAATATTTATTTCCTTTCCTTTATTTTCTTTTGGCTCTTTTCTCTTTACTTCTAAAAATGTCAACACGTTCATATAAATGATCAGCTTGTCAGAAATACGATATTATTCTCCTTTTCATGAACATTTTTCAGTGCGTTACAAATTATAGAAAAAAAGGTAAGTCCGTGATAATACACATTTATGACATTTATTCTAACGTGACATTTTAGTTAAATCTGACAGTTGTCAAATTTTATTTTCAATTTGGAATAAAACCAAATCAATTGTGTCTATTGCATTTATAAAATGGTATTTTCTTTCATTTGTATAGTCTTATAAATTGTACAGATTATATTGATAATAGTATTATTTTATTTAATAAATAATTCTTTTTTGATTATGGCGCCATCTATCGACAACTAGAATAATCACCAAACTAGAATAATTACCAAAGTATTCACAGACGTGCCTTTTTTTCTGTCACATACAATTTAATGCGTTAGAGAGAAATCGAAAAACTGTGACGCACTGAAAGATGATCATGAGAAAAAGAATACCAGTCTTTTCAATAATTTTACTTAAATGAACAAATTAGATTGGCGTTAAATGATCTTATATGGTTTTTTTGAATCTATCTCTAATTTATTCCTTTACATTGTTGACGGTGTTTCCCGACGGTATGCTAGTAAAAATTTTGGTCCATTTACTGTCAGTAGTTCTGTTAATTTGTAATGTCCTTATTATTTTTCTTCTTCTTCTTATATTAGGCCTATTGACCTGTTCTTAACCGATTTTGAACTTATATTCGTAACTGTGATGTTGACTGCCAGCTATCTCGCCACCTTTTAAAGGGCCTTCCTTTTGGTATCTTGCTTGTTGGCTTTGAATCTCTGGCTATACGGGCTATTCTCTAGCTGTCTATTCTCGTCACATGCTGATTCCACTCTCGTCTTCTCTGTCTTACGAGATGAACACCACCGCACTATGTATTTTATGTTACAGAGATCTCTTATTCTGTCGTTCGGTATTCTGTCTGACAGTGTTTTCCCAGTTATTAACCTCAACGTTCTCATTTCTGATGATCTCAGTATCCTCTTGCTTTCTGCTGTGTTACATCTTGTTTCTATCGCGTACGTCATGACCGGTCTTACACATAATTTGTATATGCGTACTTTCCCTTCCAGCCTCATATCTTTATTTCTATAGATGACATTGCTCAGACATTGACACGTAATTGGCTCTATTTGCTTGAATTCGGACGCTCTCTTTAACATCTCCATAATTACATATTTCGACTCCCAGTCGAATTTCCAGTCCCATTTTGCATCTTATGGGTTCCCTTGACACTACGAAGGATTTGGTCTTAGCTGTTGATATTTTCATGCTGTAGTTCCTACAACGAATCGACAGACTTTCAATACAGTGCCAAAGAACTGCAGCAACAACTTGCTACTTTCCCCAGAATTATATTAAAAAGGAGTGGTGACAGCGAGTCTCCTTGTTTCAGACCACCGTCTATTTCAAATGAATCTTTTTGATGTTACAAATCGTGTTGTTATTTATATCCCTTTTTTTAGTTTTGTTTATAGAGTGCTTTGACGGCTATATTATTTTTTAGTGATTTGCTCCGGAAGAAGGAATAAACAAAAGAAGCTCCAACAAGTTGTGACTTCCGCTCCCAGAATCCCAGATGTGGAACTAGCCACATTGCGGGAGCTACCGAAAAGGGGGGTACATAATACAAATATTTTATATTTTTCTGCTCAACCCACTCCAGAAGAACTTGGGCATTTACCACAAATAAGGAGGTAAAATAGTTTTATTTATATTTTTATTCGCTGGATTAGACTTTTATTCACCATTATTTATATTGATCCCTTCTATACAGTTTTTAAGTGCTTATGTAAATAACTCTTCGGAGAATATATATTATTAAATAGTAATGGTAAAAGTACACATCCTTGTCTCACTCCTTTATTTATCTGTTGAATTTAAATAACTATAATTAAGCACTTGTATTAACAGAGATAAAATCATCTTATTAATTACATTGATTTTATTCCAGGGAGCAGATTACTTTGACTACATTTTTGGGTAGTGGCGCTTTTGGTGAAGTATTCGAAGGCAGAGCTAAAGGAATCAATAATTCTGTTACAGAAACCAGAGTTGCTGTCAAGGTAAGGAAAATAGTCGGGCTTTTAAGAATGTGCTTTCTTTTAATGAATCTATCACTACGATCAGTTTACGCAGCGTTCTCCGACGCTGTCCTACTGCTAACCGCCATTCTTCTCTGTTTACCCATAGGCATGGTGGGATTTCTCTTTCGTCTATTCTTTTTCAATTCTCTCCCTCCAGCTTCTTCTTGGCCTTCCTCTTTTTCATCTCCCATGTGGTGTCCACGTCAAAATCTGTTTAGGGATCCTGTCACCTGGCATTCTCTGTACATGACCGTATACCGTATTAGTTGTTTTGTTTTTATGTTATCAATTATGGTATAACTTATGGCAGCGCAATAGGATGTGGTACAACCACGTAAGACGAATGGATGAGAATAGACTCCCAAAAATTGCCCTAGAAAATAACCCGTCCGGTTCAAGACCCCCCGGAAGACCACCTAAAAGATGGAGAGATAGTTGGCAATCTAGCTCCCAGGAAATTTACCAGAGGCAGCTTCAGAATTAAACAGATCTAAAGATCTCCAAGAAGTAAAAGAAGAATTATGGTATAACTCCCATCATTTCTCGTATTCTCTCATTCTTGATTTGCCTGCTGTTCTTCTTCAGGAGTCCATTTCTGTTTCTAGTAACGTTTTCTCTGTTCTTTGTTTCATTGGCCAAACTTCACTGCCATATGTGATGACACTTAAGTGTGGTATTGTATATGAGCTATGTGTTCGCTTTAGATATTGGTTGGTCCCACAGAATGTCGTTCATCATGGATATGGCTTTTCTACCCTGTATGTTTCTATCTTTTATAGCAGCATCGCGTGTTCCATCTCACTGGCGAAGTGTCCATTACCATTGGTAACAGTTAAAAATATTACAAATAAATATTTTATGACGATGAATAATTCTATTTACCAATATTTTTACCAATAGAAATATATTATTATGTTATGTGGTAATAGTACCTAACTCAGTAAATAGACAACTACTCGTAGACACGAAAATATTGGCGAGTTTATGTGACTTAGTTGCACTTTATTATACTCTGTTACCAGACTCATTTCTTGTTACAATGGTTATATACCCACGCTGGCGCTCGGGACCGGGTAGTGACTGAAAATTTTGAAGAAGCGACAGCATAAGCGCGCTGGGTATCAGTAGCTCTGTTACCAAATTTAAAATTGGTGACAGTACCTATAAAAAGTGTGCGTGCAGTTAACCATGGATGAGTGTCGCTTCTTAATCGATCAACTACTTGAAAAGTAATTCTCCTTGTATAATTTTGAAGAAAAAAATGAGATTAAAAATGAAAGACCTATTTTAAACAATTTAAAAAAGGAATCAACAAAAGTAGTTCGATATTTTAAATTTAGTTGGTACAGTGAAAATCCTTGGTTATATTATGGTTGCAAGAAAAATATACTGTATTGTTGGCCATGTCTTCTGGTTTCTACAGAAAAATGGGTGGACCAGGTTCACGATTTAAATAGTGTTAGATTTTTAAAAAGGATACATGAAATTTCTCCGTTACCTTCATATAAGATATACCCAATTTGATTCAGTTTGGCAAAACAAAAATCAAAAGTTCTCTAAACCAAGCTTTTAAAGCAAATATTGCTAAACATAATGAGTTTGTTAAAAAAATAGATAGGTATATCCTTAGCACACTTATAATAGTTACTGTATGTTTTTGGGCCAAACAAGAACTAGCGTTTCGTGGTAATTTTGAGTGCGACGACTCTGGAAATCCAGGCATTTACAGGGGAATTGTTAACATTAATTGCCAAAAAAAGATCAAAAATTTTGTCAACATCTAGAAACATCTGTTTTTTCGAGAGTTTAAAGTGATATACAAAATGATATTATTGAAGCTACACTTACCGGCACAAAATTCCGCCACCCAAAATTTTTGATTAAGTTTGACAATTTATAACTTTATTATTTGTGCTCCGATTTTCAAGATTCTTACACCAGTTTGTAGGTACGTGTATTCATATTGTTTGGTATTATCCCGTTAACAAAAAATTTTGCTTGAATGTCATTGTAAAGGGTGAAAGCAAGCGTTGTATTTTCTCCTAATTTTAAAAAATTATGTGGAAAAATGTAATAGCTGGTTTTGTTTCATAGTCCTGTCATATTTGCCCGGAGGCATCACCAACATTTTGTTTTTTGAATTATCCGAATATCTTTTTTCTTGTAAGAGCTGTACCATTTTTTGTAAATAAAAACACTGTAGGACTCGTACAATTGAGGTTGGATTAATAAGATTAGAATGGCCCGCACGCAGCCCAGATCTCAATCATATTGAGCATTTATGGGATAAATAAAAAACTATTTGCCGTCATCCTAGGCCTCCAGAAAATTTGGTACAGTTATGGCCCTGGTAGAGGAATATCGGGCTATTCCCCAGGCAAGGAAAACACATCTTTATTAGATGCTAAACAGATTGCGAGCAGTCGTTGCTGCAAGAGGTGTACATAACCGCTATTGAATTGTTTTGTTGTTAAATTTGTTTTGTTTTGTTAATTTTAGTGAGTTTGATATTTTTATTTAAATAAACCTTCAAAGCAGTGTTTTTAATTACAGCTCTTACAAGAAAAGAGATATTCAGATAATTCAAAAAACAAGACCTTAGTGATACCTCCAGGATAATACAAAAGGAGTATGAAACAAAATCAGCCCTCAAATTTTTTCTCAGAATTTTTTAAAGTTAAGAGAAAAAACAACGCTTACATTCACCCCCGTATAATGCCATCTAAGCAAAAAAATTTTGTTACCGGAATAATAGCAATTGACTTCAATACATGTACCTACCAAATCGTGCAAGAATCTTTAAAATCGAAGTACAAATAATAAAGTTATATATTGTCAAACTTAATCAAAAATTTTGGGTGGCGGAATTTTGTGCCGGTGAGTGTATATATATATATATATATATATATATATATATATATATATATATATATATAAAACAAACAAATGCAATAAAGAATGCGGAAAAATCCCCTTACGAACAATTCACACATCCACTACTTCGGGCTGGGAAAAATTTTTTGAATAGAATCGAAGATCCAAACACCAGCTCTTAGAAATGTGTTTCGCCCTCTTCAACCTCTATGGGCTCATCGGTGAAGATGAGAGGTTGAATATCTTCAGACACATTCCAATCAAAAAACAACATTCGAGACCTAGACATAGCAGGAACGTAAATCTACGCCCAACCTGACAATGCCATTCTCAAGTTTTAATTCCCTAATTACTTTAGAGAAAGTAACATAATGTTTATGAAAAAACAAAAGATGTAGATCTTTGAAACACACTCAGTGATCAAAAGATCCACAGGTACTGGTTTGGACGACCACTCGTACGAAAACAAACAAATGCAATAGAGAATGCGGAAAAATCCCCTTACGAACAATTCACACATCCACTACTTCGGGCTGGGAAAAATTTTTTGAATAGAATCGAAGATCCAAACACCAGCTCTTAGAAATGTGTTTCGCCCTCTTCAACCTCTATGGGCTCATCGGTGAAGATGAGAGGTTGAATATCTTCAGACACATTCCAATCAAAAAACAACATTCGAGACCTAGACATAGCAGGAACGTAAATCTACGCCCAACCTGACAATGCCATTCTCAAGTTTTAATTCCCTAATTACTTTAGAGAAAGTAAGATAATGTTTATGAAAAAACAAAAGATGTAGATCTTTGAAACACACTCAGTGATCAAAAGATCCACAGGTACTGGTTTGGACGACCACTCGTACGAAAACAAACAAATGCAATAGAGAATGCGGAAAAATCCCCTTACGAACAATTCACACATCCACTACTTCGGGCTGGGAAAAATTTTTTGAATAGAATCGAAGATCCAAACACCAGCTCTTAGAAATGTGTTTCGCCCTCTTCAACCTCTATGGGCTCATCGGTGAAGATGAGAGGTTGAATATCTTCAGACACATTCCAATCAAAAAACAACATTCGAGACCTAGACATAGCAGGAACGTAAATCTACGCCCAACCTGACAATGCCATTCTCAAGTTTTAATTCCCTATTAATCGATTCTATTCAAAAAAAATTTTCCCAGCCCGAAGTAGTGGATGTGTGAATTGTTCGTAAGGGGATTTTTCCGCATTCTCTATTGCATTTGTTTGTTTTCGTACGAGTGGTCGTCCAAACCAGTACCTGTGGATCTTTTGATCACTGAGTGTGTTTCAAAGATCTACATCTTTTGTTTTTTCATAAACATTATCTTACTTTCTCTAAAGTAATTAGGGAATTAAAACTTGAGAATGGCATTGTCAGGTTGGGCGTAGATTTACGTTCCTGCTATGTCTAGGTCTCGAATGTTGTTTTTTGATTGAAATGTGTCTGAAGATATTCAACCTCTCATCTTCACCGATGAGCCCATAGAGGTTGAAGAGGGCGAAACACATTTCTAAGAGCTGGTGTTTGGATCTTCGATTCTATTCAAAAAATTTTTCCCAGCCCGAAGTAGTGGATGTGTGAATTGTTCGTAAGGGGATTTTTCCGCATTCTCTATTGCATTTGTTTGTTTTCGTACGAGTGGTCGTCCAAACCAGTACCTGTGGATCTTTTGATCACTGAGTGTGTTTCAAAGATCTACATCTTTTGTTTTTTCATATATATATATATATATATATATATATATATATATATATATATATATATAGACATATATATATATATATATATACATTTAGCCATATCTTCATTTTTTTAAATAAGATTTTTTGCATCTGGTTTTGGTAACACTTCAGAAAAAGTCACGCGTCGCCACTGTTCCATCTTGAGTTACCTTCATGCCCAGGTGCTTGTATTAATCACACTGTTTAATTTCTACACCATCGTCTGATGTAATGGACTGCTTTGTCCCGCCAGTACATATGGCTTCTGTTTTCTTAATGTTGACTTTAAGACCCCATTTGTTATATTCTTCTATTAGCTTTCGCATCATGTAACTCAAGTCGTCATGATCCTGGGCCATCAGAATTTGGTCATGAGCGAAACATAAAGTGCATAGTGTTGTCTCGTCATTGAGAGGGATTCCCATGCAATTACATTTTCTCTTCTACAGCTTGAGTGCTTGTTCCAGATAAATTTTGAGAATGATAGGCGAAATGCATCAACCCTGCTTCAGTCCTTTTGTGACCTTAAATCCTTCAGACATCAAATGAAGTAAAGAAACACAGACTTATTCACAATCATTTAATAATACTTTGACGACCGGTTTCGATCTCTACACTATTCAGATCATCTTCAGGTCGGCGTTACAAGTAGTTAAATGATGCAATTACAAGGGATGCTTTGTAAGTTCATCGATAACATGTTTAAACGTCCAACTTATGCTAATAGGATAGCTAGGTATCCTATTATCGATGTGCTTATCGATGCTATCGATAATGATGCTTATCGGTGTTATCGATGAACTTACAAAGCATCCCTTGTAACGGCATCATTTAACTACTTGTAACGCCGACCTCAAGATGATCTGAATAGTGTAGAGATCGAAACCGGTCGTCGAAGTATTATTAACTGATTGTGAGTAAGTCTGTGTTTCTTTACTTCATTTAATATAGACTCACATATGCAACCCATTCAATAACCTTCAGACATCGTTGATCCAGTATTAATTTTTGCAGTCGTTCCATTATACATACTTTAACTGCTTTGATAAGAGCATGTAAAATGAATCTTATTATTCTAATAGCAAATATTTTGTGTAGACTTTAAAGAAAGGAGCATCAGACCAGGAAAAGTGCGAGTTCCTGCAAGAAGCGCAACTGATGAGTCACTTTAAACATGAACATATTCTCGAACTTCTTGGAGTATGTTTAGATAATGATCCACATTTTATTATCATGGAACTGATGGAAGGTGGAGACTTGCTTACTTATTTACGGGATTCTCGAAATCCATCGGTAAGTATTTACGATTTCATATCATTGCGCCAACTCTAAATTTTGATTAATAACAGCATAAATTGATATAAATAAATCTAAAATCAAATGGGTATGTACGCGAGTTAGAGTGAGAAAAGAGATTTTGTGAATCGGCAGTTCATAAATATTTCTCCAGGTATTAAAGCAGAGGCTTATTCTTATCTTATAGATAATAAAGTAGATATAATTAGATCAATCGTACCAAACTACATACTTTCTCTAATCGGCTTAGCTCACGATGGATTAAGCTGGTTTCAATAGCGACTAGAGTGATAATATTTATGAATATGACAGTTTTAAGGACTTTAAAAATGTGAATTGGCGCAATGGTATGAAATAATTGTAATCTCGAGACGAATCTATTATTCATATGTTGTTATAAGGGAAAAGATGTTATCAATAATAGTTTTATACATTTTTTAGACATCCACACCTTTTCTTACCCTGATTGAGCTTTTGAAGATGTGTGTCGACGTTTCGAAGGGTTGTAGATATTTGGAAGAGATGCACTTCGTTCACAGAGACTTGGCATGTCGAAATTGTTTAGTTTCTTCTTACGAATCCGATTTCAGAATCGTAAAAATTGGCGATTTTGGATTGGCGAGAGATATATACAAAAATGACTATTACAGAAAGGTAAGATCTTAGAGACATACTTTTTTAATTAGTTAGGCAGTACAAAGAATACTATAACGTAAGTACATATAAAGAAATGTAGAAAATGTTATTTTATTAAGATTTACTTTTTTCTGTATGTAAAATATATTACAAAAACGGTTCCATGACATCTCGTAACGCGACAGTTCGTAACCGGACAAATGGTAACGGACAATTCGTAACAGCGACAGTTCGTAACGGCGACAGTTCGTAACTATACAAAGTCGTAACGGACAATTCGTACCGTCCAAATTGAATTATTTTCTTTATTTTTATTAACGTAGAAACTAACTGTTATTACAGTTACAAATGAAATTATGTTACAGGTAATTATCTTTCTTTTACAAAATGTTTACTTAGAAAGTTGGGAATGTTTAAAGACGGTTGTCGGCTTAAAGATTTAAAATATTGTTAAAAGTTTGTATGTATTTAAATATTTGTTGGTGTTTAAAGACTTTTAATACATTCTGAAACACGAAATATAATAGTTATTTATGATATAAGTGTTAAAAATACAATTTTAAGGCACGCATGTGCAGGTTTGCAGAATGAGCGAAGCGAAATATATAGCGTATATATATACAGCGTATATATATATAGCGTATATATATACAGCGTATATATATAGCGTATATATAAACAGCGTATATCATACAATATTTTTTCTACAAACGTCTTATATATCAACAATTATAATTTATTCATTCTCAATTACAGGACAATACCTACAAAAACTTTTACTTGAACTTGACTGACATTCCATTTTTATATTTTTCTTGACATTACATCAAAACTGCCTATACTGTCAATACGTAAATCATAACAACTATAGAATAACATCTACTTTTATTGTTGTATGTATATTCTAACAAATTTTAATAGTTTTTTTTCAAACGTGTTAAAAATGCAATAATACAGTTTAAATTATATTTTAAAAAACCTTCTAAAAAACCTTTTTCAAATTGCGCAAGTTGTACTGTTAATATTAATGTTAATAAACGAAATATAAAAAATATTTTGACGTTTGTTTTTAAAATTTGACATTTCAATTTTAACTGCAGTGCCTTAAAAATTTTAAAGCACTAGTGCTTTAAAGTAACATTTTTAACGCTCCTATATGGAGTGCTAAAAGTTGCATTTTTAACACGTTTGTAGAAAAAATGTGTTAAACATGTTTTTCCCGGTACTGATTCGTTAAATTGCTAAACATAATTTCAATTATAACTGTAATAGCAGTTAGTTTCCACGATAACAAAAATAAACAGAATAATTTTATTTTTTTTTATCTCTCTGATTCTGGCTTTGGTTTAGAACTAGAACCTTTAGCCACGTAATTGTATAGGTAACTTATCACTAACTCGGTGTAATGTGTAGTGTGTGTGTGTTGAGTAAGTGTCTTGTTACTTTGCAAAGTCGACGTCATTGTCTTTGCAAAGAGACGCTAATTGTAAATTCAATTTTGATGTTACCAATAATTGTCCGTTACGACTTTGTATAATTACGACTGTCGCCGTTACGAAGTGTCGCTGTTACGAACTGTCGCCGTTACGAGTTGTCCGTTACCACTTATCCGGTTACGAATTGTCGCGTTACGAGATGTCTTATCACGTACAAAAACATATGTTCGAGAAAAACTTGAGTGGCACAATTTTGCGCAGCAACGCAAGCAAGCAATAGTGAACCCCGACTGAGAGATTGCACACCCCCTGAGAATGACATTCGAGTGATACAATTCCTTGGGGCGAGGAGGATTAACTCCCATAAGAAGGCATCATTCCACCCCGCCCCAATGCTCCAGACTATCCACTTCCCCCCGATCCCACATTCTCATGTGGGAGTCCTGGATACAAGAATGCATGAAATCCCACCCCGATCAATGCAGGCCAGCGTGAGGCGCTCTATTCATGCTATCTCTAGTGACCTCATCGATATGTATTGCTTGCTCGGGCCTCGAATCCCTGCTCCAGACTACGTCCAGCTTGGTGATTCGGAGTCCGAGAATGTGGGCCTCTCTTGTCCATTTTTGGTGTTTTGTTGGTATTTTTATGTGGCTTGCGCCTTTTGTTAGTGTTTTGATAATTTTTTTTGGCAGCTGAAGCTTTTTTTTGTATATTTTTTTGAGGGCTATCTGAAACATAAAATATAAACATTAGTAAATATACTCCGATGCCAAAGGTGAGTGAGTTGTCTTCTTTAAATAGAGTTACGATTGTCTAGATTTTATTATATACTAATATTTGCTGTTTGGGTCTTCCGTGCTTCCATCTATGGTACACATCATACCTTAATATCTCTCACAGGATCCGGTTTGGGTGGTCTTCTAGCTCAGCGAATTTTGTTCTGGCTTTGTCCATCATATCCAGTATTCTTATTTGTTTTAGGTCTACACACTCACTAGGTCTAGGAACCGTTCAGCGACGTATCTGGGCACGTTTACAGCTTCTCTGAGGTAGTTGTTGTGTGCTGCTGGAATTTTCTTTTTGTTGCTATGACTTGTGTTCCCCCGTGCAAGAGATGCATATGTAATAATTGGTAGTATGATGCTGTTTTTCATAGCTAATTTGCTTCTTCTTCCTGTAAGTCCGCTTGTTGCGGCTCTAGGCGTTGCTGTTTTCTGGAGTATCGTGTTATCATGCGGTGGCAATGTTAGACCTTGGTCCATCGTAACTCATAGGTATTTAGCTTCATTATGCCATTCAATAGCTCTGTCTTGCACTCTTAGCTGTTCTTCTGGGTTATCTCTTCTCTTTTTGAAGATAACCGCTTGGGTCTTTTCTTTGGTGTGTTCTAAATATACCAGGGTTTACTCTTGGTTGCCCATACATGTTTTCTCTTCTGCGGTCCAGCGCCTCACAATCGCAATGACAGCTCTTAAACCATATTCTACGAATATCTACTACGATTGTATGTACTATAGTGAATGTTATATCTTATATAACCTCTAACATCTCAGTCTGAGAGTATGACAGAGTTACAACATAGTAATTTACCAACCAATTCATCTCTAGTAGTAAACTCTTTAATTTTAGGAAGGAGAAGCTCTTCTTCCCGTTAGGTGGATGGCACCAGAATCATTAACAGACGGCGTCTTTACCAGTCAATCCGACGTTTGGGCATTTGGTGTATTACTCTGGGAGATCATGACTTTAGGGCAGCAACCATATCCAGCCAGAGCTAATCTAGAAGTGTTACACTACGTCAGAAGAGGTGGTAGATTAGGCAAACCCACACATTGCCCAGACGAGTTGTAAGTAGATTATTTATTATTACAATATTACAATAATACAATCAGTAATAAACCCAATGCCACTGTTTGGTTTATGTGTGAAATTGAAGAAAAATATTTTTATCGGTTGAAAAGTTCCAAACGCGACATAAGATTAAATAGTTAAAAATTAAAGATATGAATTCGTAACAAATTTATGTACCTTACTTACTTTTTCGTGTCTGGATCCGACTACAGTTTTTCTGCCCAATATCGGGCCACGTCTACGCTCTTTGTATTTGCGAGCCATAAATCATCGAGGGTGCACTGTGATGGGCACAGTCTGCATACTCTCAGGTGCTCCACGTTCTGTATTTCCCCACATTCACAAAGTGCGTCGTTATTACATTTCTTTTTTTTTACATTTATGTACCAATGTTATACAAGGGAACGGTAATTGATATGCAATACCAATAATGTGATTTTACAACAAATAATTAAGTTTACTTAAACCTTGAATCCCACATAGGGTGTGGGGGGTAGCGCTTCCTACCGCACAACAAAAGAGACGTCGGTCTCACAGCAGACCAGGAACAAAAGTAATTTTTCTATTGTCTGAACGACGGTTGATTAAAGAATTGTTTTTCGAGTATGACACGACGTGTGGGTGACCAACTGTCCAAGCGATTTGCAATTTCAACTAAAGACACTTGTTAGAATATTGTTCATTGTTCGACAACAATGTATCAATAGTCTATTTTTCGATAGTGATAAGTGAAATATTGGCTAATTCTACGAGGGGAAACTAGCAAAATCTGTTGATATTTCAACAATATTTATGTAAAGTGGCGAAACTGCAACGGTATCAATATAGTTATTTCTAAAATGTAAAATTATTTATTTTCGATATTCATTAACATTTAAACATAATTTTAGGCATAGTTTGATGCTCCAATGTTGGGAGTTCGATGCCGAAAAAAGGCCGACCTTTAAATACTGTTTTGAGGTACTCGAAAGCCTTCACAGTAAAACAGTACGGAATCCTCAAACAGCTGTGCATGAAGGACAATATATTAGCACAGTGCCCGATCGTAAGTATATTTTGTCCATTTTTTTTATTTTGCTTGTTTAACATGCATAAAAGTCACTTTACATTACAGCAACGTCCAAAATTTCTTGTAACATTACATTAAATTTAAGATAAAGATATGCTACAATTTACATACAGTCAGAAAAATGAAAGAATACCCATCGAACGATCACATCAATCACATATTATTCAGATTATTCAAAATATGTGATTGATGTGATCGCTCATGGGTATTCTTTCACTTTTCCGACTGTAGATATGTTACTCCTGACACTTTTGGAAGTTGACATGATGTCTGCTTTTAGTTTGCCCATATGTTAGAAGAAATTTTGATTATTTTAGTCAACAGTTATTGCCATTTCTATGAGAAAAATATAATATCTTTTGGAAAGGAGCATTGTGCAAGAATAGTTGCCTATAATCGGTTTACAGCCAAGAGAAGCGCACCTAATAAACGATTACACGTGAACAGATGCGCAGAAATGCAAGCAAACAAACCTGTCTCTAGGTTAGGTCCAATTACTTAGCCTCTCTTAGTACTATCGTGTAATGCATTCTTCTGGACAACCCAGAGGCGGTGTGTCAGGGTGGCAAGGTAGGCGCCGCCTAACCTCTTCAAATGTACAATAATAAATTATTTATTAATATAAATTACTTATTTCAAAACTGTAATTTATAAATTTTGATACAATACCTAAGTATCTAAAAATCTAAAATAAAACAAAGCTACTTTTTAATTCATCTCCGAAGTTGTAATAATTATTGTACGCTCCCCGTAGCGTAGCGCTACTACGACGGCTCTACCCTAGGGCAGGCGCTTTTAAAAGTAGCCGAACAGAATTCGCATTTGTCTCACTCTTTACGCTATGCACAACGCTGTAATATTGTCGCTTGCCTGGCCGGGCCGAGGTGGCCAGCATTTCCAATATTTTCGGGCTATAGGTAGGCTAGATTTTTTTGCGCCTTTGACATTGGTTGTGCCGAGCTGTATCTCGGGACTGCCAATTTCATGTTTTAGGATCCTGACTACCAATTCTGAAAAAAACGAAAAGTTCGAATTTTGTCATGAAATTTGGTATGTGGGGTTAAAATAATATTTTTAACAATTTTCCGAATAACCTTTTGCGATATCTCTAACGCGAAACAAAATATTGAAAATTCGTCCTGTTTGTGAATTCGCAGTAGGCCGCGTTTAAAATTTAAATTTCAGTTAACTATCTTAAAAAATGTAAACCATCAAAATGAATGACTGCAAAATTTCAAATCTGTATTTATTTTGATAGCCGAAATATAAGGGTGTCTTCATCTTAAATGCGACACACTGTATACAGGGTGTTTAATAAAGAATGGGCCATAGCTTAACCCTAGATTCGTGAGGTTAAAATATGTCGATTTAAGCTAACTTACCTTAGTATGAAAGTTGATAATAACCGAAATACAGGGTGTCAAAGTTAAACTTTTATTTTATTTATTATTGAATATTTCCCGACAGACATGGGATAATAACACAAAATTTGGTGAGCGGGGAGTTTTTGGGACGAGAAATCTAAATTCGCCACCAAAAATGATGTATTATCCAGAGGGCGCGACATACGCCTTTCAGCGCTCATTTAATAGGTTCATTTTTTTTATTACCCACTCTATATACTTTTAGATCAAAAATTTTATTCTGTTAATATTTGAACTTAAAAAAGGTATACTACATTCATCTCGCTAAACTCAACCGTTTTCGAGATAAACGCAGTTTAAATCTGCGAGGCAACATCATTTTTTGCACATCATTGTAGTTACGCCCGAAAAATAACTTAAAATCATAAAAATTTACAAAAATGTATCTCAAATTTCTTCAAATGGAATTTGCGATGCAATGACATAAATATGAGAACTGGCACAATTATTATGGTGTCAAGTTTATTTTTCGGCTCTAACTACAATGATATGCAAAAATTATGTTGTATCGCAGACTTAAAATGCGTTTATCTCGAAAATCTGCGTATTTTTCAAACGGATTAAAGAACTTGGATTATCGCTGCGTCAAGTGTATCGAGCTAAAAGGAGACTATGTTCAGAAAAAATCACCACTTTTTCAAAATTTTCGTTTTTCTTTTGAAGGCTATGTACTTATCGAACCGCTAGTATTTGACGATCCTTTGGCCGTTAAATAGGCATCTGAAACTATTTTTCTGTAACATATCTATATATGTAATATATATTTAATGGGAATACTCTACAATTTCAATCGAAAATGCGCGATGTTCGTGCATTTCGTGCTAATTTTCTTAGCTGTGATAGATAAAAATATTACAGCATTGCACCAATATAACCAGACTCTAAAGTTGTGTAATTTGTGCAATGAGAAATTGTAATAATTTGCTTGCTTGATCTGAATCATTTTAATAACTTTTAGTTGACCTTATGCATGTGGAATCATATTAAAAGTAACACAATTCACAAATAATACCTATGTATATATCCCTTCTTTTGCCCTTTAATTCGTCCAATTTTGAACATAGGCTTCCCCCAGTTTCCTCCATTCGCTTCTGTTTAGTGCTTTCTGTTTCCAGTGCGTTCCTCCTATCTTTTTAATGTCGTCTCCCCATCTCATCTGGGGTCGTCCTCTTGCTCTCTTTCCTGTCCATGGTCTCCATTGTTGTATCGTGCTATTCCACCTATTGTCCGTTTGTCTAGCGTTATGACCTGCGAAGCTCCATTTTAGCCTGGCTATATGTTGGCCTGCGTCTTTGACTTTTGTTCTATTTCTGACGCAGTTGTTTTGCTTTTTATCTCTCAATTTTACTCCTAACATTGCTCTCTCCATGGCATCATCTGTCCCAAATATATATAATCATTAACCGCTTCTATTGTGGTGTCGTTTAGTATTACGTTTCTATTGTCTTGTGTATTTGTCATTGTTTTTGTTTTGGCAAAATTCATTTTTAGACCTATTTGTTCGGATTCATTTGCTAGTTCGGTTAGCATGGTTTGTAGTTCTTCAAAACTTGATGCTATGACTACTACATCGTCTGCATATCTTAGGTGGTTTAGTTTCTTTCCATTTATGTTTATTCCCATGTTTGTCCATTCCATTGTTTTGAAAACATCTTCCAATGCTAATGTAAATAGTTTAGGAGAAATAACATCTCCATGTCGCACTCCTCTGTTAATTGGTATGGGTTTTGTGGTTTCTTCCACATATATCCCTAGCATCATCTAAAACAACAAAGGAGATAACAGGAACACACTCTTATCAGCGAGAGACCTATCAGAAAATTAATAAAATATTGTGCTAACATGCATTAGCACTTTATACGTCAATGTTCCAAAACTTTATGCATTTTATCGATGATTTTCGGTGTGGCTGCAATTTTTAATATACGCGGGGCGCACCTTTGACACTTCCAGTTTCTTTTACTGGATATCCCAATGAAGAATTGCTGTACATATTACTGCTATTATTCTTCTTTAAGTCTCCTTCGGAGGTTGGATATCATCATCACTATCTTTACTCTATCTACCGCTGCTCTGAAGAGTGCTATAACTAGTTCTATGCATTTAAACCAGTCCCTTAAATTCTACCACCGTGGTACTCTCTTCTTATACCCATTCCTCCTCTTATTTTTCCCTGTATTATCAGTCTTAGCATTGCATATCGCTGTCACCTCATTATGTGTCGGTATTTACTATTACACATGTGGCCGAAGTAAGCCAATTTTCTGTTCTTTACGGTGTTAATAAGTTCTTTGTCTTTTCTTAGCCTCTGAAGAATAGTTATGTTAGTTGTCTGGTGTATATTTGAGTCCCTTAACATACGTCGGTAGCACCACATTTCAAATGCCTCTAATCGTTTTATAGCATATTCTTTAAGACTTCAGCTTTCTACTACGTAAAGGAGGACACTGAAGACGTAACATCTAAGAATTAGATGTTACGTCTGTTGTAGATATTCGTCATTTGTAAATATTTTTTCAAAAAAAGTAACTTATATTGACACCCATACATTTCTCATAATCATAACATTTAACCAATCATATATACATTTAGCATGTAAATCAGTAGCATGTTTACTAATCCTCATGTTTTTCATTGAATGCTTTGCAGTGTTTGCTGGGATATCGAATGAAGCTTATTTTCGTGACGAAAATCATAACAGCTCAGGTAAATGCGAATAAAAGCCAAAATTAATTTTTCCACTGCATAATTATTTCACGGATAAATTTTAAACTGAACGAGGTTCATTCTCTCTCCAGGAAACTCTTGGAAGAGCGACACTGAAGATGAATCAGCACGGGAAATCACGCCGTTCCTGGATAAAGAAGCAGTTTCGGGACCTAAAGAGATTCCGAAATATGTCGAAGTCATTTTGGAACCAGACGATATATTAGAGAATGATGGCTATGAGATTCCGAACCAAATGATACAGAAGCTCGATGGAAACCCAGAGCCTACAGAACCAGCTGGAAAAAGTGAAGATCGTGCATGACAATGATAAATTAAATATATAGTTCATACCAAACCCTTCTTTCAGTACGTCAACGATAAAATGGCGAAATATACTAACCTAAAATGACAATTGTAATTTTTGCCCCTTGACATTGTGAAAGTCTGTAACTATCCGTCAACGAATAGGTACATAATTTTCTTAGTTCTATGTATAGTAATCACGATAAAGAGAATTCGACAAACTATGATGCACTGAAAGAAGGGTTTGATATAAACTTTAGGTATTAAGTTCCTGATAAGCCTGAAATATTTGAAAGTATAATGCCACGCTATATGTAGACAAAATTATTGTAGGAGTATGACATTTTGTTAAAACTTTTTTTTATTCAAAAAAATTATTACTGAAATTTAGATCAATAATATTTTCAAAGAGATACTTTCCTAATAATTTCGCTCCGATTATTAGTTTTCTCCTACTTATCAACTTTTCTAGTACTACTGTATAATTCGAGCTACCACAGAAAGTTAAGGAGTTAACGTATAACAATAAAACTCCAACTAACTATGAGAGTCCATTGTTAAGGCTTCGCCTATCTCAGTCAGTCAGGTGTTAGTTCGTCTCTTAGTCGAAAAAGTGAACAATCAGTCTTGGAAAAGACAAATAAAATATACAATTTGGGCCCCACGTTGGGCGCCAATGTGTGACTAACTTCACTGCTTTGATATTGTCAAAATACGAAGAGTTCCGCTGTTTTTTTACGGTAGAACTATCCACTACTTTGTTGCCCATACTTTGTCCTTATCTGGTATTAATACGAGAATAGCCAGATTGTGTTCCATTAGAATTTTTTAAGGTTCGTGTGAAAATAATTATTTTTATTTTAAAGTAATTTTGCAATGAACATCGAAACTATTTAAAAATTATAAATATCCTAACAAAATGTCAAAATAAATTGAGACGTGGCTATCTTTACCTCTACAAGACTAGCTGTCAATAATAACAAATTATGTAAAATACTCAGATTCTGAATGGTAATGAATATGTGAAAAATCTTATTACGGTTTGCCATTTTAAGTTTAGCACTGAAACTTTTAATTCAGTTTGGAAATTGTAATTAACTTATTTAGTATAAAATGGCGATGACGTATAAATTTCAATGAATTAGATTTATGCTGGAACTTTCTTATTTGGTTGATATCAGACGAGGCCCTGAATGAAAAAAACTGTTAATTGGCATTGTCACATTAATATAACTTGCTATTTTCACATCGCAGCAGTTTGTTTGATGACTATCCATACTATCTTTAATTTTTTGACATATCATTGACACCTCGTTATATTTCAATTGGCTTTAACATTTTTTACTATTACACAAATAAATCAATAATATCTACGAATGTTATGATTGTGACGTCATCACCAGTTTATAATAAATGATGTATACTGTACATAATACTATATAAGGTATTTGTAAGTAACATATTAAATGGTCCAACTTTACGTTTTGACTGTTTTAAGTCATTGTCTAATTATAAATGTGCTTTAAGTATACAATTTTAAAAAACATGTAATTTGTACTCATAAATTTTTTGTTACAACAAAAATTAAACCAGATAAAGAAGAATACACAGATCACCTATCCTCGGTTCGCTCAACTAATATATTTTCTAACATAAATCAAAAGTTCTCAGTTATCTATTTATTTTCAAGGTGTTTACAAGTTGCAGATACAGATGACACAGCGATCATGGCTGAACGTATCGAAAATCTTTATAGATCGAGTCACTAGAGAATATTTCAATAACGGACTTGGCATAATACATCAAAGACAAAGTTACTTGTGGTTAGTAAACAAGGCGTTGACGCTATGCAACTAATTGTCAATAATGAGCCAATTACAAAAGTTACCCATTTTAAATACCTAGGATGTTGGATAAACGAGACACTAAATGCTGATGAAGAAATTAAAACTCGTATAGACATTGCAAGCCCTTTATGAAACTTAGATAGTGTGCAATTCTCAGCTGGACTTACAACTAAGAATAAAGTTCCTAAAATGTTATGTGTCCTGTATTATATGGATGTGAAACCTGGATACAAACCTGGCTGTAAATAAGACAATGAATGTTAATATGCTAGGCAACAGGAGAGCCAACGATCGACAAGTGGTCTCGGCACCGTAAGGAGAAGAAGAAGCCTGGATCATGAAGAATATGATAGAAGCCTTAGGATGTGGTCATATCGTAGAATGCTCAAAATATCATGGGTTAAACGCATTTCAAACATAGAAGTCTTAAACAATTCAATTTGCTTCAATTACTATTTTACTATTTTTTAATTGCTAATTTTAAATATTAACTTTCCTTTCTAAGCGAAATAATATGGGTCATTTAAAATTCACATGTGTTTCGTTCCTAATATACAAACCATATGCATAAAAGGGCCTGTTAAGTTTTAAGAAACGAGATATATCCCTATTCAGGTAAAATGCCTTTGCAATTTTTAAAACACCAGATCTAATAAATTGTCGCCCGTCTGGCCATATGGTAGAACCACATAATGACAGATTAATGTTTGTGGTCTAGTTCAGTAAGAGCCACAGCGAGCACCCCGTGCGGTCACACCCTCGCTAAAATAACAAACCCCTCTTTCGAGACATTTTCACGTTCTTTTTACCGATTGAAATAAATATATTATTGACTGACAGTTTGTTGTTTTTACATTTATTTTAATTTCATTTAATTTTTTCCATGGACAATAAGGTTATTACGCGCAACTCAACCAACACGGAACAAACAGAATACAAGAATACAAGATCGAGAACAATATCGCCAAACATGCAGTATCGAGACCTGGTTATTGTGCAAAGGTTTTTAACTTAAATACCTCTTTCTATATTCTTCTGTCTGTTAAGTTAAGATGGAAGAAAGAAAACTCAAATACAGAAGAAATACAATATTTTATGAGTGTAAAATACATAAGCACATCTTAAATAGTTATATATTTTTTGTTTTAATTTAAAATAAGTTTATGGTTATACAATACATCATAGTTTTTACAATTTTAGATGTTTGTTTGAATCTTTTATAATTTATTTATGTAGCAAAGCTATATTTTAATTTTTCTTTTTTGCCAAGAAAAGCATATCATGACAAATGTACAAAGATAATGTGTAATATTGTTTTAGAAACAATATAGCATTAGATAGGTTAGTGATAAATGAGATTTAAAAATACTCTGCAACTTCATGTTTCTAAATAAATTGTAAATATTTATTATTTTAAATCTATTATCATTGTTTATATAGTAATGGTTGGTCAACGAAACGAGTAAATTTGTTTGATTGTAATTGAGACAGTCACCACCAGTTATGTCAGGGTCGCAACGTCATGCGTAACTACGATAAGTCTAAAATGTAGACACCAAATTGGATGCTATCATATTCATAACACACCAGCTCGCATACATATTAAGGAAAATAAATATATGGAAGAATATATTTAGAAATTGAATTAGAATTTAGCATGAAGGATGTCATGCTACTATACATTATACATATGAAGAGCTCAGGGCTAAAAGGATGATGGTCCAAAAAAAACAAATTTTGCGAAATTAGGTTTTTAAGTTTTAAAACTAAATATAAAAATAATTAACAGAAAAGGCACTTCATTTTGGTTACTAATTCATGCAGTAACTTACAGGGAACATGTAGGTTGTGTTCTTGGGTTATCAATTTACAAATTACTATAAATATAAATTTATTTATCTTTTGATGTCATGAAATCTCATGCTAAATGGATGATGGTCCACTAACGTGTCTTAAAATGAAACTAAAAATGCAGATAAGGTAATCTATATTTTGAAAAGTTGTATCATACAGATCTGCTCCTGTTGATTACACCAAGCTACAAGTACAGTAGATACAATGAAAAGTTTTAAGTATGTGGCAGTGCGTCAAAATATGCTTGAAGCTTTACAGAATAACACCAATGTACACCAGAATAACAGAAATTTGTAAATAAACCATATACCTATATATGTCTATGAAATAAACACAGGTATGTACATTAACAAAATATCTAGACAATAAACAGCACTAATAGCAGAGACCTCTGTGGTCAGCAATCTGAACTAGGTGGACTGTCATCCTTTTAGCCTGCATATGTAGCACCTTCATTCTTTTAGCCCAGAAGACGTATTTTTCAAAGCTGGATGGCTATTTTGTATGCGCGTTCTATTACAAAAAAGTTGTGAATTCCGAAAGAACGTTTGTTTGTTTCATCGACTTCGAGAAGGCATTCGACCGAGTACAACATGATACACTTTTCGATTGCCTGCAGGCAGCAGGACTTGACCACTACGATATAAGACTGCTGAAATACTTATATTACAATCAAGTAGCCTCTATCCAAATTGGAGACAGTCGTACTGAAAATCTGCCGATAAAACGTGGAGTCGACAAGGTTGTGTTTTATCACCCACCCTTTTTAATCTGTACTCTGAAGAAATCTTTAGGGAGGCTTTGGATGACAGACAAGAGGGAGTAAGGCTAGGCTGAGAAGTAATCAACAATACATATTAGATACGCTGACGATACAGCCATTCTTGCTGAAAATTTACAAGATCTTCAGACACTACTAAATCTAGTCAGTGAAGCAAGTTATCGGAGAGCCCTTAAAATCAACATTTCAAAAACAAAGTGGATGGCAGTTGGAAAGATTAATATAGATCAAGGTCAGCTTTCTCTTGATGGAGAGGAATTAGAACGGGTAAATCATTTCAAGTACCTTGGCAGCTGGTTAAATGTTAATTGTGACTGATGAAGAGATAATAACTAGGATCTAAATATCACGGAAGGCTTTTATGACCTGGAAACCAGTTTTATGCAACAGAAACCTGTCGATGAATATTCGAAAGAAGGTGCTGAAATGTTATGTATGGTCTATCCTATTGTATGGTTGTGAGACATGGACGTTAAAAACCACAATGCTAAACAAAATAGAAACATTCGAATTGTGGTGCTATCGACGAATCCTAAAGATATCGTGGGTTTCGCACACTTCCAATGAAGATGTTCTTCAAATGCTGAATTCAGAACGTCTGCTTATAAGCGTCATAAAGAGGAGAAAAACAGAATACTTCGGCCATATAATTAGAGGACCTAAATACCATCTGCTTCACCTTATAATACAAGAAAAAGTGGAGGGAAAGAGATGGATTGGTCGAAAGAAACTTTCATGGCTGCGTAACATTAGACAATGGTGTGGCTGCACAGTAGAAGAATTATTTCGCGCAGCAGCGGATAGAAAGAGATATCAGGAAATTGTAAACATGATGACGGCCAACGTCTGAATACAGACACGGCACCTAAAGAAGAAGAAGGATGGCTTGTACACCTTCATCTTTATTGCTTAGTTAGATACCATGCAATATTTTACATGAGATAATGTACAAGAAATTAGTATTATCTCCATAATGACAAAAAGTGGACCCTCATCCTTTTAGCTTTGAGCTTTTCATATGTATAATAGCATGACATCATAAATTCAATTTCTAAATATATTCTTCCATATATTTATTTTTCTAACTATGTATGCAAGTTAATATGTTATAAATAGGGTCGTATCCAACTTGGTGTCTATGCATTTTTATTTATCGTAGTTATGCGTGATATTGCAACCCTGACAGAAATGGTGGTAACATCTGGTGACTGTCTCAATTAGAATCAAACAAACTTATTCATTGCGTTGACCAACTATTCTTTTTTAAACAATGCTATTATCTAAAAGAATTTTGTGTAAAAAAAATTAATTTTTTTTGTACCTATATGCTTGTTGCAGAGTAGTTTTGTTATAAGTGCCTTTTTTCAGTATTTTTAATTGGGATCAAATTTAAAACATGTTCATGTATATATTGTGTAAATAACAAAAATATGTGATTTTAATATTTAAGGATTGTAAGTAATTGTAATGTAATTAGATGATTTAATAAAAGACAATTCCTTAATGTTACTTTTAATTTTCATACATCTTAAATACAATTGTTTTAACCCATTTTACACATTACAATATGAAAACCTTGAATTATACATGTCTGTCTGTCAGTCTGTAAACACTTCTCCGTTATTAGAACAAAAACTTGGACTTCCGCAGTAGTACTGTTTTACAGTCGCAGTAATAGTAGAAGTGACATATTATTCGACGCACCTTAACAAGACGAGAACATATACTTTCACTTTCATGTACTGTTTTAAAATCACCGACAGAGTACAAGCAATATATTTGAGGTTGTAAAGAAATTGCTTAACATATTACGCTATGTATTCCATAGAAATCAGATGTAGGATAGAGAAAGCAAGATCTCAAAAGATGGCTAAGTTATTCAAATGTAATGATTTATCAATGCCCATAAAAATCAGGTTACTACGATATTATATCTTTCCTATACTGTTGTACTAAGTTGAGTCGTGGACTGTCGCAGACATGGAACCCTGAAGATGTCTTATACCGACCACGTTACTAATAAGGGTGTTTTGCTGAGAATGCAAAAAGAAAAAGAGCTGTTAACTACAATAAAAACAGACAAAATCGAATACCTCGATGTGAAAAGTAGAAGAAAAACGAGGAGCAGGAAAGCGAAGGATTTTCTAGCTGAAAAATCTACATACATGGTTCAACATAACAACCACAAATCTTTTTGGAGCAGCAGTGTGCAAAGTACAGATTGCCATGCTACTGGCCATCTACACCCGTTGCTCTGAATATGTCAGCTAGTTACGGATGTTTGACAAAGTCAAAAGCTTTACGATAGTCCATGAAGCAGATAGTTCATGTCTCGTGTATAAGTACGTTGAGGTAGAATAGAGCCTTTTCAGTCTCCAGACCGTTTTTGAAGCTATATTGTCTCTGAGCCGAAGGTCTTAATCGACTTGCTGTTCGCATTTCTTGTATATACAGGTATGTATTGTTATATTCCTATTTGACATGAGAAATAAAAGACTATATTTATATTTAAAATTCAAATTAAAATAAAAATTTTCATATTTCTGAACCACGAGCATATAAATTTTGAACACCCTGTATAAGACAAATTTTGTAAAAATAGGTATAGCTAGTTTTAAGAAAGTGTTTTCGGAGAATTGTTTACTAGCCCCATAAACAATGCATTTTAAGTAAGCAATTAGGGTGCTGGTTTTAAGAAAGTGTTCTTTGAACTGTTTATCAAAACCACAGACAATATATTTTATTAAACAAAAGAATAGGTCATTAATTTTTTCAAGATATGCGGGTAGGTAATTCATTAGCCGCACGGTGCATAATAGATAGTTAAAATATACCTGTGTATTAAGATTCTTAAACATAGATAAAAATATGATTAGTGTAAAAAATAGAATTAAAATAGTCTAGTCTAGATAGTTTAGAAAAAGGAAAGAGTTTTTTGGTAAATACGTCATGATTGAAAGTTGTTTTTGATTGAACGATTTGGAAGGATGAGAATGAATGAGGAGAGAGAGTCAGTGTGTTTTGTTGGATCGAAGGAAGGAGTCCAGTTTTGATAGTAGTGTAAAAAAATATAACAAACGCCGGTTGGTTTTTGGAAAAGTGACGAGCATCATATCGTGGAACGAGTAATAGGCCAAGTCGAGAGATGATATAACTCCTTGAGTCTAAAGTATCCAGTGTTTGTTTAAGTGTTTCAAAAAGTTGGAATACTACACCAGGAGAAAGCCGGAACGAGTACTGTACGAGGCATAGTGAGGAAAGGGAGAACGAGTTTGCAGAGGAGCAGGGACATTATTGGAAAACGTGGACGAATTTCTCTGGATCGCAACACCAGCAAAGAAGGAAACGTGTTTTGTGTGAAGACATTGTCGAATCATCAGCAAAGGTCAATTTTATTTTTTGTTGAGACATGAATGTATGGTTTTGCGTATTAAATACCACAGTGCATATTGAACTATACATTTCACTATTATAAAATCATCAAACCTCAATCAATTTTGTTACTTATAAATCATTATAGTTGATTTGTTTTATATACAATAATATTGATAAAATAAAAAAATTTTATATCAAAAAAATTTGAACAGGTAGAACATCTTGTATAGCAGAGGTAGAGAGATTTATAGTTAATTATTAAAAAAAACAAATTTGGAGACAAAAAGAAATAAGATTCCTATTTTCATAATTGTTAGATAAAATAAAGATAGAAGAATAAATAAAATTTGCAATATTAAACATTTATTTCCGTTGATAAAATAAACGACTTTTATAATTTCTAATTGAAATTCATATGTGTATTATTTTATTCTCTTTTATCTATCCCTATTAAGAAGCCACCGAGAAATATTTTGAAGCCACGAAAGTAAGTATTGATAGCATAATTTAGTCGAGATTTACAATTGATTTATGTTTGATTTGTTTGATTATTGAGATAATTAATTGATTAATTAATCACAGTAGATCACAATAGTATGTAATAAGGGAAACATCACATGTTTGTGCCTTAGCTTTTTTGTGTAAGTTTTTTTTTTCAGATCTGTTCTGTGAATGGCGTTGAACACACCTGGTAAAGATCTGTTAAAATTTAATTTTATAACAAAGATAGGATGGTTCCAAAGAAAAGAATATATGTTAAAAACATTTACTATATACTAACCAGTAATTACAAATAAATATTTTAAGGTTCTGTCTTAACTTCTTTTTTAACCTTCACATCTTTCTGATCTTCCTCTTCCATTTTTACGTCATCATCTAGTGCATCTTCTTTACTATTTTCATGTAGAAGAACGTATTCTCTTGAACTGAAGCCAAATTTTATGACATCTTTTTCGAAAAGTTCGTAGTATTTTTTTGGGTCCATTTTTTTATTATTTATGAAAGTTCCATTGGCTGATTCTAGATCAATTAAATAGGGTCTTACTCTCTTTCCTAGAATAAAAAAAACTAAGCTAAAACTCTTTGTAAACAACAACGTGCGCGACGCCTGTCAAGTGCACCTGCAACTCGACAGTTGGGTTCTAAAACTCATAAAGCAAATACTTCTTTTATGTATTGAAATTTATCGAAAATTATTGTTTTGAACATAGAAAAAAAAGCTTGGATCTGGTGGTCATTTAAAAGCATTTGAAGTATGCTTCGGGACACATAGAAATAAGCTTATATTAACAGACAATTTAAAGGTAATCAGTTTACTACAGTAAATTGGTCTGGACTAAATCTCGTCAGAGACTCCATCCTATCCATAAAAGGTATTGTCAACAAGATGGCAGGAGCAACAAGTGAAATAGGGCTGAAGATTAATGAAGAGAAGACGAAATATATGTGGATAAGAATGACACGAAGAGACAGGATAGGACAAAATGTGATGGTCAACACCTTCAATTTCGAAAGAGTACAACGTTTTAAGTATCTGGGAGCCGTAATCACAGCTGACAATGGTGTTACTGAAGAAATAAAAGACAGAATCCAATCGGCAAATCGCTGTCTATTTGCACTGGATAAGCTTATAAAATCAAAAAATCTTACAAGAAGTTCAAAGATCAACATCTATAAATCCATCTTTAGACCTGTACTAACATATGAATGCGAAACATGGACCATGACCAAAGCAAACGAAGAAAAGCTCAGACTTTTTGAACGAAAAATACTTAAAAAATTATCGGAACTCACCACAACATCACCACAATCCAGTAGAGGATCAAAGCTAATATCGAATTAAAAGCACTCTACAATGACGCCGATATTGTCCATACTCTGGGCTAATTAGCAAAATACAAGGAAAAGATATTTATAGTCGGTTCGCTAAACTCAGACGCAACTTTCTAGATATTTTAGCCGATATTTTTTTTGTTTTTTGCCAATTTTGCAAAAATTGGCAAAATTACTAAATATTTAGTTATTATTAACTATTTAAAAATTATTTTTTGCCAATTTTGCTAAAATTGGCAAAATTACCGACTAAAATATCTAGAAAGTTGCGTCTGAGTTTAGCGAACAGACTATACCAGCAATTTTATTGCTGGAATTTATGGGTGTATATATTAATAATATAGGTATGCAAAGTCCGCAGATAGTGTGCTACTTTTTTTATAGGCGCCGGAAAATCGTGTTTTTTTCAATTTTTGCTCTATAACTCCAAAGATTTTAACTTTACACCAAAAACACTCAAATAAAAATTCACCATAGTTAAATTCTGCATAGAGACGTGTTTTTCCCGATTTACTTTGATGAAAACTTTCCCCGGAAAATGCGGGTTTTTTCAACAAAATCTTTAATTTTCAACTAAAATTTTAGATAAGTAATTGTTTATCAACAATTAAATAACTTGGTACTATAAAAGATATTTTTGTATAGATTACAATTCCAGAAGCCGATGGAAATTGAATGAACAGTTTAGCAACAATTGAATTGTTAATTAAAAATTAACGGTCGCTGTAATAACCAGAATCATTATGATACATAAGAATAACTATGATTTTTGTATAAAAATATAGTGTACCTATTAGTCCTGTCGCCAGGGGGGGGTACAACGGCCTCGTTAATTCAGATGGACTTACCCAAGTTTTTTTTATGTATTTTGACCCGTAGAACACGAATTTTTTGGGTAACAGTTGATCCGGATGTCGATAAGATTGTTATAGACCAAGAACTTGAGGAATCAAATAACAGCGATTTTTGGCAAAACAAAACAATATTTTGTATTTTTTGGGTCATTTTAAGCAAAAAATATTTCTACAAGTTTTTTAGTAGGATGCACAGTTTTCGAGATAAACGCGGTTGAACTTTCAAAAAATCGAAAAACTGCAATTTTTAAACCCGAATAACTTTTGATTAAAAAATAAAATAGCAATTCTGCTTAGCGCCTTTGAAAGTTCAAGTCAAATTATGTCGGTTTTGATTATTTGCATTGCTAAAAATTTATTGTGTTATTGTTAAACAAAGCTACAAACAACTAGTGCGTGAGTGATGTTTCTATGATTTCTCATTTAAAATCGAACGAGTAGGTAGAATAGGTACTAGTGCAATCAAGACTATTTCTACGTTACATGCGTTAAAACACATGTAAAAGCACGGGAAACCCTACGTGTTTATAGCTTTGTTAAACAATAAAAAAATAAATTTTTACCAATGGAAATAATCAAAACCGATATAATTTGACTTAAACTTTTAAATGCGGTAAGCAGACTTGCTATTTTATTTTTTAATCAAAAGTTATTCGGGTTCAAAAATTGCAATTTTTCGATTTTTTTAAAGTTCAACCGCGTTTATCTCGAAAACTGTGCATCCTACGAAAAAACTTGTAGAAATATTTTTTACTTAAAATGGCCCAAAAAATACAAAATAGTGTTTTGTTTTGCCAAAAATCGCTGTTATTTGATTCCTCAAGTTCTTGGTCTATAACAATCTTATCGACATCCGGATCAACTGTTACCCAAAAAATTCGTGTTCTACGGGTCAAAATACATAAAAAAAACTTGAGTAAGTCCATCTGAATTAACGAGGCCGTTGTACCCCCCCTGGCGACAGGACTATATCTAATGTACTTTACAGAATTGAAATTTGACTATTTAAGCGGCCTCAAGAATATTTTAAAATTATAATAAACAATTTTTTGGCTTATAAACAAATAGAATATCTCAGGAAATATTAAATTAAATTAAATCATGAAAACGGTATTGGTAAAAAATAAATTAATTTATTATAACAAAACAAAAGCAACTTTGACATTTAATAATGCGTTATTTAGATGGCTCTACTCGAGTTACTTGGGAACAAAAAAAGAATGAAGAAAATTGCTCCATGGGAAGCCGAGAAAGTGCATTTTTTTAACGTATACCGATTTTGAAGTTTGAGATTACATTTTCTCCAACCTAATTTTTGATTGGGATTTTGCTATTTTTGGAAATTTTCACTCGTAATATCGATAGTTTTTATTATAATAATATATGTTATGAGTATTTTAAAGATATGAAAATTGGTGTGGAGAAAGAGAACCGAAATAAAAAGGTGATAGTTCATAAATTATGATCCTGTTGTTTATATCTTTGCCGTAAATGCTGGTCAACTTTGACCGGTTTTATCTCAGGAACCACTCATCACAACTTTTAAAAGAAGCGTACTGCCGCTTTTTTTCCAATACCGTTTTCATGATTTAATTTAATTTAATAGTTCCCGAGATATTTTATTTGTTTATAAGCCAAAAAATTGTTTACAAGTTTAAAATATTCCTGAGGCCGCTTAAATAGTCCAATTTCAATTCTCTAAAGTACATTAGATAGGGACAGTATCTTTTTATGCAAAAATCATAGTTATTCTTAAGTATCATAATTATTGTAGTTATTATAGCGACCGTAAATTTTTAATTAACAATTCAATTGTTGCTAAATTGTTTACTCAATTTCCATCGGCTTCTGGAATTATATTCTATACAAAAATAGCTTTTATATTACCAAGTTATTTAATTATTGATAAACAATTACTTATCTAAAATTTTAGTTGAAAATTAAAGATTTTGTTGGAAAAACCCGCATTTTCCGGGGAAAATTTTCGTTGAATTAAATTGGGAAAAATACGTCTCTATGCAGAATTTAATTACGGTGAATTTTTATTTGGGTTTTTTTGGTGTAAAGTTAAAATCTTTTTCTACAACCACTATTCAAAGTGCACTTTTCTGCACGGTTTTATGTTAGCAAACTTGATATTTTCTCACAGTATGAGATATTTGACATTAGTGTGCAGAAAAGTGACGTTTCTGTGCCGCAAAGTGACGTTTCTGTGCCGCAAAGTTCTTTTCTGCACAGTTGACTACCTCATTCTGAGTAACGTTATATTCTGTTTACATCCGTGGACTACCGCATTCTGAGTAACGTTATATTCTGTTTAAATCCGTGGTTAAACTTTAGACAAATATATAACCTATAAGACAATTATTATATTTAACTATAGCATAGAAACTAAATTATGGATGTTACAACTGTTTTATTTTACAATTTTACTCTTATTAAATATTTTATAATTATCAAATAACCAATAAATATTTAGCAACCTGTGCAAGAGACGTCGAATGAAGTAGGTTTTGTGTAAATTCGTGACTGCATAAATATAATGTCAATAATGTGTAATAATTGTTTAAATTTAAACAAATTAAGGCAGTGCATTAATTTTTTAACTGATTTCTGTGCAATTTATTTAGGTATAAGGAATTTAAATTGATTAGTAGGTATTAATTAAATACAGTTTAAAATTTATCACATAGGTACCTATTATAATTAATCGTCGTTTGGAAATTGTGATTTTTATTTTTAGGAAAAACTGTGCTTGTAGAAAAAGTATAGTGTGGAACACGTGCAGAAAGGTAATTTCTCACTCGTTTGAATTGCGGCACTCGCTTGCGCTCGTACCGCAACTTTTCAAACTCGTGAGAAATTAGTACCTTTCTGCACTTGTTGCACAATATACTATTGGAGTTATAGAGCAAAGATTGAAAAAGACACGATTTTCGGGCGCCATTTTGTTTATAAAAAAGTAGCACACTATCTGCGGACTTTGCATACCTATATTATTAATATAATACAATCATAAGATTCGATTCCAGTAATAAAATTGCTGGTAAATAACTTTTCCCAAAAATGGCCTATTCTCCGATAATCTGCCCAGACTACCAAGAAATTAAATCACAGCGACTAAGATGGGTAGGCCACGTGCACAGACTTCATACCGAGAGACTTGTAAGACTGGTATGGGAGGAGATTCCTTCAGGCAAAAGACCACTCGGACATCCCAGAATGTGATGGAAAGATAACATCCAAGCAGATCTCCGGAAAATGAACATTCCATTTGACCCTAGGTTGATGCAAGACCGAAAAAATTGGAAAAACGTATAGTTAGCCAAGACCCACCCAAGGTTGTAAGCGCTACGTGATGATGATGATGATGATTTTACTACAGAAAAAAATTCTGTATTACCCAGTTCCTCAGCAAAAAAATGTAATTTTATGATGCAGTGAGGCACATCAAAAGAAGGCAGAATTATGAAAAAAAAGTTTTGACTAACCAATGAGAGCGTTTTCTGCTAATGCTAGCTGTAACTGCAATATTTGTACGGCCTGAGTGCAAAAGGTAACAAGTCAAATTTCCTGGTTTTGAGGAAACGAAAAAAAAAACGGTTCTTGGGTTTTTTTCGAATAAATTTTTAAATTTTTTCAGAAAACAATACAAAATAGTGGTTTTTATTGAACTTTAAAAAAATTTATAGTTGGACTTTTGCTTTAATTACATTTTTCGACTTTTTACAAAATGCACAATATTTTCCTTACTTGTTACCATTGACACAGACTTACTCAGGCACTATTTCTTTTTTTCAGCAACTTTAAGGCACAAAAATACTAAATTTATTATAAAATGACTTTATGTACTTTTACTGATTGGAAACAAGTCCACCAGGCAGTGATTATGGTGATAAATTCAAATACTGTCCTGAAGGTAACAAGTCCACTTATTTCCTTTTGCACAAATTAAATTTTTCATATTTAACTTGTTATACTCTACACATAAAAAAATGTAGCCTTTCAGTGGTAGTGGACTTGTTTCTTTTTGCACAGAGCTAGACATTGGTAAAACAATGAATATCACATGATTAAAAAAATCCGAAAAATGACTTGTTACCTTTTGCACTGAGGCCGTCCATTTATTTACCTGAACTTCCATTTTCCCTAGTGAAAGGCACTAATCGATACTGAAGAGCTGCATGCTGCTTGGAACACGATGGATGATCAACGGGTAAATCCACAACTTTTCTTTCTCTGCCAATAAGATATGCACTCTCTCTATGAATGTACAACACTTGTAATGCTTTTTCCCCCTTAAAAGGATATAACCGCCATCTTCTCCTTGGCTTCCTTGCCTCTGGTGGTTCACTGTATTTAATCACTACGCCTTTATAGGTATTAGTTTCTTCTGTAAGTTTTCCAGATAAGCCGAAGTTCGGCTTGTCTTTCTGTTGGGGTTCTTTTTTCTGTTTGGAGTCATCTTCGGGTTTGCCCCATCTGGCATTGGCATGGTCAAAAGAGCTACTTCGTCTGCGTCTAAAACTACAATACATATAAAAATATTAAATATTAATATTAAACATTTTGTTTCAATTGCAGAAAATAGAAAATGAAATACTGGAAAAATACTATACAATTTCAGGAAAAGATTATGGTTGGTATTACAAAATTAGCGAGATAACTAAGAAGGACACTAACATAAATTTTATTTTTAAAACGTTTTTATACACTTGGCTTGGTCTGTGTCACGGTCTCCGCAAATTTTCTAATCCATTTTAAAAATAGTTCTAGGCTACCTAAGTACCTGAAATTTTCAGAATAGCTTAGAACTAGCTAACAATGCAATATTTAACTGCTATTATACAGGGTAATTGATTAGTGGGGTAAAACTCCGTAGATCCATTACGGTAATGGATAGCGATAAAAATTAATAACAAAAATTGTAGCCAACTTTGAGCTTCACATTACAAAATTAGTTAGAATGCTGCAGGGTGTTCGATAACATAGTGGCAAATCAAAGTTATGTTTTTTAAATGGAACACCCTGTATTTTATTTTGTATTCGAAGTCTTCTTAATTTCTTCATAACAAAAATATAAAGGTTTGGTATGTTATACACGGTATTTACAAAGTTATAACCAATTTTATATGAAAATCGTAACAAGTTTAACTCCCTGTATAAATAAAAATAAGTACAATGGTTTATTGATGCCATATTTTTTTATTTATTGTCAAAATTTTCATAAATGATCGATATTACTAATTTTCTTTATATTCAATACAGGGTGTGTCAAAACGCAAGTACATTATTTTCTCAGTAATTTTAAATGAAACACCCTGTATTTTATATCACTATCGAAAAGTACCATTACTGTACTTTAATTTTTATATAACATTCCCTATGTCTAAACTTATTAGTTTTCGAGATATTTTCATTTTGCAGAGCAAATTATTAATTACAGGTCGTAGGGCCGGTTGTTCGAACGCTAATCAACAATGATCACTATCAAATCTTTAATTACTGTTACAACTGTCAATATCAATTTTATTGGGTTGCTGAAAACATAATTGATTATAATTATGAGATTAGTTAATCAATTAACATAACAATTATTAACATAATTGATTAAGTAATTTTGTAATGTAATCAATAACTATGATTTCAGCAACCCAATCAAAGTTGACATTGACAGTTCGTGACAGTAATTAAATATTTGATAATGATCATTGTTGATTAGCGTTCGAACAACCGACCCTAAATCTTTCCAAGTTTTAGGTAAGCCATGACTGAATTGTCTAAAACTGACAATTTACGATTACTGATTATCAATCTGTAATCAAAGTTTGCTACAACTTTTGTTATTAACTTTTATTGCTATCTATTACTGTTATAATGGATCTACGGAGCTTTACCTTACTAATCAATCACCCTGTATGGATAAATCGATTTTTTTTATTTCAAACTAATATTTTTATATTTAATATTTTAAAGTACGTTTATAAATCGATATCTACAAATTGATGGTGGGTATGTGGCATTAGACTGCAGATCGAGAGTTCCCTAGTTCGAACACGGCTGTTGCATATCTTTTTTAAATTTTTTTTATAAATAATTTAAAGTTGATATACTTAAAATCCATATTTTATACGTTAATTATTATATATAAATATTATATACCATTTTAAACATCCTTGGTATTATAAAAAGTACTTTTTTATACTAGTGTAATTTTTGGAATTATAATTTTAACAGTTAATTCACCTACTAAAAATTCATATTTTGTTGTTTCGGAACATGTTGTGTCCTGTATATAACAAAACCGTGTTATTATAAAAAGTACTTTTTTATTATAGTGTAATTTTTGGAATTTTAAGCATTTTATATAGTCAAATTATTTTATATTCTCTCTTATAAATAATAAAAACGTTTTATTATAAAAAAATTCTTTTTTATAAAAGTGTAATTTTTAATGTTTTGTATTTTCAGTATTGATGAATAAACATCTATCTAAATATCTATACATACCCTTCTCTCCTTTTGTTCCTGTCATTTCCTTGATCTCTTCTATTGTCAAATTGCTTACTCTTTTCTCGTTCCTCACTTCGACTCCTAGAGCCCTGCGTACCTTTGTGATCATACCTATCTTTATAACGAGACTTGTCTCTATCATCGTATCTATCTCTATCATCGTATTTATCTCTATCATCGTATTTATCTCTATCATCATATCTATCTCTATTATAACTTTTACTATCATATTTATCTCTGTTATAATCCCTAGCATCCCTTCGATTCTGATTTTGTTTTTCCTTGCTATCATATACCTTCCTTTCATATTTATCCTTTGAATGAGACTCTTTTTTGTCCCAGTTCTGTTTACTACTAGATTCTTCTTTCCTTAAGTTAGAGTCTCCTTCTCTCCTTGTCTTATTTGTGGATTTTCTGTAACCAAACAGTCTAGGTGAAACAAGCTGAAAATGCGAGCATTATCATAACGTAAACTTTGTTTATTTACTTATTTAAATTCATAATATAGAAAATTGCTATTATGAAAAGTGGTTTAGAATTAAAAATTATGTGTTAATGTGCAATTATATCATTCTAATTTAAATGTTGTGAACTATAAATGTACTTTACTCTTGATCGAAATTCATATTTTTTATATACCTCGTATAAAATTAATAAAATTTGATATATGATGGTTGCATCATAAATCTTAGACCATGAAGAATAACTTTTCTTCGTCAAATTAAAAATATAAGAGTTATAAATGCAAATGATGTTGGTATCCATAATTTGAGAAAAATCTTCAAATATTTTTTTCCATTAGAAGGATGTAATTGCATATATCAGAACATAATTTTTTATTCCAAACATTTCATAATAACAATTTTCAATATTGTGAAATAAATCTGTGGTACCAAGACAAAACCCGATATGTCAAAAATTATCGATTTTTCGTTTTTAATGGCAATATGTACATTGAACGATGAAGAATATGATGACAAAACCCTACATGGCTAAACGCATCCTTGTAACCAGTAAAGGATAAAATTAGTTTCCGATATGTCCACTATTACAACAACACCATGAACTTTTAAACTCATCTGCTGCAAAATCACAATTTTTGACATATCGGGTTTTGCCTTAGCACCAATGAACTATACTTTTTACTGATGAAGTGAAGAAAAGTGTTTTGAATCCTCAACAATAGTTACAATGGAACAGTCCATTTATCATTAGTTGCAATGGAACAGTCCATTTATCATTAGCTACTCCCATTAACCCTCGTAAGGCGGTGCGGGGTGCAGGTGCACCCCAAACCTTGTTTTTCTCACGTATCTTTTTTAATAATTTTTTTTTTATTTTTGTCAATTTTTTTATTCCTATTAAATTCAATTCTAAACGTATTCCACCCATTAGAGCATTTAAAACCCTTTTGTGTTTAAGCGCTTTTTTGAAAAAATGACTTTTGGGTGCAAATGATGAAAACATCGTATCCTGAATTGGACGTTTCTGATGTTCCACCTGGAGCTAACAGAGCTACGGGACAAGGTCGGTGTTACTTATGTCAGAGAAAAAAGACCGAAAGTCCCGGCATAACTACTGTATTGTGTGTAAAAACTTTGTGTTACTCATTCTGTGAAAAATTTCATGTGTTTGTCTTGTGACGATAATATTTTTTTTTTAAGAAGAAATGAGTACTTTTTTTGTAAAATTATGTTTCGTACGATAATAAATAAGTCCTAATTATCTTTCAAATAAATTTCCCTGACATTCACATATAAAAAAATGGATATACAGATGGGGTGCACATGCACCCCACACCAAAGTTGTTAATAAATTATTGCTTTCAAAATATACTCAAATTGTATTTTTAAACATCTTATTTATTTTAGATAATAATTAAATTCACTATCAAATTTAAAATTTAGTTTGACATTCACGAAGTCAAATGTAAATAACCTATGCTTTGCTTAACAAATCCAGATTAAAACTAGCCTACTTACTACCAATGATTTCAGTTGAAGTTTAGTGTGTCAGCAGAAAATAAAAGGATTATGACGTTACATTTTAGACTTTGAGGTCGGTTATCTCAAAGATGGTTAGAGATATCGAAATGCCATTTTCAGATACATAGGAATCCATCTCTAAAACAGCTCTAAGTATTGCAGGAGCGGCAACGCACAAACAAACAGACTTTGTGAATTTATAAACGAAATGTTTTCATTAAAAAAAACAGGTATATACAAGATGTCACTATAAGAAGTAATTTGAATATTTAAATAAGAATATTTGGGCATTTAAAAGATACTCTGGATATATTTTATTGAAAATCAAATTATAATATATCACTGGTCCGAAAAAACAATGATGTAACTGCAAAACGCAAAATTCTCCAGGAAAGCAAAAAACAATTTTTAAATATTTAAAATAGAGATTAAATGAAAAGTAATCATCCAGGAGCATCAGTATTGCATTTATTCTTACAACGAAGGCTTTTATTTACACCCTATTGGTTCGAATTTCATTATTTTAATTTAATCCCCCCATTTTCAACCCTATCTACAGTTGTGTTGTTATGCACATAAAACAAGGTCTAAAATGGCCCATATTTCAATAACTACACAAGATGCAACTACCCTGAAGTGGCTCAGCACATAATTACAGTTCTGTGTGCTCGTTACAGTTCTCTGTGAATCGACAAAATTTGCAGTTGTCATTGTTTTTCCGGGACAGTGATATAATGATAAATATATGAAATTGACACAATGAACAACCTTAGATCCGAAAATCTAAAACTTCTAGGTATCGTTGGAACCAACATTCTGGTGACAACCTAAATCTGTTTCCTAAAACTTGCAAAGCAAAGAAACGATAAATGATGCAGACTACAAAGAATCTACAATATGCATTCACATCCTATCAATTTATCTAGGCAAAATTCCATTGAATGTTGATTCCCTGTACTTATAATAGGAGTTTTGCTCTCCTGAAAAATTTGTGTTTTCAGAATTTTGACACTAATGAAGCTGGAGTGCAATACAATAAAGAAAACTTATTTGAAGAACTTCAGTTTTCAGTATATAGGATAAAAATTCTAAATTATACATACTTAGAACTTGTTTTATGAGCATCTGAATCATCTGAAGAATCTTGATACCTCTTCTTAGATATGTGGTCACTATCACTATCATCACTATCTGAGTGGTGCTTATGTTTTTTACTCTTGTATTTCTTAGTTGATTCTTCAGAAGATGAGGAATACTTGGAAGAGTCACTAGCACTAGAAGATTCAGTATCTTTCTTTTTCCTGTGCGAACTCATATTGATATCCGAACTGTTTATTATATTAGTCCTTTATATAAGTATTATACACATAATATTAAATTTTTAATAAGTAATATGAATTAGATACAAACAGTACTTAACGTTAATGACAACAATGGCAAATGCCAACTTCCCAAATTTTAGGTTAAATTGACATATTAGAGGACTCCTACCAAATACACTTTACAGCCAGGGCATATAAATTTGTGCTCCTATTTTTTATAAAATATAATTTAGTGTGATGCTAATGTTTTATACTCATGAAACCTAATTGATCCTATCGTTTAAAACTTACTTAATAATAATATTAAAGAATATTTTTTCATTATTCTTTATCCCACGAGATATAATCAAGAATTATTTTGCTTTAAAAGTTTCCCAATTTTTCTGTCTTACTTTGCTTCTTTATTTTCTCCACTCACTTGATCTTTCTTTTTGATATTTTAGTAATTATTTTATGAATCAATATGTTCGTTTTAATATACCGGGCGATTTTGGATGTTCTTCCTACTAATGAATATAAATTTGATTTTCTTTCTGTTGACCAAAAACACCAAGAAAGGAGGTGGATAGAGGAAGTGAGAATAGATACTAGCAGAGGCGTAGCTACCGCCATATCAGCCGTATAAATTATACGGGGCCCCGACATTCAGGGGCCCCAGCGCGGCATGTCGAAACAAAATTCCATTTAAAAAATTGAATAAAATATTCAAAACAGTGCGTATTGTTTGCATATCAACATTTTCATGTAATGGATTCCCTATCTATATATAAATTATATTTTTATCTATTCTCTGCCGCTCGCCGTTATTCCATAACAGACCTTTTTGTCAAGCTACCTTTCATTGTCTATTCACCATTGGCTGTATGTGAGACATTTTATATAATGTATAATGCCAAATTGCAATTTTTGTAATCGCTTTACCTTTGAATTATTGAAACAGTGTGTATTGTTTGGGTATATTTTCGCGTAACCTGTTCTTTATCTATACATTTTATTCATGTTTATCTATTTGCCGACCGCTCGCTGTTATATCAAAAGAACAGAGCTTCTATGTTTAAGCTCATTTTCACTGTAAATTCATCCTTGGCTTGAAAAAACTAAATCTGTTTTCAAACAATGAGTCTTAACAATTCAAATATATTTTTCAACTCCTGTAGAGTTTATTAGGTTTATTATTATTATCTATATTTGGGTGTTATACGCAGAACTTATTAGTTATAGGTTGTATTACGCAATTTGCAATTTATTTAAATTTTGCAATCGATTGTTTTGTTTTATTTCATTATCTTTTATTTTGTAATAATATACGTATATACAATAGCACTAAAGGCCCATGGATTGAAAAGTTTGTTCTTTCTTCATTTTCACTCTTCTTTATGTACTGAGATCTTCTTTGGCTTGATATGTGATTTTTCTCCATTCCTTCATGTTATTCATTTTTGTTTTCTGGTCTTCTAGTCCCATTCTTTCCATGTATTTTTCGACCTCTTGCTTCCGTCTATTTTTGGCCTTACTTTTCCCTTTTTTGAAGCTATATTGTACTTTAGTACCCTTTCTGGAGTCCTCGTGTTCGGCATCCGTTCTAGGTGACCTCTCCATTTAAGTATCTGTGCCTTTATCACACCTATTATAATGTGTGGTCTGTATAATTCCTTGAACTCATCCTTTGATCTTCTTATCTATAAACGTTACCTTATTGTTTTTTATCGTTCATTTTTTGTCATTGTTCATGTCTCATTGCAGTATGTTACTATTACGCATGTACACTTCTATTGCCTGCCATTATTCTAGCTTGTATTTCTTCTTTAATGTTCGGTTTACGTGATATTATTGCTCCTAGGTATGTAAATCTTTCTACCATTTAGAATTCGTATGATGTTCCTTCTTCTACTTTAAACTTTTGTTCATTCATCATTCCTGAAATGACCAATCTGTCCACTCCATACTTTGTTTTAGTTCCATTAATGTTGAGTCCCATTTTCTTCGCTGCTTTTACTATTCTCTGTATATCTCCTGTAGCTCTTTCTTTCTTCTTGCCAGCAACACCACATCATCTGGAAATGCCAAAACGTAATGTCTTTTTGAAGTTATACTTCTTTACCGGTGATAGAGGGTGAATTTTTATATGTTAAAACCTATCAGCCCGGCGCATGCGCATTATAACTTTGTTCTGATTGGATGTTCAAATGACATGTCAAAAATTATCCGATATGGCAGCTGTAGGACAGCTGTGGTTTGGAGGTAAAGGTAAAGGTAAACAAATGTATAATATATTAGTTTTATTGTTGTGAGGACAGAAACAAAAAAGTTTATAATATTGTAGTGACTTTTAAATAGTTTTTAAAAGCAACAGGTACGTAATAATTTTTAATGTATCATGGGTATAAACCTACCTATTTGATATGCCAAAATACATAGTATGTAATACTTTTATTTATATAATTTGATTACCATCAAAATTTCTATCAATATTCACCTAATATATTGTTTTCTTACTCTATGTTTTGTTGTATTTTTTCAATTCTAAATCATTTCAATTCAAAATTAAAATAATTTGATCAATTTTCAAAATATCAAAATATCACAAGTTTAATCCGTTTAGTTAGTCGATCTTCGTAAATAATGACACATACTGTCCGTGGCTAAGCGTTGAAGGCGAGTGAATTCCAATACCAACCGCGCTTATCAGCGCTGGTTCGAGTCCCAATAGAAACTTTCTTTTTTGTTTTTTTTAATACATTTTATGATTGTAAGTATATTTATTATACAGGGTGTCCCGGAAAATAGTGCGTTCCTTAAAGGTATAGGTAGAAGGCACCATGTAGAACAAAAAACTCTTATAACATTTTTTTCTAAATGCAACAGTTTGACCAAAAAATTAAAATACATTTTGGTATGAAAATTTAAATCTGACAACTATGTGCGGTACGCAAATTTAAGCATAGACAGTCCCAGGTAAATAGATAGAACATAGATAGTAAACAGATAGTTTTAAAGAATCCTGTTTAGTGTCAATGCCGAAAATGTTTCCGAATAGTTGTAACGGTCCACCCGTTATATTATCATTTTTAGCGCTGTAATTATTTTTAAAAAAATAATTATTTTCTCTTGACCTCCCATTTAAATTCTTTAATTTATCGTAAAGGACTTCTCATGTGACGTCACACTGTACGGAACATAGTTGTTGAACCGTTCCTTGTCGTTTAATTCGTGTTCCGTGAGAGTTTGACGTTTTCCTCGCTGACTGTGGGAGGAATGAGAGGCACTTGGCCGGTGGCTGCGAGGTTGACAGGTTGGTGTTGGTGGTTAGTACCGTAAATGGCGGTTAATTTCTTCGAAATTAATTTTTATTTCAACTAAGTTTGGAAGTATAGTAAAAAGTTACCACCACTTGTTTCCTGGAGTACGGGTTTCCTGGAGTAAGGATGGGAGTACCATCAGTGGAAGAGGAATAAAAAATTAACCGGTAAATCGTTTTTTCTACTAATGTTTTTTAGTTAACCTTGAATATATGAAATAGTTGGTTCATTGTTAAATGTTCTTAGCCAGTCCCTTAGGTGAAGGATGTAGATTATTTCGATCTTTATATTATCTTTATATCGATCTTTATATTAATGGGGTTTTTGGTTTTACATAACCAAACATTTTTGAAGTCCTCAAATTAATATTGGAAATAATTACCATTTCTCTGTACGTTTTAAACCGATTGAACATCCAATATATCTATAAATTTTCATGTCCAATATATCTATAAATTGTCATGTAACTATCTTTGTCTGGTTCAATACCATTTCATTAAGGTATATAAAATGTATGTAGATGGCTATTACTATCTTAATCTCATGTTATTTCAGATAAGTCATATTTTATATTCCTATTTCAAATGCAATGCCATTATTTGTTCATGTTTTCAAACTCAAAATAGTTCAAGGTTACCTGAGATTAGTTTTTGTTCCATTTTTAATGGTTGTTTTTTTATGTTATTGCTTCTAAAAAGTTTTCCTCGATTATTTCTTCTTCTCTTTACTTTTGTTTACCGGTTTATATGAGAAATCAAACGAAGTATATGTTTTTAGCCATTTGGAAGAAAACTAACCCTCATGTGATGTCGTACCCACCTTGACTACCTAGGGAAGCCACCTTGACCTTATTGCAGCTACCGCCAAGTCAAACTGGGAGTATGTTTTGGGAACAAGCTTTTTGGGGGACATTCCAGCTCCTTTTCGTCCTGCCACCTGGGCCTACGGGGGGGCATGGAGGTGCATCATAGTGATGCTCATTTTCTAGGATGCAACCGCAACCTCGTTTGGGAACATTTAGTGAGGAGTTTTAGTAACTATTGGTTTTTTTTATATTTCAGACTATCTGTTAAATACACTATGTTTTTTTTCCAGATTTAGGTTACCTCTGTTTTTTTTTGACATATGTATTTGTATATTAGATTATTTGGTTCCATAGAGGTATATATTAACATAGAGGGAGCCTACCTTCCGCGCTTCCTGACGACAAGATCTCATGGACTGGTTTGTTGCATCTCTTTCTAACACATTGTATCGAAAATCTATGATGACATTCAGTGTGAATATAGGCACGGAAGAGGAGGACAACTATAGCAGCTTTACTTTGCGTAAGAGTGAAACAGCACTAATCCAAATAAAAAAGATGGTGTCGTCACTTCGCTCTGAATGCCACTCTCTCTATGCTAATATTTAACTCTATGTTTGGTTCCCAAACTTTGTATCTACGGTAACTTCTTGTGCACAGGAATAAGCCTAGAGAAAATTAGGTTTTTAATACTTTATTATTGCTTTGATATTGGTTTATGTAATTCGGGTAAATTTATTTTGTAACATTACTTGCTTGTTTCCCAAATATTGTATTTATTCGCTTTATTTCGTTTGTTCGGTTACTTCGTCGTTACTTTATTTCATTGCATTTGCTCGGTTAATTTAGGTCATTTTGTCGGTATTTTTCTTAACTTCACTTCTATAACGTTTATTCATTTGTATATTTAATTTTGCTTTATTCAGTATTGTATTTTCTCTTAGTGAGGCTTGGGCCTATTTATTTGTATTATTTTCATCTTCGTTGGTTTCCTTTAGTTGTACGTAGCAGGCGTACTATAACCATTTGGTAGAAGACTTATGTAATTTTGTACCCTATATGTTAGTAAGAGGTACTTATATTTAAGTTTGTAACAGATAACATTATTGTTGTTATCTTTAAAATATATATATCTTCTTGTATAACTTATGTCATTTTAGAGTCACAGCATAATATGAACTTGCTTAACTCAGAGATTGTTAAAAATCTGGTAGTTATTTTTAATAAATATGTTTATTTATTTTGTATATCATTTATTTTTATTATTCCTTTATGTTCATTATTACAGGTTTGATATATTTAATATCTGACAGCAGTATAAGATACCTGGGAGAATGATCGAAGATCATTTTCATGGCGCCCATGATTTGTTAGATTTATTTATTTTGTTCGTCTTTAGCAATTATCCATCTCCATTCATTTCAGTACATTATTCTTATTTTATTATTTCATCTTTTAGTCATCATTACTATCTATATAGAGCTACTGTTCTTCGACAGGCATGCAAACGAGCCGTATCCATCCTTGAGTGTCAAGTTGCTCTCTTGCATCTATACCTAGCCAACTCTATTCAGTTTGCCTCTGTCTCTTCCCACGTCTACTTATTATCCCTTCTAATTCCCCTTTCTTCAGTACAACTGCACTTTAGTAGTATTTCATCCTTTTCTTTACACACACCCCATACTCTCTCTCTTCATTTTTATTACCTAGATCCTTCTTTTTTTTTCCTTACTTCTGTTGGAGTATATCTTTCTTTTTACTTTCACTCCAACAGAAGTTTTCTTATTTTTGTTACACTGGCGCCCAACGTGGGCATTGTTATTAAGTTATAGAACAATCTTCAGAAGAAGATTACCTTAACAGTGTTGTTCAAGCTAATCTCTTCTTCTGTTTGTCTTTAGCTTAGCTCAATCTTTAGTATGGTTATAACTTTTAGTCCAATATTGTTTTTTTATCATATGATAATGCAGGTACCCACATAAATTGCTTGATTTCATCTTTGGCTTAGTTTTGATGACATTTATTTATTACTTATTAATTTAATTATTATGTAGTACTTTATGTATGAGTTTATTTTTTTTATTATTAGGTATGGTGCATTTTAATTATTATTATGAGTCAATATTATTAATTGCTGATCCTGTCAGTAGGATTATCCAATTAATAAAAACTTCACTTGTATTTTTGTTTAGTTTTTGCACACCTAACCCCCTAAGTTAGTAGGGTTGTTGAATTATTATATATTTATATACTTATTTGGACAGGTAAGCTCATACAAGTACTCTTGTTTAATATGGATATTATTATGGAACTGTATGTTATGCACTACTTATTTCAGGTTATGTGTTATATTATTTGGAATATTTGATTACTTACTAATTTTTTTTGATCATATTTATATCTTATTATTGAATTTGCCATATTGGAAAGATGTGTTTTTTTTTAAATTTGTTATTGGGTTACTCTATTAACATTTGTCTCCAATATCTTAAATACTTTATAATAATTCAGACCCTTAGTTCCTATACAGTATGATTCTGGAATTAGTTTCGAATTTTGATGTAAGTATGTATGAATTCTTAAGTCTTTCATATTTCTTCTTAGAAACTACTTAGTCTGTTGATGCTCAAAGTTGGTGAATACGTGGGTTCGAAATTCAGCAACTGATCACTGCTGTCCGGTTTCGTAATCTATGTCCTCATGGCAGAGTAGGCAGATGTCTTTTCATCATTACATTTCCTAAACATTTTTCTGTAATCAGTTTACTTATTTCAGTTTTTTTACAATTTAATAGGGAAGTATTTAGTTCATATTAGGCCTTTTGCTTCATAGTATGTTTGTACTTTGAGTTGATGAGTAAACATGGATAAATATCTTGCGCACTTGTTTATAAATCAATGCTTAGGCCATCCCTATACATAGTAGGTTCGTTAAGTCAGTATTTGGAGTGTTTAGACAAATGAGTTGTTCATCAGAGTATATTCCCACTTCTTTCCTTAGGCATTAGTTGCTACTCAGATTTTGGAACATTTCCTGAATAATTCCATGTATGTGAGAGCGCATGAATTTGCAGTTTTATTTAAAATTGTGCTCGTTCTCGTCAATTTTTTTCCCTATCACTTATCATATTTTTTTTTCTTCCTATTATTTATCATAGTGCCATAGACCTTGTAAGTTCACCATTCATTCTGTTTTCTTCCTTACTTATTCTTACATTATTGGTACCTTATCTGAGTCTGGTTATTCTAATACATCTGTTATAGCAACATGCTATAGTTCGCGAATACCAGCACGAATTAGTTTATGTAGTTTCTATAATATTTTAGTCAATACACATTAGGTATTTATCTTACTTTTGATTTAGTTAGGTTACATCTCTGTTACTTAGTCTGTTAGCAATATTTATTCTGACTTATTTTGATTACTTAGTTTGGATAGGTTCATATTACCGGATGAGGGTGTATGTAGACCTAATTTATTTATTTTGTGCAGTATTAGTTACCATTGGATCCAATAATTTAGTTTATTTAGTATTAGTAAGAATTGGTCCATAAATTTGCCTGATCGTTCTTCTTTGGATATACTCTTATATAAATCTGGTGTCCATTGATAGTCCGATTCTGGATAAGTGTCCGATTCTTCATTTATTTTGTGTATTTGGTTGGATAGGTTCGTATCACCGGATGTGGGTGTACGTAGACCTGATCTGTTTATGTGGTTTAGTATTGGTGTGAATTGGTCCATAAATTTGCCTGGTCGTTCTTCTTTGGATATGCCTTTTATGAATCTGGTGTCCACTGATAGTCCGACTTTGGATTAAGTGTCCGATTCCACATTTATTTTGGTTATTGAGTTTTGGATTCCTTTGGTATGTTTATTATTGGTATTATTTGACATTAGTGAGAATTGTTCCATAAATCTTCCTGATTGTTCTTCTCTGGATATACTATTATGAATCTGGTGTCCATTGTTAGTTCAGTTTTGGATAAAGTGTTCAATTCTTTACCTATTTTAGTTACTGATTTTTTTTATTCACTTTGGTACATTTACTTTTGATATGGTTCGAATTGGCTCACACCTTTTCCTGGTTGTTCCGTTCTTGGATATACCCTTTATAAATCTGATGTCCATGGATAGTTCAATTTTGGTTTTAGTGCCCAATTCGACACTCAGTTATTATTATGAACTTAAGTACAATATTTAGTTTTGTTTTGACTTTTGAGCAATATATGTTAATATTTGGTAGCAGAGAGTAACATAGTAACATTTTAGTATGAGTTTGAGTCATGTATTGATTTATTTTTCCTTGACCATTAGTTTATATTTAGAAGTAATCTTGCGAATCAACGTGGATTGTTAGACTATTGTAAATTTAGTTGTTAATATTTTGAAGTTTAAAAAAAAAAAAAATTTTTTTTTGGTTAAAAAAAAATTTTTTTCCCGAGTAGGAGGGGATTGTAACGGTCCACCCGTTATATTATCATTTTTAGCGCTGTAATTATTTTTAAAAAAATAATTATTTTCTCTTGACCTCCCATTTAAATTCTTTAATTTATCGTAAAGGACTTCTCATGTGACGTCACACTGTACGGAACATAGTTGTTGAACCGTTCCTTGTCGTTTAATTCGTGTTCCGTGAGAGTTTGACGTTTTCCTCGCTGACTGTGGGAGGAATGAGAGGCACTTGGCCGGTGGCTGCGAGGTTGACAGGTTGGTGTTGGTGGTTAGTACCGTAAATGGCGGTTAATTTCTTCGAAATTAATTTTTATTTCAACTAAGTTTGGAAGTATAGTAAAAAGTTACCACCACTTGTTTCCTGGAGTACGGGTTTCCTGGAGTAAGGATGGGAGTACCATCAGTGGAAGAGGAATAAAAAATTAACCGGTAAATCGTTTTTTCTACTAATGTTTTTTAGTTAACCTTGAATATATGAAATAGTTGGTTCATTGTTAAATGTTCTTAGCCAGTCCCTTAGGTGAAGGATGTAGATTATTTCGATCTTTATATTATCTTTATATCGATCTTTATATTAATGGGGTTTTTGGTTTTACATAACCAAACATTTTTGAAGTCCTCAAATTAATATTGGAAATAATTACCATTTCTCTGTACGTTTTAAACCGATTGAACATCCAATATATCTATAAATTTTCATGTCCAATATATCTATAAATTGTCATGTAACTATCTTTGTCTGGTTCAATACCATTTCATTAAGGTATATAAAATGTATGTAGATGGCTATTACTATCTTAATCTCATGTTATTTCAGATAAGTCATATTTTATATTCCTATTTCAAATGCAATGCCATTATTTGTTCATGTTTTCAAACTCAAAATAGTTCAAGGTTACCTGAGATTAGTTTTTGTTCCATTTTTAATGGTTGTTTTTTTATGTTATTGCTTCTAAAAAGTTTTCCTCGATTATTTCTTCTTCTCTTTACTTTTGTTTACCGGTTTATATGAGAAATCAAACGAAGTATATGTTTTTAGCCATTTGGAAGAAAACTAACCCTCATGTGATGTCGTACCCACCTTGACTACCTAGGGAAGCCACCTTGACCTTATTGCAGCTACCGCCAAGTCAAACTGGGAGTATGTTTTGGGAACAAGCTTTTTGGGGGACATTCCAGCTCCTTTTCGTCCTGCCACCTGGGCCTACGGGGGGGCATGGAGGTGCATCATAGTGATGCTCATTTTCTAGGATGCAACCGCAACCTCGTTTGGGAACATTTAGTGAGGAGTTTTAGTAACTATTGGTTTTTTTTATATTTCAGACTATCTGTTAAATACACTATGTTTTTTTTCCAGATTTAGGTTACCTCTGTTTTTTTTTGACATATGTATTTGTATATTAGATTATTTGGTTCCCAAACTTTGTATCTACGGTAACTTCTTGTGCACAGGAATAAGCCTAGAGAAAATTAGGTTTTTAATACTTTATTATTGCTTTGATATTGGTTTATGTAATTCGGGTAAATTTATTTTGTAACATTACTTGCTTGTTTCCCAAATATTGTATTTATTCGCTTTATTTCGTTTGTTCGGTTACTTCGTCGTTACTTTATTTCATTGCATTTGCTCGGTTAATTTAGGTCATTTTGTCGGTATTTTTCTTAACTTCACTTCTATAACGTTTATTCATTTGTATATTTAATTTTGCTTTATTCAGTATTGTATTTTCTCTTAGTGAGGCTTGGGCCTATTTATTTGTATTATTTTCATCTTCGTTGGTTTCCTTTAGTTGTACGTAGCAGGCGTACTATAACCATTTGGTAGAAGACTTATGTAATTTTGTACCCTATATGTTAGTAAGAGGTACTTATATTTAAGTTTGTAACAGATAACATTATTGTTGTTATCTTTAAAATATATATATCTTCTTGTATAACTTATGTCATTTTAGAGTCACAGCATAATATGAACTTGCTTAACTCAGAGATTGTTAAAAATCTGGTAGTTATTTTTAATAAATATGTTTATTTATTTTGTATATCATTTATTTTTATTATTCCTTTATGTTCATTATTACAGGTTTGATATATTTAATATCTGACAGCAGTATAAGATACCTGGGAGAATGATCGAAGATCATTTTCATGGCGCCCATGATTTGTTAGATTTATTTATTTTGTTCGTCTTTAGCAATTATCCATCTCCATTCATTTCAGTACATTATTCTTATTTTATTATTTCATCTTTTAGTCATCATTACTATCTATATAGAGCTACTGTTCTTCGACAGGCATGCAAACGAGCCGTATCCATCCTTGAGTGTCAAGTTGCTCTCTTGCATCTATACCTAGCCAACTCTATTCAGTTTGCCTCTGTCTCTTCCCACGTCTACTTATTATCCCTTCTAATTCCCCTTTCTTCAGTACAACTGCACTTTAGTAGTATTTCATCCTTTTCTTTACACACACCCCATACTCTCTCTCTTCATTTTTATTACCTAGATTCTTCTTTTTTTTTCCTTACTTCTGTTGGAGTATATCTTTCTTTTTACTTTCACTCCAACAGAAGTTTTCTTATTTTTGTTACATAGTGAGTGTATTACCTATTATGTTATTACCTATGAATGGTGTTTGTGAAAGGTTACTTGAAACATCTATTCGGTATAATAATTATTTTCAAGTAAGTACAACTTAGTTATTTCAGTTCACAAGTAAACAAATTACTGAGACATTATCTGGTGTATTTAAGTTCCACTGTAAACTATTAAAACTATGTAATTCAGTTAAAGCCCTCAGCAATACTCAGCATTCAACCCATTTAAACCTTACTAAATACATAATACTAGTTCAGTTAAAAGATGTGTTTTTATGTTAAAAGATGTGTAATTCGTTTAAAATTATGCAATAGGTATTTCAATACATATCAAAAGAAAATAATTTTAGTAAACAAATAGTAAATACATAAGTATTACCTACTATTAGGTTGGATTATTTTAAATACTGTAAATCACAATCACAAACGAGTTCTTATTATCTGTTATTATTCCATAGTGCATACGATGTTTCCAGTTTATTAAAATTTCCAAACCTTAAAATACAGGTATATGGAAAATAATGTTAACTTTTTTTGGAAACGGTTAACTTTAGAAAAAAATGGTATAGGACTTTTTTGTTCCAAATCATGTATTCTCTCCATACCTTAAAGGAACGCACTATTTTCCGGGACACCCTGTATAATTGTATTTTCAAAAAATACGTATTTAGTTAAAAAAATTTTCGACAATTAATGTTCAGACATCATTTGTGGCTTGTTTAATGTGTTTGTGTGTGTTTTATTCTTTTATTATTTTAATTTTTGGCACTGTTCTAATAAAAATGTTTGAGAAGCAGTAAGTATAAATTAGTTTAATATTTAAACAAAATATAAATAAAAAGTATATTAATTTCGTTTAAATCATATAATAGAAGTATAACTTCTTACGTGCGTACAAAGTACACACACATTCTTTTTTTTTTTTTGACATAGGAGTCCTTTTTTATCGATTTTCGCTTCTCCCAGTAACCTTTCTAGGCATAAGTTGAAGAGTAATGATTATAATCTTTGTAATAATATTGACGATTTATATAATTTCAGTAAACTGTATTTATTTTTTTTTTTTCGTTTCTTTGTTCATAAAATTGCAAAATTTTCAGTGATAATAAAGCTTATTTCTATTCTATTCTATACAAGCATGTTTGCTTCTTTTGTTGAACATTTTATTAGCACTATCCCATATCAGTCGTGGAAAAGGGCCCCGTGACAAACTTTGAATGAGGGCCCTGTGGGGATAACTAAGCCACTGGATACTAGAGATATTGAGGGTGGATAACTGGAATAGAAAAAAGTAGATAAAAGTAAGTAAATTATAGTAGAAATGTACAAGAGTGCAGAACGGAGTATCAACAATTTTCCTGACACAGATACTTCGATAGGATAGCGCGATAGCCTACCGTGTCTTAAATTCAACATTGCCCCAGAGAAAGCTATTAGAGAATCGGGAATAACAAGAGAAACCTTTATTAATGACATCGATATCATATCAAGAAGAAAGGAGAACCTTGTCCGATGGTTCACAGCATTATGGTTGGAGTCTACATTTATGCCACTCCCAAAAAAACCTAATACATCATCATATATAGACTAATTAGTCTCATGAGTCACTCTCGCAAAACTACTTTTTAAGATAATTCTTAATTAATATCTAGAATTAAGCAGTAATGTGAATAAACAATGAGAAACAAAAAATGCGGTTTCAGAGAAGGATTGGGAACAATAAGGGAAGCTTTGTTCCGAATTCTAACATTACTTCAACGATCATGGGAAGTACAGAAACCAATTTACGTCTGTTTTATGGATTCTGAAAAGTGTTTGATAGGGTTCAAAATGATATCTGGGACTGGTAATTAAATTTTTATGACACGCGATAAGGCTGAACCACTTCGGAATACCTTCGGTACACTTTTGCAAATAGTGATAAAGATTAATGAGTTTATTTTTCTTTTCGATGTTAAAACTTTTAAAAGACGATAGGAACAGATTCGAAGAATTTTTTAACGTTTTTGGTTTTCGGGGACGTGATGGAATAACAGTCGTAGGGGGAAGGTCGATTTGAATTTTTCTTGGCAGTGTGCTGTGACAACCGTCAAGGACGATTTGAATTTTTTTTCTTTGCGTGTGTGTGAGCGACGAGCGAACGAGGAGCATTTTTAAGTTACGGGTTAATTCTTTGCGGAAAGAGTGCGATAGGGTGCGAATTTTTCAATAGTGATCCGCGGAGAAAAATACGAATTCGCGTAATACCGTACTAACAATGTCCGAAGTTGTCGTCTAGACTAGAGTGTAGAATTGGAACAATAAGTGACGGGCTAGCTGAGACCCGGGTGCAGTGACAGTGACGGATACTGCAGGTGGTGTCGCAACGCATGGGACGTCAACCGGTTCGTGTACTTGCTGAGACTTCGGAAGCCGTAGCTGTAAGGTAATTGACTTTTCTTATTTTCTTATGTAGGACATTAGAACACTATAGCCGGTTCAGTATAACAGTAGTACCATCTGGTGACTTTGCAAGATGTAATACTCTTGCTGTGTGCCCAGTAAGCTCAGCTACTTTTGTCATCCCGGGGTACTTCCAGATAACAAGTCCAATAGTGCTACATTATGCTTTGGAGACATTCACATTATAAACAAGAGAAGAAGAACAGCTTAAAAGTTTTTGAGAGAAAAAAATTATGAGAAAAATACTGGGAACAAAGAGAAAAAATAAAAAAGATGCAAAAAAATGGATGAATCACGAAATATAAGAATGGATGGGTCAAGAGAACATAGTTAGAGCAATAAAATCGCAGAGAATTAGATGGTATAGACACATAATGAGAAGAGAGAACAATCCGTTAAGAGTTATAATTGAATGGATACTACCAGGTAAAAAAACCAGATAGGCAGACCTAAACTGAGATGGAGACAACAAGTGGAAGGAGAGAAAGAAATTTAAGTATGGAAATTAGAAATATAGGAAGGACAATAAAAGAGAGAATAATGGAGAAAAGTAGTGGAAACACCGAAGTCACACCAGCAACAGTAAAACCAAACCCAGAATGTGATTATCCCCCACAAAAAGGATCTTCAAGTAAAAACAGCTTCAGATTCCTATAATGAGAGACAGCTGATACTGGATACTGCAGTTAATATTCAACGGAAAGATCGATGGAAAAGGAGGAATTGGTAGGAGGAAATATCCATGGCACCGAGACCTTCGTCAATGGCTTCGACTATGGCTTATCAGCAGATAAATTATTGTTACATGCCGCACAAGATCGAGAACGATATCGGCCAATTGTCATGGAAGCTACCAAAGCCTAAAATTTAGGCTTGGTACTCAAAGAACAAGATATTAAATGTACATTTGTATTTGAAAAATATTTATTTATAGTGGTAAACTAAACATAATAGCAAATCGTAAAACTATCAGTCACAATCGGTTACCTAAAATACAATCTAATCATCTAATGCATTGTTTAAGTGCACTAGGTTTTGCCTTGACTTTTTCAGTGTCTTTGCTCTTAACAGCAATCTTCGGGAAGCATTTCCATAGTCTTAAAGTTTCATCAGCTCCAGCAGAAAGTATGGTAGTACCATCTGGCGACATTGCGAGATGTAATACTCTTGCTGTGTGTCCAGTAAGCTCAGCTACTTTTGTCACCCCGGGGTACTTCCAGATAACGATTTCGTTATTAGCGAATCCATGTCCGGAGATTAATTCTTTGTAACTTGTAGACCACAATAAAGCAGAAACCTTTAAAAAATGTATTATTTATATAGTATTAACATTAAAAAAAGCAGTCGGTGCGTTTTGATTCAGATCAGTTTCTTGCAAAGTCTCTTTGATAACGAGTAAACCTAGAAACACGTGTCAGGGGATGGCAAGAGACTCATTTGAATCAAAACGAAACCGTTTATTTTCATTAAAAAAGAACTCTAAAAGAATATAACAGATAGTCAACTCTACGTTAACGAAACCCCTGTAGAAAGAGTGAAGAACTACAACTACCTCGGCGCCATAATAAATGAAGAATGGACCACCAATCAAGAGATAAGGGCGCGCATCGGAAAAGCTATATCTACATTTAACCGGAGCCTCCTTCAAGAGCCACAACCTGTCCTTTTTTATGATCGTGTTGAATCATGGACAAGGGGCGGTTTCTCCATTGGTTCACTTGTGCAGTGAACACCCAATAAAAGTTCATTAAAATACAGTTTTTTTAAATCTCGTGAATAATAAAATATCATTAAAATATTTTTTTAATCTCATAGAATCATTAAAATATAACTTTATTTATTAATCATATTTATTTGCTCTAAAGGGGCAGAGCAGAGCTAGAGCAAAATAATCTAATATAAAATGTTCTAATATATTATGGCTCTCAGACATGGACGTTTACAAAAGAAAATATGCAAAAAATAGCAAAGACAAAAAGATCCATGGAAAGACAAATGCTGAACATTAAACTATCAGACAGGAAAAGAAACGAATGGATCCGTACGAGGGTGTGACAGTTGCTACAAAATTAATAAAAAAAACCTAATTAGCTTTTAAACTACCCTGTATAACATTACAAAACCGCATATTTTAAGAAAGAAGACATCGAGTAGAATATAAAAATGTAAAAATATACAGGGTGTCCTATTTAAAAAAACGAAGTTTTAAGCAACTTCCGGTATAACCGGAAGTGGCAAATTGATGAAAATATTTTCATTAAATAGATCACCCTTCAAAACCCCTTTATTCCAATTTTCATAATTCTGTTGCCTTTAGTTCTCTAAATATTTCTAATAGGCCAGTTACCTGCCTCACCCTATATAAATATTAAACGGATGACTCTTAGGAAAAATATTCCATCGATGCATCTCAGCTTGCCTATCCGAATCGTCATCATTTTTGTACTCGTCTTCTTCTTCTTCTTTTTGTATAGACATGACTCGTGTTTTTTCAATGTGCCTATAGTAAGTTGTCGTTCCACTGTTTTCGTGGTCTTCCCACTGATCGTCTTCCTATTGGGGAACCAACTGTCTCTCGCTGTCCTTACTACTCTATTTCTTGTCATTCGGCTTATGTGGTCATTCCATTCTATTTCTCTGTTTCTTACCCAATTATTAATGTCGTCCACCTTGCATCTCCATCTCCTTTTGTACTCGTATACTGGTTTATTTCATATTGTGGTTTAAATTATACCGTAATATTAATTATATTAAAAATATACCGTTATTATAAATTGCATATATTTACCTGCGACTTTGTATCGACAGAATTAACGCAACTTCCGGTATTACAGTTCCAAAACCGGATATGTCTATCTGCAGTACCACCCCCGCTAGCTAAAAGATGAGGTTGCCAAGGGCACCATGATAAAGCTTTAACAGCTGCCTGATGTGCAGTAAACGTGTGTAAAGGTGTAGAATTGGTATGGAAAGCTCCACTGACCTAGAAAAATAAAAATTAGATAAAAATAAAATCAACAAAATTAGACACACTATTATTAGATAAGGAAAAGTGCGTATATACTAATGTTGTAATTAAATAGAGGTATTGGAGATAGATAGAGATAGGTGGAAAATTTTACGGGAGGCCTACGTACAGTAGTGAACAAATATAGTCTAATTGATGATTTAAATTAAAAAGTCAACCGTAACTTAAAATAAAATAATTTCATGTTTATTCAGTTAGAAACTTCATAAAATGTTCCTAACTTGAAACCTAATCTAAACCTAATTTGAAAATCCAGATTACCTAAAAGATTTTTTCTATACATGACCGAAAAATTAATTAGAAGGAGGCCAAATACAAATTAAAAAATGGTGAATTTATCTAGCGGGATACAACTGAACAAGAAAGAAGAGAAACCTAACCTTAAATAGTCAGTGACAGTGACGTATAAATAAAAGATGATTTAATTGTTAATTTTGTTTATTGTGAAAAGAATCTAATCAAAATGCGGAGAGGAATAGGTGTAGGAGCAATTAGAAAAGAAAAATTAGAACAAGAACGATACCGAGGCAAAGGAAATGAAATTCAAGAGAGTCAGTTTGGGCAAATGACCAAACAAATGGAAGTTTTCAAGACAAATCTAGAAGATTTTGCCACTAAACACAAGAATGAAATAAGAAAAAATCCAGAATTTAGGAAGCAATTTCAGGTTCTTTAGATTATATTTTAATGTTTATTAGTTGCAGTATAACTGTTTTATTTTTAATATTTTTTATAATAACTTCATGTTTTTTCCCTGAAAATTCTTCATCCAATTCCATTCAAATTGTTCAAGGTCTTCCCATCATTTTTTAACATTACATAGCCACCATGCATTTTAAATTTAATCATACCCTGTTGATACCTTGTAGTAAGTTATTAAGTCCTTTTAATTAAAGGTTTTTAAAAAATAATAAGAATAAACATAGTAGACATAGACAGCCACAAGGAAATAAATCCACTCATGGCTATAGCCCAAAAGTTGTGAGGTTCTGGATAGTTTATGGATAATTCATTTAACACTTTACTTGCAGATGACATACATGTGAGCCGCATAGTGCCTCCACCAATGTGTGGACGGCTCGCATGTATGCCATCGGATATATGAACTTTTGAGATGAAAATTAATTTCAGTTCAGAATATAAGTCTTAACTCGTTTTATCTGCATGTAACGTGTTAAAGCTGAGTAAAAATAGTTCTTCTACTAAAGACAAGTAATTGGACTTCGTAAGTCCTAGGTTTTCACTTAAAATGATAGAATGTAGAACCGGAAGTTGATATTTGAACTCTTCGTGCAATGTCGATTGATATACAATTTCATTAATTTTGAGTAAATTTTTCTAAACTGTCAGTCATAATGTTTTAAACGGAAATGACTTCAAAACCGGGACTAAAGACTCACACATATGTGACTCAATGGATAGAAACAATATGTTATCTTCCACTCACTCTACAAAGTTTTTGGTTGTGTTCATTGATTGTAATCTCAAATGGTCAGAACAAGTGAATTCAGTGAACATGAAATTGAATAAAGCTTTTTATGCTATATCTAGAATTAAAAACACACTATCCATCTCAGCATTAATGAACGTTTATTATAGCCTTACTTACAGCCACATGTGCTATAATGTAATTTTGTGGGGGAACTCAGTAGATAGTAACAAAGTGTTCATTACCCAAAAAAAATTATCCGTAAAATTTTTAATTTCAACAATCGTGTAGGTAAACCAATTTTTATTAAACATCAAATTTTAACTTTCTACTGCCTATATATCTAAAAATGTTTACTTTATATAAAAGAAGAAATCAATACATTTCCAGTAAATTCAGACAATCACTATTACAATACAAGAAGTGCTGAATCTTTACAAGTTCCTAAACACAGAACATCGAAATTTCAAAATTGCTTCAGATGTATGGGACTGACCTTGTACAATCATTTGCCAAAAACTGTGAAAGAAATACCACTTTCCACTGAATTTAAAAAAAAATGTTAAAGATTTACTCTTAAAAAATGCATATTATTCTATAAATGAACATCTTGAGGATAAACTTGTAGCTTCATATTTTACTTATAAAATAGTGTTATTTATGAAACATCGTGAAGTTGGCGAACGCACGTGATATTTAGAGCACGAGCGACAGCAGAGTGAGTGCTATACATCGTGTAAGTTCGCAAAAAGTACTTGACGCACAGTTTCATACAATATTTTATCTACTCTACCATAAACAAATAAAAAAACTGTAACTCTTCGTCACTGGAATTCATTTCTATTCTACAACTTTTAGAACTTTTATTTATTTATTTATTTTTACGGGAAAGCCCAATTCTATAAAAATACATATAAAATTACATTTTTTGATTGAACATAAAGTGTTACATAAATATATAGTGTACAGATAAAAACAATAACATAATATAATATAAAAAAACAGACATACAGAAATATAAATATAATATAGAAGTAAATATGTAATAGGAAATAATAACATAAAAACAAGTAACAAATTACAGACGTTTCACTCAAATATTGATCCCATGTAAATTTCTTTTAAAACAACTGATGGAGTTGTCAAACAGTTGTAAATTGTAAAGGGAGTTTGCTAAATTCAAGACTCTGGGTACGAACGAAAAAGGTGAATAATTAAACCTATGGAATTGTACATAAAATGTTCGCACTTGTCTAGTGGTGCGAGTTGGTACAAACAGTGCGATCTTATTAAGTAGTTGAGAACAACTGCATATACCATTTAAAATCTTGAATAATAGCAAAAGGTCCCTTTGTTTTCTTCGGCTTGCAAGAGAGGGGACCTGCAGTTGATGCTGAAATACAGTATAATCTTGATAGGTATGAAGCTTAAAAGCAATGTAACGGAAGAAACTATTTTGGACTTGTTCAAGTTTCCTAATGTAGACCAAGTAGTGTGGGGCCACACTGAAGAACAATACTCGAGGTGAGACCTGACCAAGGAGAAGTAATGAACTCTAATACTGGAACTTTGACATTTAAAAATTCTAACTTCTTTCAAACCACAAAACTGTCATAACTTTTGTCGTAATTTATTGCTCATTATGTCATCACCATGACAACGCGAAAGTTAAGGATATTTGGAAAGTGTGTTAAAAACAGTGCGAAAAAGTAAGTCCCATTTAAAATACATTGTTACTTCATGCACACTTTAAACACTTGATGCACTGCTATCTATAATGACAGTTTTCACAAACTAAAAACTTACACATAATATGACATAGAGTAGATAAATGTTATTTTATATATTTTATGTTTTGTCAATTTTGTTACACACACTGTGAATATTGTATTATACACATTAATGTTTTTATAATGAATTCTATAGCGACGTATCCTATACATTTTTTTTTAATGTCTTAAAGGATCAATAAAGTATGACTATGACACTCGACTTTCCAATACTCTTCGATTGATATGTCACATGTACTATTTCTACGACTATAATATAGCACTTCAGATTTTTTAAGGAACTTTTTAGGCGGAAATTATATAAAAACCAAAAGTATACATTTGTTCTTATTTTGCTGAGGCATGTCGGGTAATATATCGCTTATACTATTTTGATGACTTTAAAATAGTACTTCCGGTTGCAACTCTAATTCCGGAAGTCCGATGTCAAATTTCTCATCTTTAATACCATCCTTGGGTTACAAGCTTCATCGTCTTTACCAGTAATATCTTCTTTTTCAGGAAATGTGTGCCAGTATTGGTGTAGATCCATTATCATCAGGGAAAGGTTTCTGGTCTGTATTAGGCATAGGAGATTTTTATTATGAATTAGCAGTACAAATCGTAGAAGTCTGTTTGTCTACAACAGCAAAGAACGGAGGCCTAATAAGTTTAGATGAGCTAAGAACAAGATTAATCAAAGCTCGAGGTCAAAGTAAAGCACATCAAGAAATTACAAAAGACGATTTAATAAGAGCTGCACGTAAATTGAAAATATTTGGAAATGGATTTAATGTTATACCCATGGGAAAAGATAGATATATGGTTGGTAAATTTTATTATTTTTGTTCAAAAAGAAAATAGCATGTTTTTCTCCAAATATTACTTGAAATATAAATATGGTATCATTATTTTTTTAAAAGTAGCAGAGGATGAAACAAATTCATGGCACAGTAAACCTGCACATAATTTAAATTTTAAATTATTTATATGAATAATTGATTTAACACCTTGGCTGCACTAACATGCCTTTCATGTATGCCAGATGGCACGCATGTATGCCATTGATTATACACATTTTAAATATGTATTTTTTTGTCAGTCATGAGTATAAATCTTAGGATCAGACACCCGCACGCAATGTGTTAAGAGACAAATAGACCTTGTAATACATTAACGGTTGTCTGCGTCAATGCATTCATCTAAGTTTATAAATATCTCTAAATGCAGCCAATGTGTCTCAAGGAATTCCTTGATTGCATTCCTTCTCAAAAGATATATAATGCCTAGAAATTATTGATTTTATTAATTATTGCGTTCGTTATAAATTATTGTTTAATAAAATGTAAAATAAGATAAATTTTTAGGTTCAATCTGTACCTGGCGAACTTAACATGGATCATTCAGTCTTACTTCAGCAAGCGGAGAAAAATAAAGCTTGTGTATCTGCATCACATTTAACCAATGAACTAAACTGGGAAAGGCAAAGAGCAGAAAAGGCTTTAGAACATATGATTAATCAAGGATTGGCCTGGATTGATTCACAACATCCTGAAGAACCTCAATACTACTTTCCTAGTCTGTACACTGCCTGTATAAACTCAAATGCTTGACCACTTAAATTACAGTTATAAATCTTTATTTTTATATTTTTTGTCCACAATTTTAATAAAAAGCAGCATGTTTAATTTATACTAGACTTTTGTATGAAATAAACTACAATTAGAGTCAGTAAAATATGAAATTTTCAAGGAAAACGTTGTTCTCATTTATAAATTTGTAAAGTATGTACATTTATTTGTTTGTGCGTCAACACCCCTGCAGTACTTGGAGCTGATCTACCTATGGATTAATATGTAGTTTTGTCCTCTGAATTTAAATCTGAAATGGCATTTCGAGATCTCGAACAATCTTTGAGATAACTGAGCTCAAAGTCAAATAATCGAATTTTCAACTTAAGGCATCTCTCTCTTCAATCCTGACCCACCGAAGGGAGTGTAGTGGTCAACTTGATGTCGTGTATTGTCCGTCTCCACAGATCTTTGTATCTCTGTCTCTGGTCATTTCTTTTAACTCATGCAAGAACCATCTTCAGGATAACTGACCTTCAAGTCAAAAAATCGAATTTTCAACTTAAGGCATACAATATATCAATTCAATGTGTTTTGTTTGCATAGATTACGAATATCATATTGCCAGTTAAATATCTTGAACCAAATTTGATACAACGGATCTCAAAGTCAAAAAATCGAATTTTTGGCTTATTATTTTACAAATAATATATACAAGTAATATAGAAATGATGTTTTCAACTATAAACAAAGTTTTTGTTATCATAATGCTCGCATTCTCAGCTTGTTTAAGTTTATTTTTAAATTTGCAATCAGAACACAATGTTATCCTATGGGCTAATGTGTTGACTTTAGAGCACATTTTATTTTATTTATCAACGGGCAATCACCCAATTAAAATACAGTGTAAACATTAATCACAGGAGATTTATAACCTAAAGTAAATTTAAAAATTTTAATCATACAAACTAGGAACATTAAATAACAAACATTAACAAAAAATGTACAGAACACAAGGACATTAAGTTATTACACACAGTTTTTAAGCTGAGTATTAAATTCATTTGGAAAACTATAACAATCTAAACCCTCCGAATATTGGTTAGCAAACCTAGGTGTTCTGAACATGAAGGAGTTGTGTCCGTAGTTAGTGCGATGGGGTCTAATGTAAAAAGGTTGATTTGGCCTCGTTTGTCTACTGGGAACATGGAGGCTAATTTTCTCCAATAGTTGAGGACCAAAATTATTGGAGTGTAGTATATTATAAAACATTGTGAGATCCTTATGCATGCGTCGGATTTGGAGAGAGGTTATGTTGACGAGACTTTTCTATATTAGAATAGTTAATTTCATCAACCCTCTGGTTTTGTTTAAATGCCCTTACCGCACCTTAAGAACTTGTGCTGAACGCTGGCGGTCAGCAGAAATCGGCTGAGTGGTTGTATCCAGCCGTGATAGGGAAAGCTTAGTAAATCTCTCAGCGGCTGGCTTCCAGCGATGACGTCTGACAGCTACTGCTGGCTCAGCTGTCCAGCCGCTGTGGTCGTCCGAACGCACCCAATATCTAGAATATGGGTGTTATAGTGTGGAGACCAAACACATGAACAGTAATCTAGGTAAGGTCTCACAAGTGAACAATACAATACTTTTATGGATGGGATATTTAGAAAGTATTTTGCACAATGTTTGATAAACCCTAAAAGTTGAAGTGATTTTGAAACAATAGATGAGATATGGGGGATGTAGGATAAGCTGGAATCGAGCACAACACCTAGGTCTTTTATCTGAGATACAAAGTCTAAAGGACAATCCTTAATAGTGTAGATATGATTTGTAGGAGTTCTATTTCGACCAAAAACCATTAAGTAACACTTTTTAACATTAAGTTCCAATTTGGTGCTATCACACCAATAGCTCAACCGATCCAAGTCAGATTGTAATTTTTGATAGTCACCATCATTCTCGATTTTCAAATATAATTTTAAATCGTCAGCAAACGTTAGGGAAAAAGCAAAGTGGAAATAGGAGGCAATATCATTAACATAGATATTGAATAGAAGGGGTCCAAGATGTGACCCTTGTGGCACTCCTGAAGGTACCTTTATTTCAACCGATTGAAAACATGAAAACCCTGAACACATACTATTTGTATTCTTTCAGATAGGTAGGATAACAACCATTCTGGATACCCAGACCTCTCAACTTATTGATTAAAATCTTGTGATTTACCCGGTCAAATGCCTTTGTAAAGTATGTGTATACAGCATGAACCTGGAAGCCACCTTCAAAAGATTCCACAAGGAAGTTAGTAAATGTCAATAAATTAAGTTCAGTGGAGCGGCCAGAGAGAAATCCAAATTGCTGGTCGATAAAACAGCATTTTAATCTTGCTGACAAATAGTCACAAACAAGACTCTCAAAAACTTTGGGAATACAACTCGGAATGCTAATTGGACGATAATTGTTCACTTGAGACTTATCTCCAGATTTTAGTATTGGGGTAATAAGCTAGTTTTCCAGCAGGCTGGGAACATCCCGGTCTTTAATGACAGGTTAAAAATGTGAAAAGAGGTCTAGAAAGTAAAAAGCTTAAGTGTCTAAGATAAGAAGGTGGAAGACCATCTGGACCTGGCCCCTTGTTGCTCTCCAAAATGGAAAGTTTTTCATATATAGACGAAATAGAAATGCCAAATTGAGATATAGTAAATTGTGATAAGTTGATGTCACCAGAATCTAAAATATTATCCTGTAAAACACAATCTCTATCACTATAAGTTTTTGAAAAGTATTCAGCAAACAAATTAACAATTTCTGTACCACTTGAACCAGTGATATTATTATAGTGTACAACTGATGGTATATTAGGTTTGCTATTTTTATTACTAACAAATTTCCAAAAATTTCTAATATTATCCCTGAGAGATGATTCAGTTAATGCAATGTAATCACGATAACATTGTTGTTTTAAGCGTTTACATTGAGCCCTTATTGCAGAAAACTCATTAAAGAGAGTGGGGGATTTAGTTCTCAGATATTCTTTGTGAACTTTCTTTTTCTGAATTATTGTAACTTTGAGATCTGGAGAAAACCACACCGGAAATTTCTTTGCTGAATACTTTTTAACAGGAACATAAAGATCAATTGTTAAGTAGTGCTACTGTTTGATGTGATAAGTCCTTCTCCATTGACGAGTCTTCTTCAAATATTTTGTCTACTGGCTAATTTTTCTTGGGTCTTCTGGTATGTAGCTGTAGTAGGGAGAAAACTTATAAGAAGGCAGTAATGGGTAAAAAGGAAAAGAAATGGGAAAATCCTAGCTTGAAATCAAAGCACTAGCGAGACATATAGTTCGCTGGAGACACTTCGTGGAAGCTCTATGTTCCTCTTAAGAATCTCGTAAATGTTGCAATTTAGCAACTCAATTTAGAGCTCAAATGCAGATCGGACCCTGTCCCGCAATTTTAGTATGACTTTAAAATAGTCATAAAACCACCATATCGATAGAAAGATTTGTGATAATTAGATAGATAGCTGCATCTAATTACTTAAACCTAAAAATAGAGTATTATCTTATACAAATACTTACTGCTTGCCAAATATTCAATGCATTGTCATTTCCTCCACTCGCTAAATATTTTCCATCGGGAGACCATTTCAATCCGCATACTTCCTGAGTATGTCCAGAAAGTGTTGCTACCTGATGATCTCTTTGTCTAACATCGTGATGTATAATTTGTCCGCTACGGCAGCCCGTCGATAAAACAAAGGAATTCCAAGCCAAAGATCCAACTCTAGCAGAGTGTCCCTCCATAATTCTTAATTTTTTGGATCTTGAGCAATCCCATAGTTCAACGGTTCCTTTAAAAATAAAAATGAAAATATATACAGAATAAGCCAAATAAAAAGGGTATACAAGCAGGTGGTAATACAACGTATCGGAACTACATTAGAAATAGGTGATTAATTCAACACACATAAATCATTGCAACGTTAATATAGGCATGTATAAAATATCGTGTAACTACTTGTCTACTTTTACGAGTGAGCTGAGATTTGCAACACTCAACCGGTTACTTTCGGCTGGAATCATGTCCTCGCTCATAAAAGGAGACGTAGTTAAACGATATTTTATGCATGCTGATCTTAACATTGCTATGATTTACATGTGTCAAACATTTATATTGGTCAAATCTTCAAATGTAGTTCCAATACACTGTATTAACTGCTTATGTCCTGTTTTTATTTGGCTTTTTCTCTATATGACGTATTGTTAGCAATGTTCAAGACCTTACCATTAGTTGTTCCTACAGCTAAGCAATGTCCTTCTTGTATCCAAGCTAAGGAGCAAACATAGTCATTACCTTCTAATTCTAATAACTGTTCAATGTTTCCTGTACCTGTAATATAATGGAATAACAAAGTCATATGACAAGTTTTTTTCAGTTTATAAGTGTATTTTTAACAATAATAAACACTTTAATATTCAAAATCTAGACACAATTCAATCAATTTACTGTATAGTGTCACAAAATATGGAATATCTTGAAATTATCATGTGAAGTGAAATTTTTGTGCTGCAATCCTTAGCACTATACAGGGTGCGCCAAACCTCTGGTTTTATTTGATTACGGCTAAACTATGGGATATACAAAAAAATGTTTTGCACAAAACTAATGTACCTATATTAAAGCCGTCTATAATTTAAAATTATTTTCGATTATACAGGGTGAGTCAGAACGACGGTACGAACCAAAGTTGTGTTTTTTTTTAATGGAACACCCTATATATTAAATCATTTTTGAATATACTTTTTAAAAATATTAGGAATTTATATAAGGTATTATAGGCCTAAAGTTAACAATTTTCGAAATATTTACATTTTTATTGAGAAAAATGGTAATATTCAAAGGGCTGTGAATTAGGCTTCCAAGGTAATAAAAATTTAAATGATATGTCAAAGTTTTTTTAGTTTACTGTTATTTTTAAATAAATTAACATATTTGACATATAGCCATAAAATATACAGTGTGATCACTATTTGCAAATACAAAATTTTCTCATTTTTTTTAAATGGGACACCCTGTATATTAGTATTGCCTTTTGTAGTAAATATTACATCCTTTCTTTTGGTATAAGTTTGTATGTACCTAGAATGTTTCGTTTTGTAGATATTTAAAAAAAAAACTATAGATTTTACATTTTTGCGGATTTTTTATTAAAAAATATTTTCGCAAAAAAAAAATATAATCTGGTTTTAGAAACATACATTAAAATATCAAATATGAAAATAAAAACGTAATTAAAGATTAAAATAAATCGTATACTAGTACAATTCAATTGAATTTAATAACTTTAAATTATTTTACAAAAAATATTTTACCATACTAATGAATGCATAAATTAGTTACTAAATTAAATAAACAACCAAATTTGAAATCTACCCTAGTAATCTTTCTACCACAGCAACTTTCCTGTACCAAATTAATTGTTAGTTATATTGTATTTACGAGTAATATCAGTTAACTTTTAATTTACCTTTTAAATTTATTTCCATCTTGAGAACATAATTATAAAGTATACTTTGAAACAAATGAATGTTAACCGCTTAACGCACACATTTATTTGCAAAAATACGTCAAAAAATTACCTATTTATTTTATTACAGTAAAATAAACTACGAACAAGACCATTGTCACTAGATATAATCTAAAGTAAAAAAACGCATATTTTATTAGAAAAATATAAAATAACAAATACCCTCATGCGCTCACCCGAGTTAACTCGGTCGTAACTTTTTGCATACAAAATACTACAAGTAAGAGAAGAAAATCGCAATTATTCAAGTATAATAATGTTAAATATTGCTAACAGTGTGATACACTCTAAAACAAGGGGTTACACACAGAGGTACGTCACAATCAGGGCAGAACGTGACGTCAGCAAAATAGAATTCTACTCATCGTGATCCCACCCCAGTTGGCAGTCGATTGTAGAAAGTTTAAAATTAGAAACGAGTGGGCACGGGCTAAAAATTTTTAGGGGGGGGCAGACGTGAAGATGTTGCAGATTACATTTCGTATAATTCTGATATATAGTTTACAGCACCCGAAGAGCTAGGGGGGCCACGGCCCCCCTGCCCATAAGTATGGGCGCCCATGCAAGTGGGAATACCGTTATTTAACGCTAGAGGAGTTAAAACGCGTAGGCGCCTTATATATCGTTCAAATATTTTATACACGAGTTAACTCGGTTAAGCGAAAATAGAAACGTAGTTTAAAACCGAGTTAACTCAGGTAAGCACGTTAAGCGGTTAAATATAAACAGTTAAATATAAACAGCCAAATTATTTATTAATATGAATAGTATTAACTGGTGTTACAAAAGCTGGTAATACTTTTGTACTTGAAATTTTTGTAACAATTTTTTTATATTTTAAATTTTAATTTTTCAACCGAACAATTGATGGATATGACATTTGTTTTGGGCGAAACCATTAGAAATTATTACCAGCTTTTGTGACACGACTACATAGATAGTATTTACTTCATAATATACTTCTATAACGTTCATTTGTTTTAAAGCATACTTTATACGTTCTCAAGATGTAGGTAAATTAAAAAGTTATTAACTGATCTTACTCGTAAATACAATTTAACTAACAAAATTGGGTACAATGAAGTTACTAGGGTAGAAACATTTCTAGGGTAGATGTTAAAATAGTTGTTTAATTTAATAATTAATTTATCCATATTAATTACTTATAAGTATGGTAAAATATTGGTTGTAACATAATTTTAAAGTTATTATAAAATAAAGAAAGGAAAAGCGGTAGGACCAGATGATATTCCTGGGGAAGTATGGAGAGCATTGGGAGAGACAGGAACAAGGTGGCTAGCAGGTCTATTTAATAGAATTATGGAAGTTGGACAAATGCCAGACGAATGGAGAAGCAGTATACTGGTACCTGTTTACAAAAACAAGGGAGATATACAACAATGTACAAACTACAGGGCTATAAAACTGCTTAGCCACACCATGAAAATATGGGAAAGAGTAATTGATAGACGGATACGTGAAGAGACCGAAATATCCGAGAATCAATTTGGCTTTATGCAGGGTAGATCAACAACAGATGCAATTTTCATTATAAGACAGTTGATGGAAAAATACAGGAGTAAAGAAACAAACGCTCATATGATATTCATTGATCTTGAGAAAGCATATGATAGAGTTCCTCGAGAGATTCTTTGGTGGGCACTCAATAAGAAAGGAGTCCCTGGTGAATATGTAAAGATTGTGAGGGATATGTATGAGGGAGTAACGACTAGTGTTAGAACAGGTGTGGGAGAGACTGATAAATTTCATGTGAAAGTAGGATTGCATCAAGGTTCTGTGCTTAGTCCGTATTTATTCTCATTAGTTTTGGACCAAATAACAGCGAAAATACAGGGTAACATTCCATGGTGCTTAATGTATGCTGATGATGTCGTGTTAGTAGGAAATAGTGAAAGAGACTTAGAACAAAAACTGGAACAGTGGAGACAAGCTCTGGAGGAAAAAGGTTTAAAACTTAGTAGGACAAAAACAGAGTATTTGGAATGTTCATTTAAAGATGGAGCTACTACTAATAAAATGGTATCTTTGGATGGTGAAATGATTGTAAAAAGCAATAGTTTTAAGTACCTAGGATCGGTATTACAGAGTAATGGAGAAATAGATGGAGATGCATGCAGTAGAATTAGGGCTGGATGGATGAAGTGGAAAGAAGCGAGTGGTGTGTTGTGTGACAGAAAAATTCCAATGAAGCTGAAGGGAAAATTCTATAAAACAGCCATAAGACCAGCTATGATGTACGGAACTGAATGTTGGGCAGTGAAAAAGAAAGAGGAACAGCGAATGCATGTGGCGGAAATGAGAATGCTTAGATGGATGAGTGGAGTGACAAAGAAGGATAAAATTAGAAATGAGTATATTAGGGGAAGTCTAGGTGTGGCACCAATTGACGCCAAAATGAGAGAGCATAGGTTAAGATGGTTTGGTCATGTTCAACGTCGAGACGTTAACCACCCAATACGAAGAATAGCTGAAGTGCAGATTCCTGGAAGGAGTAGGAGAGGAAGACCAAAGAAGACCTGGGGGGAGACGATAAGGCAGGACATGCTGGTAAAGGGGATTACCATTGATATGGCCCAAGATAGAATTGTATGGAGAAATGCAATTAGGGAAGCCGACCCCGCATAGGGATAAGGCAAAGAGAATGATGATGATAATTTTAAAGTTATTAAATTAAATTAAGTTACACTTGTGTACGTTTTATTTTAATCTTTAATTAAGTTTTATTTTCATCTTTGATATTTTAGTGTATGTTTCTGAAATCAGATTACAATTTTTTTTGCAAAAAAATTTAATTAAAATTTTCGCGGATATAAAACATCCGCGAAACGTAAAATCTATAGCTCTTTTTTAAATATTTACAAAACGAAACATGCTATGTACATACAATCTTATACCAAAAGAAAGTTGTAATATTTACTACAAAATGCAATACTAATTATTCTAAGGGTGTTCCATTAAAAAAAAAATGAGAAAATTTTGTATTTGCAAATAATGATCACACTGTATATTTTATGGCTATAAGTAAAAGATATTAAATTATTTAAAAATGACACTATATTATAAAAACTTTGACTTACCACTTAAATTTTTATTACCTTGGAAACATAATCCACAGCCCTATAAACATTACCATTTTTCTCAATAAAAATGTAAATATTTCGAAAATTATTAACTTTAGACCTATAAGACCTCATACAAATTTTTCATATTTTTAAAAACTATATTCAAAAATGATTTAATATATAGGGTGTTCCATTTAAAAAAATACAACTTTGGTTCATACCGTCGTTCTGACTTCCCTTGTATAATCGAAAATAATTTTAAATTATAGACGGCTTTGATATACATTAGTTTTGTTAAAAAAATTTTTCTGTATATCCCATAGTTTAGCCGTAATCAAAGAAAACCAGAATTTTGGCGCACCCTGTATGTGTCATAGGAATATGATTTCTTTTCTGAATGCGACATTTAAAAGTGTAGATATATAAATGCTCGGTCAGATTTAAATCTGATATAGCTATATGGTGGCCAATATAATTTTTAAATTGAATCTCATCAAGGTAAGTATTCACTATTCTAGCGACATGACAACGTGCATTATCATGCATTAGCAGGAATCTGTCATATCCAATATGACTGGCAAATGACAAAACATGATTTACGCAACTTAGGACCATTTACTTGGAATGAAAGAAAATCTGTTTAGTCTCGTGAACTCATCATAAGTGGAGTTACAGCTCTTTATGAGCCAAAGCCTTGTTCAGAACAATCCCCATTCGCCCCTGTCTCTGGCAACTCTTCTCCATGCTCTAATTCCAATAGATTTTAAATCGTTCTCTAAGTTGTCTTGATACCTAAGTCTCTGTCTTCCTCTTGCTTGTTGTCCTATCGGCCCCCTTCGGCCAAAAACTTTTCGGACTATGGCATCTGGAGAAAAGGCAGGCGGCTTGAGATTGAATTGGGTTATTTCATTCTTGTGAATCTTCAACCGCCTTGTCTTCTCTGGGGTTGTTGGTGAATTTTCTGGAGTTGTTGAACGGACTGTATTATTTGGAGTTTCTATTTAGTACGTAAAAGATAAGAGTAACACGATACACACTTTTATTTCTTTACACACTATAGGTAACAGTTATATCTAATATTAGTCGAAGAGGCAGCGCTGAAAAATCTCTTTGAATTTACTAAAGCTAGATTTTGCACAGTTCATTACTGTGATTGTGTAGAGAAACATACTGCGATCGGTCAAGCGAAACGTAGAACAGGGGTTACTGAGAGGGTATCAAAGTTGCTTTCCTACGAAGGTAATTAAATCCATTTACTAAGGCTGAAAATCAGTACACACATTCTAAATTAAATATAAATTAAAGTTATTATAGTCGGTCAGCTGTATGACGGGACAAGCCAGTCGGTCGGCCCCAGTGAATGTACAGGGTTATTCACTATATTTTGACCCCCTTGTAAACGGCTTTATTTACAAAATTAGAAAAAAATGTAAAATACAGAGTTAATAGATTTTTAAATTATGATTTTTTGACATATATATCGTACTAGTGACGTCATCCATTTGGGCGTGATGATGTAATCGACTATTTTTTTTAAATGGGAATAGGGGTCGAGTGCTAGCTCATTTGAAAGGTTATTCAATTCCCTATTCAGTAATATAAACATTAACATGATTAATTATACAGGGGGTCCAAAACAAATTTTTTAATTAAATTAATTGTTTAATTATTAATTCAAAAAAAAATTTTGGACACCCTGTATAAATAATGATCTTAATGTTTATAGTACCGTATAGAGAATTGAATAACCTCTCAAATGAGCTAGCACACGAACCCTATTCTTATTTAAAAAAAATAGTCGATTATGTCATCACGCCCAGATGGATGACGTCACTAGTAAGATGTATATGTCAAAAAATCATAATTAAAAAATCGAATAACTTTTGTATTTTACATTTTTTTCTAATTCTGTAAATAAAGCAGTTTACAAGGGGGTCAAAATATAGTGAATAACCCTGTACATTCATAGTAAATGGATTTAATTACCTTCGTAGGAAAGCAACTTTGATGCACTCTCAGTAGCCCCTGTTCTACGTTTCGCTTAACCGACCGCAGTATGTTTCTCTACACAATCAAAGTAGTCAACTGTGAAAAATTTAGCTTTAGTAAATTCAAAGAGATTTTTCAGAGCTAACAAATTCTGGTTCTTTAAGTTAATATTTGCGATTCAGAGAGCGGGGATATTTTTCGGTGAGACTTTTCTAATGACAGACTTTTTTCTCATTTTTTATTTTGTTAATAAATAAACTGATTAGCAACGCAGAACTCGATCTGTGACGTTAATAAATGCTCATGTCACACAATAAAATATACAAAACGCGAAGAAAGATTTTATTGCACGAACTCTTTGAAATTTACAGGGCTGGAAACAAATCAATTTTCAACCAGCATTTTTCTCCTGCCTGATTACATGCCCTATCCACCTTAATGAATTTTACAACGATAGGTTCTCCAAAACTTCTATACAACTCAAACTTGTAACACCTGTGCCACAAACCTTGTTCTTTTATCCCTCCATATATTCTTCTTAGGATTTTTCGCTCAAAACGATTGAGCAGTTCTTGGTCATTCTGTGTGAGTGACCAAGTTTCTGAACCATATGTTAGCACTGGTCTTATTAGTGTTTTGTAGACAGTCCATTTAATTTTTCTAGGTATTTTTGAGGCCATCTGTCATCTTAAGCCCTAGTAACACTTATTGGCGAGCACTAATCTTCTTTTAATTTCTTCACTGACATTGTTATTTTTAGTTAGCAGCAAGCCTAAGTACCTATCTGAAGGTGTCGACACCTTCCAGTTCTAGGTCGTCAATTATTATTCTTGTAGGTATCGGGTTGTCTGAGCTAGTGCAACACATATATTTGGTCTTTTGAACATTTATATTTAGTCCCATTCTTTGTCTCTGAATTACTTAACAGTAGAATATTAGTTGATGTGTACAGTAAAACCAATTTGTCTGCAACTGTGAGGAGAAGAGATGACAGACGTTCGTTTATGTGGTGCAAGTGACCTTGAGGGTTTTTGTTAACTCTTTACCTGTACAATAAACAAAAAGGTGGCATGTATCTTGTGTGTAGGTTATACTTACCAGCATTCCATAAATATACATGAGATCCTAAAGCCGCAGCTAAAACATTATTTGATCCCCAATCGATCAAGTTCAAATAGAAATCATCTACAATGTCTGGAGCATCAAGGATTCTATCAGGAGCCTGAGGAATATATCTACTACTACTTTTTGCAGAAGCAGGTGTCTTTGTTTGAGTATAAATGACTTTCATGGGATTCTGAAAGCCTTCAGGTGCTGACGGAGGCTTGTTTTTATAAGTAAGAATTCTTTGATTACTAATATCGGTTCCATATAGATTCTCTGACATAGCTTTTTGAAGATCTTTATGTGTTGGGCTATCAGACTTCTTAGCTTCATCCTGAGATAGTTTCAAATAAGCTAAGTCTAAATTACTAGCGCTTCTTGATGGTATAAATCGATCCCCACCTGGTGTCTTTGATCCTTAAAAAGACAAATAATAATTAGACTATCTGGATATACAATAAGATATTTTTATAAACAACATATTGGAAATGGGATAAAAAGATATAATGAACAAGAACTAATTGGTTTGTAAAAGACCAAAACCCTATTATCTCAAACCCCTTTATCTCACACTATCTATTTTGTTTGAGAAAGTTACTGTAATGCTCAAATCTGAATTTTATGTTCTTTACTTGTTATGAAATGTGGTAGCAAGTAGGTCCTCCTCTGTAATCCTGACTGGGGACTTACTTCAGGTATTTAGTACCCCTGCTAAGTAAGCTCCTGGTTTTTCCTCCTATGCATAACCCGAAAAAATTATGTCCACATTGCAATATTATCCTATCCTTCACTGCATCCCCATCACCTATCAACCTGCCTAGTTCAGTGTGGTAGGTTATCAGCCAATTTCCTGAATGAGTTTTGTTAAAGAAGTAAGGCCCTCAGTCTTCAGCAAATTTTTGGAACTAGCATGAATCGATAGTATTACTATTCAAGAATGTTCTGAAAATTTCAAAGCAAAATTCGAAGTCCTTCCCAAGTTATGAGAATTATACAGAGCGCGCTCGCGTAGAGCGCAATCTATGAGATTTTTTTCAAACGCGTTTTTCTCGAAATGACTTTTTTTTGGCTTGCGTGACGTCTAGCTCAAAAAATAATGAACCAATTTTAAAAAACCAAAGTGATTATTGTTCATTATTAAATTGTCTTCGATATGAACCTCCAATCGGAATAAAAAATGGGTTTTAAGTGCATTTTTAAGGGAAAATAACTGAAAAAAAAACCGTAAAAATTGATGTTTTTTTTTAAACTTGCGTAATTTTTCAAATTTTTGATTTTTTTAGCCGATTTGAGGTTCATATCGAAGAGAAACTTGTAATAAACATAAAAATTTTTGGATTTTTGATTTTAGGCAGAAATTACGACCTCTACATGGCACACAAGCGACATGTTCATGCGGCAAACGTCCACGGGTTGCAGCCTACAACTGCTCTATTTTTAAATATAATAACTTAAAAAAATTTGGACATATAATTTAGAATATGTATAAAAGGATCCCAAAGTTGCAAGAAAACAAATTTTTTTTTCTACCTAAAAAAATTCTCAAAAAACATGAAAAATCGGGCTCCTAAACCTATTTCCCCCCTTAAGGGACTTTTAGTGACCTTATAAAAGTGATCTGTTGAATGAATAAAAAAATCATTGTTATCAAACTCTATTTAAGTATTAAAAAATAATGAAAAAATATAATTCGGCGGACCCATTCAAATAATGTATCCCATACTGGCCAGGAAAGGTTAATAAAAAAAGACTAGAAAAATATGTAGAGTAGAAGGGTAGAATACCAAGGAGGATTTCATAAGGGAAGAGCAACAACCAATCAAATTTTTATACATTCCCGCACAAGTACTTACTGTTTATTGATTACAAAGCTGCTTATGATACAGTAGACAGAAATAAAGTAATTCGCAAAATTAAATTCCGACAGAGGGCGCTCAAAATTTCAAAGATGGACGATAACTCTACGAAAACAATTGATTTTGTCATTTGACCTCACAGTTCTAAAATTTTAAATTAAAATCATTTACAGGAGTGTTTTATCAAAGTAACCACTAAGTTTTGCCACTAAGACATCTTATAAGTTAAATACGACTCAAAATTATGTTTCATCTCTATGCATTCATTAAAATTTGATGCTAACTACTGATTTGTTTTTACCTTTTTTTCATAAAAAAATCTGGCCCCCAATAATCACACAGTGTTTTAAAAAATTATTAATCTATCTTAGAATCTCTAATTTTGTTTTTAATTTAATTAATAGGTACACTACAATTTATTTTACACCAACAGACAACAATTTTTAATTAAATAAAAACTGGAAACGTGGAAACTAAGTAGGTGAATTTATTTTATAATAATTGTGTTCTGGAAATTACCGAGGTGGTCGGAATATTTTGCATAACAATGTACATTCTATGTACAGAATATATACTACATTTTATTTATTTATTTAATTTTGCAGTCGCTTCAACATTAAAAAATACTAGGTACGTTTAATACAAACGTTAAATTAACAAAATGTTTGATTTGGCATTGGTTAATTTAGGTCATTACGTAGAGTATAATAGGAATGAATACTGAGGAACACTGCAATAGTTTTTTTAAGTCAAAATTATTGTTAATTACAACATAAACTGACCGCAAATATGTACACAAATTAATGGCAAAGTTAATGTTTTCCTAGAGTTGATGCTTTTCAAATTCGCCACCAGGCGTCGCCCACTTTGCGGTTCCTCGCCAATAGGAAGACTAAAAGAGTGCCAAGTAGTAATAAAAATAATAAGATCAGAAAAATGAGACTGGGAAAAACCATTTGTGCCAATGGTACAGTCTCGGAAGAATTTATAGTGAAAAAAGGGGTTCGTCAAAGAGACCCATCACTTTGTTTTTCAATATAGCTCTAGAAAAAATTGTGAGGGATAGTGGGATAAATAGGTCCGGAACTCTTTTCTATAAGGAACACCAATGCCGGGCATATTATGCTGATGATGTGGTTTTGGTACACAAAATTACAAAAAATAAGTTGAATGAATGAATTTACTGATAAGATAAAATAGACCATAAAAATACACATAAATTATGAGTAAAATGTTTTTGCACTTACCTTTATTAGGAGTCGGAGTCCTATTCTTTTTTGGAGTCTTGGAAGGCGTTTTGTTGCGCTGGTAATCATTTTCGGAACCTTTAACAGGGGTCTTTGTCGAATTTAAAGCTGAACAAGATAGAGATCTTAGTTTGATTGAATTGTTTGAGCTATTATTCGAGGAACTAGCTTCTTTTTTCTTCTGCCAACGAGGAACAGGACCGCTAACAGGGCCTTCCATGTTTAATAAACCATTCACTTCGTTCCAAAATTTAAATTGGGACATAATATACGGTTTACTCTAGGACGTCTTGTAAAAAACTTTATAAAAATATAAAAACTGGTAAAAATATTTTTTCCTGAGAACCGTTAAATTGTTAACTTTCAAATTCTAACAGACAGAATTTTGACTTCTTCTGGTTTCCAGATGATTTTTTGTAGAATAAAAATACGGTTTAATTTAATGCTGTGAAGTTAGCGTCTTGTCCAGTAACAGCCACTTTACTTAAGTAATTTTTATCGCTGTGTCTAGGTACACGCTAACGTGTACGCAAATAAAAAAGTTAGGTACACGCGAATTAAAACTCATCAAGCCAGTTACGTCATTATTTAGCGTGCCCAATGATTTTATATTTTGGTACACGCTATTTTGATATGTTTAGTGTTTGTTGTTTGTTTGATAGAAAATATTTTTATTAAGGGAAGTGGAAGGGAAGCAAAACTATTCAGATGTTTTAAACTTAATTGTAATAAAACAGTATGTATATATGTATATAAAAGTATATATTTAGGTTAGCAAAATAAATATTAGTTAACATGATATATAAAAAATACTGCTAAAATAATTTTTATACGTAAGTTAATTATACCAGTTTATATTGGTGTTTATTTTTCCAGTGGTGTTTATTTTTATCTATACAGAGAGTTGAACTTGTTACGATTTTAATAGAAAATTGGTTATAACTTTGTAAATACCCTGTATAACATAATAAACCTTTATATTTTGGTGATATGGATATGAAAGTTAAGAAGATTTCGAACATAAAATAAAATATAGGGTGTTCCATTTAAAAAACATAAGTTTGGTCTGTCACTATATAATCGAACGCCCTGTAACATTCTAACTAATTTTAGTAATTTTGTAATATGAAGCTTAATGTTTGCTAAAATTTTTGTTACTAACTTTTATTGCTATCCATTACTCTAGCGGATCTACTGAGTTTTATCACACTAATCAATCGCCCCGTATATTTTATCTTATTACTTATGCTACCGTTAATCACGCATTTTTGTCTTTTATCTTTTTCATACTGTTTTAGATACTAAATAATTGTCCACACTCCATAGCTAATTAAAAAACACTAAACAAGTAAAAAATAAGGAAACTCTTTATAAATCAATATTAAAGTGTAAACATAAACGCGATTAGACAAATTCTAACCACACTCTGAGACTCGCGATACTTACAGATACTTAATACCACAGCATACACGCGGCTCAAATTAGCGTGTACCAAAAAGCCCAGTCATAGTACACGCTAAATAATGACGTCACTGACTTAATGACGTTTAAGCGTGTACCTAACTTTTTTATTTGCGTACACGTTAGCGTGTACATAGACACAGCGAATGTTTATTTTAAAAAAAATTTATGTTGGGCGGAGACACTTATCTTTTAATGGGTTTAAAAATCATAAAGAATAAAATGAATTATTTTAGATAAGTATACTTATCTACTATAGTATACTACTATAGTATACTACTATACTACTATAGTAGTAGTAAGGAAAATTTTCGAAAGTCTGTTCAGATTGAAAGATTATTACATTGCTGGAAACTGGACCAATCAAAGGATATGACAAGACAATAATTGAATGTTGGTCGTTCCAACTGTCTAGAGAACTTACCAACGATTTGGTAAAAACACATCTCCTGGCCCAGATGGTATCCACAGAAGATGCCTCAAAAAACTCCCCGAGAGTATCATTCCAATTTCATGGAAAGTAGCCAACACAATCATGATTCCTAAACCTAGGAACCACCCACCAGCACAGAATCCTATAGACCTATTTCTCTACTAAACACACTATTAAAGTCTACGAGAGGATCCTCAAGGAGAGACTCGTAGAATTCCTAGAGACAAACCACATCCTCCCCAGTTTTCAATTTGGATTCAGAGCTGAACATTTCACACGCAACGCATTGATTGAAAGCGGCCACTTTTATCTCCCAAACCATAAGAGCATAGAAAATATGCTGTAGGCATGTTCCTAGACGTTCAAAAGGCTTTTGATCAGGTCTGGCACTCAGGTCTGATTGAAAAACTCCGCCGATTTGGACTGCCAATAACTTTCATCAAACTCATCCATCTATCTCTCAGATCGAACAATTCGCGTCAAAGTCGCCAACCAATTCTCCACCCCATTTACTCCACAAGCAGGAGTACCACAAGGGTCAATATTAGCCCCTATACTATACACAGCATACAACAGTGACATCCCCCATCCCATTAATCGAACTGAGTCAATCCTACTTTACGCCGACGATACTGCTTTGCTTACTACGGGCAACTACGGGTACTGCATATGGTACGCTGAGGCACCCCTCTGTCTTCGATAGGGCCCAAACACAACTAAACAAGGTTGTTACATGGTGTAACAAATGGAGCGAGTCACCCTCAAACCCAACTAAAACCCAAATGATAGCCTTCAGACACCCAAGTTCCAAGAATGAAACCGAAACGAAGAATAACCCTTCAAGGAGAGGCTCTTGAATTTCGTACGTCGGTGGTCTACTTGGGGGTCCATTTTAGCAGGACACTCAACTGGAACACTGATATCCAACACACCTTAAACAAGGTAAGAAATAGAGCTAAACTCCTTGGAGCGCAATCTACTTAAATGTCTATCCATTATCTAACATTGGGATTCAAGTCTAATAATATCTCACCAGCAAGTTGACCTAACAAAAAACCAAAAACAAAGTGAGATTGGATCCTATAATAATAAAAATCTGCCCGCCTATGAAGAAAATATGAAAACAGAAAAGTAACTTGTTGCTTATTCTTATTGGATTATTTGATTACTAAATAAAATAGAAGAAGAAGGTAAAAGGTAATTCATATTTTAACCTTAAAATGAATGTAAACGTTGATGTAAACAAATTTTAATCTGATTTTAGATTTTTAAATTAAATCATAGTTTTATTTAATATATTTTTATCATAACTTTATATTTAAAAAAGGCTAAATGAATTGATAACATGGAAATATTTATGGCTAATACACAATAAGCATTATTCAAGAAATACAATGAGTTCACAAAATAATAGTATTCCTTCTATCTCTACCTTACCTCAGGCAATAAGAATTGTTAATTTAGACTCATATATGGCTAGTCCCATTCCAGGATTAGATGTAGTGTACTCAGAATTTAGAGGATATCTAGTTAGTCAAGTGCCTGTTTTAAGATTATTTGGATCTATCCCCACAGGTAGTCACTTTAAATTGACTTAATTATTTGATATACAACGTTATTGTAATAACAATGTTTGTCTTTTTTTATTTGGAGCACTAAATGATGATGTACCTTCCGTGCTGGACTTCCATTTCCTACGAAACTGCTTAAACCTACACCTGTTGCTGGTGTAACATTTCTGTATTTGTTTTAACACTGTGGCTGCGTTTAGAGATATTTATAAACTTACATTGGGCGCATTACAAGGTATAAATGTTCTGTATACCAAGCATGCAGTTGATGCAGCCAACTGTTAGTGTAGTATGAGGTCTATTTATCCTGTAACGCAGCCAAGGTGTTAATCTGTTAAAGGTACATTGTCCCTTGCTTCCTGTTGCATAAAATGCATAATATTCACTATAATGTCTCTTGTTCTATCACTGTTCTTCAAGAAAACTCTTGCAGATTATACCAACTAGTACATATTTGGTAACCTTACTGTGCATCAATTGAGCATGGAGATTTTAAGGTTTTAAAGTCATTCCTAGTTTTGACTTATTCTACCTTTGGGCAGCCAGAGGTATGTGGCACTAAATTAGGGTGACCAAATCATACACTTCAAAAAATTGGACACATCCAAAGAGCGTTTGGGGGCCGATACTCTTCAGGGACCTAAATCAAGATGTAACCATTGAAACATGCTCTTTACAACTAATTTGTATTTGAATTTACCTATGAATATGTAATTTAATTTAAAATGTGGGGCATATAATAAATTTTCCATACCATATAAAATTCTGGATTTGAAGGCAATATAACTTACTAGGCGAACATACCAGATCAAACACATGGCATTTTATGGACATCAGCCAACAGAGTTGAAGTATCAAGGAAAACAAGCAGGACTCAGCTGAGTTATAGCAGGTTTCCTTACTGGACATGCACCAGTCAAGAGATATGGAACTTCTTCATAGAGACTTTGTAGAACCTGTCTGTAGCAGATAACCTGAAACAGTCAACCATATCTTGCATGATGGAAGGCATTAGATCACAGACAGCAAACAATCTTTGGAGACTACCAAGTGACTCCAAAATCATATGGTATCCATCCACTGGACTTGTACAAGCTAGTATAGGGTTCCAAAAATATGTGATAGGTATTATGAAGAAATGTAAGATACATAATAAGCCAACTGGCTGAAGTATGGCTGGTTTACTATAGATGTCTCTCACAAAAAAGCTCATTTCTTCATCTCTTACTGTACTCAGCTCTTCATCTCTTACTGTATTGCTTATCCATAGGTTGATTCAATGCATGTCTATTATTATTTAAGTCATATCTATTTTGGATTTTACGCTGCTCAATACAATTTATCATTATTTTTTTATCATAGTTTGAATCCAATGTTGGAACAACGTTGTAACTGCCAATAGTTTCAAAATGTGGGTTTTCCATGGAACAACATCTATATATGCAAAATAATGTACTGCTGACTGTGAGGAATATTACGAGAGTTTACTTTATGCATCCTATAGTCTATCATATTACGCTCATAAAGATTCCTTTTTTCAAAATGATCAATTATAACATGTTTTCTTTAAGTTGTTGACAGCTGATTTGGCGTTTACAATGTTCCAGCATAGCGTTCATTTACATTAAGGTAGTTGTTACTTTTAGGTGAAAAAATTTGTGTACATATTCATGGAGTTTTCCCATACATTTATATTCCTTATGATGGTTCACAAGATGCTAACAGTTTAATGTATAAAATAGCAGCTTCTATTGATAAAGCGGTCAACATATCTTTAAATCAAGCCACCTCAACCATGCAACATGTTTACAAAATATCTTTAGTATCAGGAATGTAAGTAAATTTTCACTATCAGTATCAGTATCAATATGTAAAAAAAATATCTATAAAAAATAACTTGGTATAACCTCTTTACAACATATTGGACTACAATTAATTTATGAATGTAAAATATATCACATCTGTTACTTTTGATCACCTTATTTCTTTGTTGATTTGCTCTCGCTGAGCTCAAGGTTTAGCATTCTCCGTTCCAAAGTTCTCTGAGTTACTTGAAGTCTGTGGACTGTGCTGTTGTTAAAAGCCCTTATTTCGGTTCCATATGCCAGAACTGGCAATACATATTGATCGAAGGCTTTGCCTTTAAAGTATTTGGTAAATTTGATTTTATTACCATTTATAATTGACCAAATGCTGCCCATGCTAAAGGACATCTTTTATTTAAATCAGCCGTTAGGTTAGATTTGACAGTTCAATTTTTTGTACTTAGTAAATATACGACTCAACCTTTTCTATATTATTATTGTCCAATTATATCCTCAGTTATATCTTGAGGTTAGTTGGTTAAACATTTAGTTTTTGCTAGGTTTATTTTTAATCCTATCTTTTTTGATTTTCTATTCAGATCTAATAGCAGTTCCTGTAATTAATTTGTTCTGAATACAAAATATGTACAATTTAAATTGTTTATTTAAAAACTGATTTATATATTATTTTAGACCAATGTATGGGTACCATTCAAAAGAACATCAGTTTTTCAAAATCTATCTTTACAATCCTTTGCTCGTAAGAAAAGTTACCAGTTTGGTAATGAATCCAAGTACACTGGGCAACATATACCAAGCTCACGAGGCCCATCTAAATTTTACTTTACAATTTATGATGGACTATAATCTGCATGGTATGAGTAACATGAATCTATCCAAATTAAAGTACAGAAGAGGGCTTGATACAGACAGTGATCAAGTTGTTGTTAGTGAGGAGTTATATCTTCCAGAAAGTGTGAAAAGGATAACTGTTTGTGAATTAGAAGGTGATTGTTTTGCGGAAGATATACTGAATAGGTAAGGTCGAATTTCAACTATGAGTTTATTAACAAACTTTAATTTTATTTTCCTTTAATTTCATTTTCATTTCAACTATAACTTTATTTATTTTGTAATGTTTTTTTTGGATGGTTTTACAAGAAGACGGCTTAAGTAAGTAAGTAAGTATATTTTTTTTGGAGTCATACGAACAAGCTGAATTTTGTTTAGACTGCCAATTTTAGAACTCCAAAAAAATATGCAAAAAATTTTGCACTCCATGTACCTAGATGCTTAAGTGACATATACACACAATATTTAACTCACATACCCCAGAGAAGTGTTCTTGGACCTTTTTTATTTCTTGTATACATCAATGATCTTGCTGAATCTGTAACAGATGAATCATCTAGCCTTATTAATTTCGCAGATGACTCAAATTATCTGATTTGGGCCAAAACTGTTGAAGAGTTGCTCTTAAAAACAGGTGAAAATGTGGAGAGGGCTGAGAGATGGTTTGCTGGGAATAAAGTAGTGTTGAACTGTGATAAGACTGTCTTCATCTATTTTAGAACCATTCAGACACGAGGTCCGATCACGAATATGGTAAATATTCAATCAGACCACATAGAAACATCCAACTCTGTCAAATACCTGGGTATCTACATTGACCAATATATGCAGTGGGATGTACAGCTGGTTCCGAAAAAAACTGATACGACTCTTAAAGCGTATTTTGTAGAAAATTGAGCAGTGTATTTTGAAGGATAAATACTTATTATTTACATACTGTCACTGTCACTGCCAAATCTTAAAATTTTTCAGATGAATTATTCTGTTCAACCTCAAAAAATAGATCCACCTGCTAGCAAAGAACTAAAAGCAAGAATTGTAACGAAATTAGAAGATGGTTGGTCACTATCTGCTGTAGCGAACCATTTTAACGTAAGCAGAACAACAGTTTTTAATATCAATAAAAGATGGAGAGAGCAAGAAATTCTCGAAAGAAAGCAAGGTTCTGGAAGACCAAAAATATCTACCGCTCATGAAGTTCGTACGCTTTTTGAGAGATTAGAAGAGAATCCTTTTAAAATATATGATCTTGATATTTATATTATTTTAATATATGAATTAACATAATGTAATCAGTTGTTTGTTTGTTTATTTTATTGTTTGTCTGTCATAATAGATATAATGTAATGTCAGACGAATCAAATACACTGCTCAAAATAATCAAATCTTACTGAGTCGTATCAGTTTTTTAGAAACCAGCTGTACACCTATTGCAGTTATGTAAAAAACTGAACTCTGCATGCTACTCAATAAGAGTGCTTAAAGAGTACTTACAACAGGATACTCTTCTTACTGTTTATTATGCTAACTTTTATTCTCAACTACGTTATGGAATCATGTTCTGGGGAAATGCAGTGGCAACGTCAGAGCTTCTTATCATTCAGAAAAAAGTGATATGATACGGATTATTCTTGGAATGAAAATCAAGGACTCATGCAGGGGGAAATTTAAACTACTAAGGGCCGGTTGTTCGAACGCTAATCAACAATGATCACTATCATATATTTAATTACTGTCATTGTCAACTTTGGTTGGGTTGCTGAAAACATAATTGATTATAATTATGAGATTAGTTAATTAACATAACAATTATTAACATAATTGATTAACTAATTTCATAATTGTAATCAATAATTATGTTCTCAGCAACCCAATCAGAGTTGACATTGACAGTTGTGACAGTAATTAAATATTTGATAATGATCATTTTTGATTAGCGTTCGAACAACCGGCCCTAAATATACTTACTTTTCCAGCCATCTACATTTATGAATGTTTAACGTTTCTATTTAAGAACCATTCATTATTTAACCATTACATCCCCAATCATACCCATCACACAAGAGCTCTAAACCTAACTATTCTAGACACAGGCTTACTCTAACAGAACGGAGTCCACTATATTATGCCAGTAACAAATTCCACAACATGTTACCATGAGCGTTAAAACAAGAGATTCAATTTGGAAGATTTAAAAGAGAGTTATACCCTATTCCACGAACATACGACTGTTATGGATTATCTCGACAACGAATATTTTACTGTGCAAATTATGAAGAACGAAAGTAAATTGCAAAATATATTGTTGTTTATTGGAACAATTATTAGAGCCATTTACTTTCGCACTTCTTATGTTGCACACTAAAATATTCGTTGTCGCGATAATCCAAGACAGTTGTATATTCATGGAATAGCCCATATTTAAATATCTAGTCATTGTAGAACCATATACTGTGGTGGAATACCTGGAGTATTAGTTGTTTTTGTTTTTGTAACATGTAATGTCTAATTTTTAATTTTAATTTTAATTATGATAATTATTGTTCTATGTACATACCTACTTTAGATTTATACAATCTCTTTTCTTTTTTATTTTACCTTTAATTGACGTTATTTGCTCAAATATGTAAAAATTTTATGCAAATAAAAATTATTCTATTCTATTCTATTCTAGAAAACAGTTTCAGAATAAAGATGTTTGTTCAAATTATGTGGTATTAACCCAAATACTACGAGAGGCATTTGTAAAAAAGAGTCCTTATGCCGCTGAGAAAAAGTGCGACATGCTGGAAGAAATCTGGCAACACTGCCTTGCACATCAACTCTCCCTCTCTATTAACCCCACCAGTTCACCTCGCTACATTGCTCAGTGTCGAAAATCGGGGTCCCGGTCGCTGATACCACAAATATGAAATTAATGCTGTGATACGTTTTCTAAATGCAAAATGGACTTCACCTATTGACATTCATTGTCAGTTAATCGAAATTTATCGGTAAAAGTGAATATCCGTTAAAATGTATACGCAAATGGTGGAGAGAATTTAGTGAAGATCAGATCGGAAGGCCTTCAGGTTCATCATGAATTTCCGTTCGGCCTTCACTAACCGTTTGCGAACATGTTGAACAGATATAAGTACACTTTTACCCATAACCTTCGATTAAACGACGATGAATATCAATTGATGAAATCCATTTAGCATTTAAAAAACGTAATTAGACGTAAACGTAATACAGCATGAATTTCACATTGGCGGTAACAGTAACCGGGACCTCCATCTTCGAAGGCTGCTAGGCTGACACTGAGCAATGCAGCGAGGCAAAAGTGGTGGGGTGAGAGAGAGGGAGAGTTGATGTGTAAGGCAGTGTTAACGACTCTCGTAATATACCTATATGCTTTTGATAAATAGTTTTTGAAAGTATTTCTTGTTTGATTTGATTAATTAACAGATTAGAAATAGCGTCTGGTAAGATAGCAGCCAATCCTGGAATAGCAGCCATATGGGAAGATGAGAAACAAAGACGACGAAATAATGGAATGAATTCACAAATAGACCATTTATTGGAATTACAACATGTTAATCTTCCACCAACCAAATCCCACTTGATATACAAACAGGCTTTAGGAGACAGATTAGCTGTATTTTCTTCAGAAAAAAATGTAGTGGATAAACTAAATTCTTCAGGTATTTTCTATAGTTGTAGTTATTAGTTATTAGTTATTAGTTAGATGAGAATTTGTAGATATAATATGTATACAGTGATGAGCTCGCTAATAACCGGCAAAATAGCACAAAAGATGGAAAACGTATTAAGCTGTGAGATAAAATGAAATGAAACTAGTTGAGTTGGGAAATTTAGCAATAGTAACCGTTTTATTTACATTATATTGATTGTTTCCCAGCTTTTCACGTATCAGAGGAGTATGTCAACTAAAACTGTCACTATGACAGTGACATTTCTCAAACTCGTCCGATACTTCTAAAGGTGGGAAACAATCAATATGATGTAAATTAATAGATTAATATCGCTAAATTTCCCAGCTCGACTAGTTTTATTTCTTTTTATCTCGAAACTAAATACGTTTTCCATCTTTTATGCTATTTTGCCAGTTATTAGCGCGCTCATTGTATACAGTATGATGTAAAAGTATGAAATAAATTCATTATTGTACATAAACAATACGACTTTAAAAAAAATCTTAAAACATGTCAACGTATTTGACATTACGTCATCAGTGTTGCTTTGATGACGTAATCGAAGATTTTTTTAAATACAAACCGAGTTCACGAGATAAAAAGGTCTCCTAATAGAATATTCGATTTCGAATATATCTGAATATTTATTTCTACACGGTTAACCAACATTATGTACTGTTTTCTTTTATTTTCCCTCATTTTCTGTTATTAATGTGGGTGAGTAAAATACCGAGCTTTCCTAAGGAAAGAGACAAAACTCTTCCTTAAACTAACGTTGAAACTATGAAAAAATATTTTAAAAACTATTATTAAATAAAAAAGAAAGTTTTTTGCACTTATATAAATTTTTAGTGTATCCTGCGGAAACTCAAAGTTCTAGTAAAATTAAAAGTGCTTCAATGGTGGAATCACAAACACCGTCTAGCTCAGAAGACACATCTATATCTTCTTCTAGTGGTTTAGATGACACACTGGTACCTAAAGATACGACCATGTTAAACGTAAGTCTAGATGAAGAAGCGCAACAACTATATAATGCCTTAAATCAACTAGGTATGTAATTTTAAGATATTATTTAAGATATTATATTTTTAAATTATTTATATATTTACATATACAGTGTGTCTGCGTAACTTGGAACCGTATGGGAAACTTTTTTAATATCAATTTTTACGAAAAAAAGTTATTCTTTATAAAGTGCTCTGCATAGCCTAAAACCTAAGATGGAGTCATCAGATATCAAATTTTATCAATAATATACGAGGTATGTCCAAAAATATGAATTTCGCTCAAGAGTAAGTGCCTTTATATTTCACAATATCAAAAAGTGTTATTAATAAAAGTTGTTTATAATTAAAAATTATGTTATAATATGCATTTACACTCTTCTAATTGAAAAAAATTTTGAAAATTTTCCTCAAATTAGTGAAACTCAACATCAGTTTTATTTAAGATACCTCCGTTATTATTCATTTTGCGAAAAAAGGTACTCCTTATAAAAATGTCCCAACAGTCAAAAAAATAAGATGCAATCACAAGATATCATTTTTTTTTTCAAATTTTATACGAGGTATGTCAAAAAATATGAATTTCGCTCAAGAGTAAAATACCTTTATAGTTCACAATATTTCAACTAGAAGGATGCAATTGCATATTGAAACATAGTTTTTAATTGTGAATAACTTTTTATAATAACAAATTTCAATATTGTGAAAAATAAAGGTACTTTAGTCTTCAGCGAAATTCATATTTTTTTACATACCTCGTATAAAATTGACAAAATTTAATATCTTATAATTTTGTCTTAGTTGTTAGACTATGCAGAACGTTTTATGAAGAATATCTTTTTTTCGTAAAATTAATAATAACGGAGCTATCAGAAATAAAAATGATGTTGGGTGTCCGTGATTTGCGGAAAATTTTCAATTTTTTTTTTCAATTAGAAGAGTGTAAGTGCAGATTATAACATAATTTTTAATTACAAACAACTTTTTTCAATGACAATTTTTGATATTGTGAAATATAAAGGCACTTTACTCTTGAGCGAAATTAATGTTTTTTTACATACCTCGTCTACTGTTGATAAAATTTGATATCTAATGATTGCGTCTTAGGTTTTAGACTATGCAGAGCACTTTATAAAGAATAACTTTTTTGCGTAAAATTGATATTAAAAAAGTTTCACATATGGTTCCAAGTTACGCAGACACACTGTATATGTACAGTAAGCGCTACGCTACTAGATACGTAGGTAGGTACCTAATTATTATGCTTATGGGCTAATCCGGTCGTTCTCAGATGTGACTTTCATTAACCCGTGTTGAGCTGCCCCCCCCCCCCCCCCCACTTGCAAAAATTAAAAAACAAATAGCCCTGATTTATGAGCTCTCATATTCCGCAAACTAAAAATTTTGAGCTCGTTCCACTGAGCAGGAATTTAATACCCTAGTGGGGGGGGCTGAGTACTTAAAAATAGGAATATTGAATCGGTTTTTGCGGCAGAATTACGAGCTATTTATGAGCTCTTGAAATTATATAGTTTCGATTTTTGAGCTCATCGCCTTCACCCCCAAACAACCCTTTAATTGATTTAACTTAAGAGAAAGATGCTGAGAAAACTTAAAATATATCGTATTGCGGATATAATTCCTATTCGCGGTGTGCAAGTACTTGGAAGGGAAACGAGAAACGACCGTGCGCGAGTCGCGGAGAAATATTGCAACTATCTTAAATAATTCATATTGTCAATTGAAATTGTCAAATTGACGTATATTTCATACCTTCTGTCATTGAAGCAGAAAAATTATATATTGCTCCACAATATTGGTATGATATGCAATTATTATATAAAGGTAAATTTAATTAATTGTATTTTGCTGCAGTACTGCATTTTAATAACTCATTTTATTTACTACATACAATTGTTTACGTTTGCATAGCATAACCTGCATCTTATTTTTTCTTCTTATTATTTTTTTGGACTATGGCCTTGACAATTATCCAGCAACCAGGACTAATATAATTGGCCAATATAATTAAAAGTGCGAATAAAAGTACAGAGCGTAGAAATAGAGGTCGCTTTGCCGAACTTGCACGGTCCCAATAGCTTATATACTCTAAGAATAAACTATTAAATCAAGGGCATTTCGATTATTGAGCTACAACCCCTTCGCAAGAAAACCACCCTATCTTCCCGGCTTAAGAGAAAGTTGTACTTAAAATGCGTTAAACTAATTATTTGGCGACTACATATCATTTAATAATTTATAAGCTTCCAAATTACGCGCATTTAGATCAGTAAATTGCAATTTATTTTGTATAGTGCAGTCACTGAAGGTAAAAATCAACGATTGCCTTCAAGTTCGGTGAACCTTCATCGATTTTCACGAAAATTGGTCAGTGGTTAGAGGATACGTCAAGAAACAAGGGTGACATGGTACCACCTTGCGCCTTTACCCTGAGGGTGGATACCACCCCTTCTCGGGGGTGAAAATTATTTTATAAAAAATAACTGCACAAATCAATAAAAGAACAAATTAAAAGCAAAATTTATTATATAAAGTTAATAAAATAAGTCAATACTTTTTAAGTTATTAAAGATCAAAGATTTTAATTATTTGTGAAAAAATGCATGTTTTGAAGAGGTTTTTTGTAAATCACTGAAAAACTGTAAGTTTTTACAAAAAAGTTAATAGTAGTTTAATTCGTATAGCTTATATTCTAAGAATAAACTCTAAAATCACGCGCCTTTCGATTATTGAACTACAACCCCTTCGCAAGAAAACCATCCCATATTCCCGGCTTAAGAGAGGGTTGTACTTAAAATAATTTAAATTAATTATTTGTCGACTATATATTGTTTAATAATTTATGAGCTCGCAAAATATACGCATCTCAATTATTGAATTGCCATTTTCTTTCTATAGTGCAGTCACTGAAGGTAAAAATCAACTATGACCTTCGATTTCGGTAAATCTCCATTCATTTTCACGAAAATTGGTGAGCGGATTTTGATACTATCAACTTTTTCTGGATCTTATTTTTGATGGGTATTTCTAAGTACTTTGACAAGTATTTAGTACCTAAGTGTTATAAAATGCATCTTTTTCCCGTTATTTAAGCTTGAACCCTTAGATTTGAACAGTCGCGGAAAAAAATATACATTTAATTACCAATAACTTACTTTAAATTAACATTAAAGGTTTTTCAAGTAAGCAATTTATTATATTTTTTATTAGCTTTAATTTTAGTGATAAAAACTTTTTTGTAAAAACTTACAGTTTTTGAGTCATTTATGAAAAATCGCTCTAAAGCATGCATTTTCTTTCCAAAAATTAAAATATTTTATCTTTAATAACTCAAAAAGTATTGATTTATTTTAATCACATTATATAACAAATTTTGCTTACAATTTGTCCCTCTCTCGATTTGTGGGGTTATTTTTAATAAAGTAATTTTCACTCCCGAGAAGGGGTGACATATACCCCAGGCTAAAACTCCAAGTTGTTATTGTCAATTCGTGAAAATAAATGGAGATTTACCGAAATCGAAGGTAATAGTTGATTTTTACCTTCAGTGACTGCACTATAGAAAGAAAATGGCAATTCAATAATTAAGATGCGTATATTTTGCAAGCTAATAAATTATTAAACGATATGTAGTCGCCAAATAATCAATTTAAATTATTTTAAGAACAACTCTCTCTTAAGCCGGGAAAATGGGGTCGTTTTCTTGCGAAGGGGTTGTAGCTATATAATCGAAAGGTGCGTGATTTAAGAGTTTATTCTTAGAATATAAGCTATACGAATTAAACTACTATTAACTTTTTTGTAAAAACTTACAGTTTTTCAGTGCTATACAAAAAACCTCTTCAAAACATGCATTTTTTTCACAAATAATTAAAATCTTTGATCTTTAATAACTTAAAAAGTATTGACTTATTTTATTAACTTTATATAATAAATTTTGCTTTTAATTTGTTCTTTTATTAATTTGTGCAGTTATTTTTTATAAAATAATTTTCACCCCCGAGAAGGGGCGGTATCCACCCTCAGGGTAAAGGCGCAAGGTGGTACCATGTCACCTTTGTTTCTTGACGTATCCTCTAACCACTGACCAATTTTCGTGAAAATCGATGAAGGTTCACCGAAATTGAAGGTAATCGTTGATTTTTACCTTCAGTGACTGCACTATACAAAATAAATTGCAATTTACTGATCTAAATGCGCGTAATTTGGAAGCTTATAAATTATTAAATGATATGTAGTCGCCAAATAATTAGTTTAACGCATTTTAAATACAACTTTCTCTTAAGCCGGGAAGATAGGGTGGTTTTCTTGCGAAGGGGTTGTAGCTCAATAATCGAAATGCACGTGATTTAATAGTTTATTATTAGAGTATATAAGCTATAGAAATTATATCCGCAATACGATATATTTTAAGTTTTCTCAGCATTTTTCTCCTAAGTTAAATCAATTAAAGGGTTGTTTGGGGGTGAAGGGGATGAGCTCAAAAATCGAAACTATATAATTTCAAGAGCTCATAAATAGCTCGTAATTCTGCCGCAAAAACCGATTCAATATTCCTATTTTTAAGTAGTGGGGGGGGACTCAGCCCCCCCCCACTAGGGTATTAAATTCCTGCTCAGTGGAACGAGCTCAAAATTTTTAGTTTGCGGAATATGAGAGCTCATAAATCAGGGCTATTTGTTTTTTAATTTTTGCAAGTGGGGGGGGGGGCAGCTCAACACGGGTCTTTCATTACTGTCATGTTACCGTCAAGAAACTATTAAAAATAATTGTTTTCCCATACAAAAAATACCTTAATTAATAGTATTGTTACTCTGCTTTAAAATAACTTTATTCGAACACCAAGAATATTACAATACTTTATAAAACTTTTACAACTTAAACAAAATGACAACTATAAACGTCAAATACAGCTGATCTATTGTCTGTCAAGTTTCTATGTTAATATTCAGTTTTTATACATTTTCTGACGCTCTAAACGTCACTAGACATAAAAATAAACATTACAACAAGTAAGAGTCCAGGACTGTTGTAATAGCTCAATGTTCCTATGTATCTAGTAGGGTGGCGGTTACTGTATAATAATTTTCTTATATCCTACAGGACCACAAAGTTCTATTAATGATAGAAGGATGTCACTGGTGGAATCCCAGACATCCTTTTGTTTAAATGAGACCTCTGCATCTTCTAATGATTTAGATGAGACAATAATACCTAAAGATCCAACCAAATTAAACATAAGTCTAGATGAAGAAGCTAAAGAATTGTATAAGGTTTTAAATGAATTAGGTAAGCAATTTTTAGAGTTTTATATTCTATTTAGTCCAGAAAGCCATTGCGCAATCTGCGCATCCGCTAGGAGAAATATTCCGATTCGGATTTTTTGCACAATCTTACTCAAAAAGGACCCCTTTTAACAAATTTGCATGTTGCCAGGACCAAAAGTGGGTCAAAAATTTTTTAAACGTTTTTTTTTTGTTTTTTTCCTAAAATTATTTTTTTTGTATGAAACAAAGTTTTTTTAGGTTTTTTGGATCATTCCAAACAGAAAAGGTTTTTAGTGACTTTTCTCTAAAGTTGATAGTTTTTGACATATAAGCGATTAAAAATTGAAAAATTGCGAAATCGGCCATTTTTAACCTTCAAAAACTATATGAAAAACTTAAAATTTGAATGTTGCCAAGGTATATAGATATTCTTTAAACATCGATTGATGAAATCCCGAAGAGTTTTTTGCAATACAGTTTTCAAAACTCCTTTGTTTTTAATTTCTAATTACGCGTGCGCGACACTATTTTTCACCGTTGCATGTGCATACAGTATGGAAGGAATAAATTCGTTATTTCGTAAACCGGCGACTTTAAGGAAAAAACCCGAAACAGATCGATTTTTATTTTTAAGTTATGATATTGTGGCATATATGGTATACTAGTGACGTCATCCGTCTGGGCGTGATAACGTAATCGATGATTTTTTTTAAATGAGAATAGGGGTCGTGTGGTTACATTCAGTAATGTAAACATTTACATAATTATTTATACAGCGTGTCCAAAATTTTTTTATTAAATTATTTGACAAAAAAAGAAGTAGAAGGACACCCTGTACAAATAATTATATAAATGTTTATATTACTGAATAGAGAATTGAAGAACCTTTCAAATGTTGATGATTTTTCCTTAAAGTCGCCGGTTTACTAAATAACGAATTTATTCCTTTTATTTGCACCATACTGTCGGTGGAAAATAGTGTCGCGCACGCTTGATTAGCAATTAAAAAACAAAGGAGTTTTGAATATTGTATTGCAAAAAAACTCTTCGGGATTTCATCAATCGATGTTTAAAGAATATCTACCTACCTTGGCAACATTCAAATTTTCAGTTTTTCACATAGTTTTTGAGGGTTAGAAATGGCCAATTTCGCAATTTTTCAATTTTTAATCGCTTATATGTCAAAAACTGAAAACATTATACATGAAGATCAGATTGAAACGGTTGAAAAGTTTACATACCTGGGAGTAGAAATATATGCCGACGGATCAGAAGATGGAGAAATACGGAAGAGAATAACGCAGGCAAACAGAGCTTATTTTGCCCTCTCCCATATATTTCGGTCTAAAAGTGTCCACCGAAATACAAAGATGACAATCTATAAAACCCTAATTCGACCAATAACATGCTATGGCAGTGAAGCCTGGGTCCTGAAAGAAACATCCAAAAACAAACTCGATACATTCGAAAGGAAAGTACTTAGGAGAATACTAGGACCTGTGAGGGAAAACGGAATTTTCAGAAGTCGATACAACAACGAGCTTTATCAACTTTATAAGGAAACGCCCCTGTCAGACTACATTAGAATACAAAGATTGCAATGGGCCGGACATGTGATAAGAATGGGAGAGGATAAGCTACCAAAACGAGCACTGAATGCTAGAATGCAAGGAAAGAGACCGGTTGGGAAGCCACGAAAGCGCTGGGAAGACACAGTAAACAGCGACGCACAAACCCTTTTAGGAGTCCGTGTATGGAGAAGAGCAGCCACAGACAGGCAAGGGTGGAGGCAAAAAATAAAGGAGGCCAATGCTCAATTTGGGCTGTAGTGCCGTAGAAGAAGAAGAATATGTCAAAAACTATCAACTTTAGAGAAATGTCACTAAAGACCTTTGGAATGATCCAAAAAACATAAAAAAAATTTGTTCCATGCAAAAAAAAAAATAATTTTAGGAAAAAAACAAAAAGAAAACGTTTAAAAAATTTTTGACCCACTTTTGGTCCTGGCAACATGCAAATTTGTTAAAAGGGGTCCTTTTTGAGTAAGATTGTGCAAAAAATCCGAATCGGAATATTTTTCCTAGCGGATGCGCAGTGGCTTTCTGGACTAATTAGAAATAATTGCGATTAGAATTATTCAAGTAAATGCTCGTTTTGAATAACAAAGACTAACTACCCTTCTTCTTCTTCCTCTTTATAAGTAATTCTGCTTGTTCATTGGCGGATTGATACCTCTATGGAAGGTTGCCACTCCATATTTTGCGCGGTCGGCCAATACCTCTTCTACCGATTGGTGATTTATCTCATATATATACGTGTCAGTAGATTACAAGGAGGTAAACAAAGCTATCAGAAGGAACATCAAGGAAAGTCAAAGGAGAGTACAGGAAGAAAAAATAGAAAAAACCATTGAACAAAATAAAAATATGAAGTGCTTAAAACCACAGCTTGGAAGCATACAGATTAATAGTATAAAGAACAAAGAAGGCATAGAGACCAATAATATAGAAGAATTTATACAAATAACACAAGAATATTATAAAAACCTCTACAATACAAAACAGAAACCAACACAAGAAATCCTTAAGCAATTACAAATAAAAATAAAAAATGTCAATTCCAAGGTATATTAGCCTACTTACAACCAGAAATCAGTAAAAGAAAACAAAAGTCTTCAATCAATGTATACTCCCTGTTTTAATATTTCGCTCTCAGACATGGACGTTTACAAAAGAGAATATGGAAAAAATAGCAAAGACAGAAAGAGCCATGGAAAGACAAATGCTGAACATTAAATTATCAGACAGGAAAAGAAACAAATGGATCCGTAACAAAACAAAAGTGAAAGACGTCTGTACTCAAGTAGCAAAGCTTAAATGGAAGTTCGCCGGACTTACGGCAGAAGGATGAAAGATGGACTAAGATGATTATACATTGGAGATCATGGAGCCACAAACGAAAAAGGGGAAGGCCACAGATGCGATGGTCAGATGACCTGAAGAAACACACTGGGTCAAAATGGATGCAAATTTCCCAAGATAGAGAGGCATGGAAGAAGGAAGAGGAGGCCTATATCCAAGGATGGATGTTTAGGGCTGATTAGATAGATAGATATACGTGTCTCCCCCATTATACTTATGTAGTTATTCTATCTTTTTATTTCTAATTAGTGTCCATTCGTTTTTACACTGTAAGTTACATTGTCTTCTAATGTCTTCACTCCTGTTTCGATCTCTCAGCGTTTTTCCTGTAATTCTTCTCATTACTCTCATCTCTATCGTTTCTAGTAGTCTTTGTGTTGTGGTTGTATCGAGTCTTGTTTCTGATCATATGTCATTATTGGTCTTACACTGGCTTTATAAATTCTTGACTTCGTCTCAGTATTAATATGTCGTTTTCCCCATATACTGTTATTAGGACATCCTGTCAGTTTATTTGATTTTTGTACTTGATTTCTCACTTCTTTGTCGAGGTCTCCTTAGCTTGACAATGTAATTCCAAGGTATATTCCTTCCATTACTTGTTCAATACTGATATCATCAATTTCTATTTCTAACTTAACTTCAAGACTAACTCGAAAGAAAGAAATAAGTCGATAATGTGAAATAATATACGGAACAGGATAATGTGACAAATATTAACGAGAGTTTAAAGTGAAAGAAGCATTATAAGGAAATATTTTGTACTTATAAATGTATTAAAAATAATCTTTATATGAAATTATTTGATAACATGGCTAATTTTGCTTCAAAAACATTTATATAAATATTTCTTGTTTTAGGTGAAAATGTCAAAGAACTGGAAGATGATTCCATTCTAACTACAATATCTCAGAAGAATGAAGACGATGAGGAAGAAAACGAATTAGATTTTAGTTTATCTTTGGAATGTGCCACGACTCCGATGAAAGTTATACCAGAAAAACAGGAGAGCGAAGGAAGTGATGATGATTTGTGGAATACCACACTCGTTCCACAATTAGATGGTGGTTACGATGGAGCAGATGATCCAGTAAGTAAATTTAATATTATTTTTTAATTACAATTTTTTTTTAAATCCCTTATAAAAGGTATATAATTTTATTAAAATGCGTTCAAGGGTTACATCAAATCACAGAACGTTTTCGATATAAAAATATCATCATCAGTGCTGATACAGATTAATCACATGCTGAGCCACCAAAAATATTTGGCTATAAACCCTTTAAATGTTATGAAAATATATTAAATTTACATTATTAATTATAATTCTAAACGATGGATGAAATTGTCATATATATGGCCCTTGGGCTGTTTATAATTATTTAACATTAAACAAGTTAAAATTAAATGTATCAAATACAAAAGCTCTAATTGTAACCAATAGATATAAGTATAACAAAATCAATATAAATAACATTAATTTATCCATAAATGGTGGAAAGATTGAAATAACAACCACTGTTAAATACTTAGTGTTTCAACTTGATAACACTCTTTCATTGGAAGATCATTTTTTTATATACACAAAAAATCAGCAAGAAATTATACTTTTTTACAAGAATAGCAAAAAAATATATCTTTAGAAACTAGACTTACTGTATATCATTCAATAATCCAACCTCATTTTGATTATTGTGCATCAGTCTTATATTTTTTCAACCTAAATAAAATGGGGCAACTTCAAAAATTACAAAATCGTGGTATGCGTATAATATTAAGAATGGACCGATTGACACCAATAAATTTAATGCTGAATACATTGAACTGGTTTTCGGTATATCAAAGATTTCAATATTTTGCATTGATTTTGGTTTATCAAATTAAAAACAATATAGCTCCCGATTATTTTCAGAAATTTATTAATTTTCCTACTACACACATACACGATACTCGAAATAAAAATAACATATACTTTTCTAAAATGAATATCAGGTCCATGAATGAATTAATATTTAGAGGTTTCAGAGAATTTAATGAATTGCCTAATGAATTAAAAGACTGTAAGACAATTAAAAGTTTTAAAGATAAATTAAAGGTTTTTCTTAAAAATTTAAAGTAGTATGTATTTGAATTAGCAGAGAACGTGCACAATATTTTTTGTTTATTTTTATTGACTTTTGTTGGTTAGTGAACTTGAATTCGTTATTAGTTTTGATTATAATTTGTTATTATTTTTAAGAATAAATTAAAGGTTTTTCTTGGGATAAATAGTTAAGTTGAAATGACAGTGAATGTACACAATGTTCTTGTATTTTTTTATTGAATTTTTTTTTATTGTGAATCATTAAGTAATTTCTATGGGAAATAAGCCACAATTTTACTAAAAAATGAATTTATTAACGTTTCGAAGCCCAAATCGGGTTTCGTTGTCAAAATACAAAATACTATTAAAATAAACAAAAATGTTGTTGCTAAGTAAAAAAATTCTTCTAATAATTTATTTAATCTGACTCATTTATATTGGCAATTCAGACGTATATTATACATTTTAAAGTAGAAGACTTTAAAATGATATCGCCAATATTTATGAGTTGCGTTCCTGGGACGACTTTACTAAAAGATAGTTCATTCGATTACATGAAATCAATCCCAACTTTTGTTGTTTTGGTTGTCTTTTTAAAGACAGATCACATGCTATGATTTTTTTGCGACGGATATTCTTGAGTTGGGATTGATTTCATGTAATCGAATGAACTATCTTTTAGTAAAGTCGTCCCAGGAACGCAACTCATAAATATTGGCGATATCATTTTAGTCTTCTACTTTAAAATGTATAATATACGGCTGAATTGCCAATATAAATGAGTCAGATTAAATAAATTATTAGAAGAATTTTTTTACTTAGCAACAACATTTTTGTTTATTTTAATAGTATTTTGACAACTATTTTGACAACGAAACCCGATTTGGGCTTCGAAACGTTAATAAATTCATTTTTTAGTAAGATTGTGGCTCATTTGCCATAGAAAATACTTAATTATAAAAATGCCACAAGGAAATAGCTTCAGAACAACATTGTGAATCATTGTATTGATTTTTTTCTTTCGTTTATATGTAAAATGCATTTAAGTTAAATTTGTATATTAGGTTACCTATTTGAAATAAAGATATCTATCTATCTATCTATATCTATCTATCTAGGCATAGTATGACTCCCCACACAGCACGTGGGTTGCTGATAAGAAGGATATGTCCTTACATTACGGACAATGGATGGCAATTTTCAATTCAGTTGCTATCCATCGTAAGTGCTTGATACAATGTAATTTCAATAGTATTACTTTTCATATTATAGGACGAATGTACCGCGGCTAAATCTCACTCCCTAGACTTTAGAGAACATACTTTAGTTTTGGATGAAGTAAAGTGCCTTAATAGCCATAAAGCGATGGATGATTTTTGTTTTAATGACTGTGATAACAATTTTATTGGAAATACTTGTGATATAGGAGCAGAACAAGATTTAAAACCCAGAATTAAAAGTCAAAATTTTTCAGATGTCAAGAATAGACGAAAACGAAGATATTCATGTAAGTATTTTTATAATATTATTTACAAATCCTTTTTCTTCTTCTTTTTTTTTGTGTAGAGATGACTCAGTCCGTTTTTTTTTCAATGTTCCTCCAGTAAGTTTTCGCCCCATCGTTTTCGTGGTCTTCCCACTAATCGTCTTCCTATTGGAGAACCGTCCCTCGCCTCCTTACTACTATATTTATTGTCATTCGGGTTATGTGGTCGTTCCATTCTACTCTTTTGTTTTTACCAAGTTATGTCCACATTGCCTCTCCGTCGTATATCTGCAGTTCTACATCTGTCCCATAGTGTCTTACCATCGATTTTTCGAAGGGTTTTCATCGCTGCTGTTTCTACCATTCTTTTTGTCCTCTCTGTAACAGGTCATGTTTCTGGCGTGGATGTTATTATTGGTCTGATGACTGTTTGTAAATTCTGCATCTCATTTCTTTTCCGATATTTTTATTTCTCCATATTGTTTCATTCAGGCAACCTGCGGCTCTGTTTGCTCTATTCACTTGATCTTCCACTTCTGTTTCGAGCTTTCCTTAGCTAGATAGATATACAATAAATTGAAACAGAACAAAAGCTGATAGAAACATTTTAGATCATCATTCTAATGAAACTACTTAATTTTTCTATACCATTATATCCAGTGCTACGGCCCAGCACGTTTTTCGTTTTCCACATTTGTTTCGTATTGATAGTTTAAAACTATATTTGCATCTCCGTTTTTCATTATCATAAACTTATCAAAAGAAGAAGCTTCAATAGACTTGAATACATATATGTGGAAACACAGGTTCTGTCTAATGCACGAATTCTGAGTTCTTTTAAATAATGAATCTTTCTGGTGTTTTCATCAATAAGAGACACGGATGGTAGCCACACACAAGTTAAATCTATGTTACTACAATATCTTATAAGTTCTTCTTCCTTTCATTTACGCCTGTGTTAACGTCAGTTTTATTCATCATTGTCTGACCTCCTTTTTCTTAGACTTCCTATTCGCTGTGAGCCGATGAGTAGAGGGGATTTGACAGTTTTCGCCAGCGCTATTATTGGCAGTTTTGTGTATTGAATTTGAACAATTTTATCAAAAAAAAATACAAGTTTCAAACCCCGAGAGAGCGCTACCGACGAAACCCACAGCCAATAAAAACAGAGGTAACGTCTAAATTTCACATAAACTTCTTCTTTTTCTCAATGGCCTCTTGCGTAAGCAGTCATCCAGTCGCACGAATTTATGTATTAAATATTAAAATTATAATGAATAAAATAAAAAAACATAATTACTTTTACTATTAATTCTGTGTATTCGTTCAGTAATCAGGTTACAATAGTATTTCAGTTCATAATTTGTGTTTTTCTAGATAAATATCTATTTTTCTCGTTTTGTATATTTCACATACACCAATTTTATCAGAAAAGTACAAGTTTCAAACCGCGAGAGAGCGCTACCGTCGAAACTCACAGCCAATTATTGTCCTTGTGTTTTTACGTTATTGGCGAATTGATGAGTTTCACTGTTACTCTCTTCTATTCCCGCGAATATTCTGTCATTTTATATTTTAGAAAAAAAATTTCTTTGTATTTTTGTTAAATATCTGTTTTTGTAAAAACTATGATGTTTTTGTTGTCCAATTTTTATTTATATTTATTCATCTTATTCCTAGATCTTCTTGGGGCCTCCAAAATTGTTGTTATTATGTTTTTTCCAGCTTGTTTTTACGCTATTTTAATTTTCAATATGAGGTTCATCATTTTAAAAATTATTTAACACTTACGTTCTTTCATTGTTTCTTTTTTAGGTGTTTCGAACAAGCATGTGGATTTTCCTTATTTTCTAGATGGAAATTACGACAGTGAGTCTTCAGAAGAAGAAAAAGAGAGACCTATATCTGAACGAAGGAGTAAAACACCTAAAATAGATTCTAGGTATAAAGCATTACCAATATCTGTTCAAAAATCCCCAAAATCTGTTTTAAAAAGTTCTAAATTAGGTAAATATTGAATGGTTACAAACTTATACCCTTTTTAGTACAAAAACTCGCTTATGTTAGTCAAGATTTCTAACGTCAGAGTACTGCCAAAGCTTTAGAATATAACTTTTCATAATGGCCATGTTTATTGTACAGTGAGAAGCTAGGCATCATTACATGTCAAAGATATTTTTCTTTGTTTTTGTTTACTGTACAAACAAAATATCTAATTTTTTATTCTAATTAATGATGTCAATCGGTTTTCATTACTTGCCGAAATATATTAATTAAAAACAATATTATCATAGTGTATAATCAATCAAATAGATCATTTAATATTTTAAAAATAAAAGAGACTGTACTGGATAGTATTTAATACAGAAAAGTGTGACAAGTCATATTCTAATGTTTTGGTAATGCTGTGACGTCAGAAATCTGGACTGACGTGAGCGTGTTTTTGTAGTAAAAATGGTATATACCGTGTGGAGTACGTTTACATGTCTCTGGATATTACTAAAGCTGTATTTTCATGTTTTAGCTATCCATAACCCGAAAATAAAAATAGAAAAGTGAGTTTGAATGGGGATTAGCTTTTATTAAAAACATATTTCATATTTATCATAGCTTTTAAATGGAAGGAGATGGTTTGGGTTAGCAAATGTTTGGTTGCTTAGTTTCTTTTGTATATTAAAGTCATCAGCATTACTAATTTATTATTTTCTAAAAGCATTATAATATAATGTTCACATTATAACAACTCAACACTATAATGCTTATAACAACTAGTGAACTCAAATTATAGAGTTCTAGTTTCTTGTAACAGTTTAGCTTTTGATTGCACTGCGTATATAAGTCCTTTTCTATCATAGTAGAGTTGGGGATAGCTTTGCTCATATATTGGTATCCACGTATATGTTCGTAAAGTAAAAGATTATATATTTATACTCAAAGTACGAAATAGCTGTCAATGACGTCACATGGAATTCAAAAAACAACGGAAAACAACTATTCCGTACTTCGATTTCAGTGTAATTGTAATTTCATTGCTCAGTGTCGGCCTGACAGCTTTCGAAGATGGAGGTCCCGGTCGCTATTACCGCGAATGTGAAATTCATGCTGTGATACGTTTTTTAAATGCAAAATGGATTTCAACTATTTCAACATTCATCGTCAGTTAGTGAGTAAAAGTACATATCTGTTCAACATGTTCGCAAATGGCCGGAAAAATCGCAAAAGATCGGAGCGGAAGTCCTTCAGATTCATCGTGAATTTCCATTCGGCCTTCATTGAATTCTCTACACCATTTGCGAATATTGAAACCTTTATACTCTGGGTATAGAAATTTTTGAAGAAAAGAATTGACGAACTATGGGGAAAATAGGAGAGAAGAGATTTAAGACAAAAATGGAAGAGTGGCTTAGCTCAGAAGGAAAAATCAAAAGGGCAGAGAGACACTAAATCTCAAGTGAGTATTCGGGCTAGCTTCAATACACCGAATATTGGCTTTAGATATATAAAAGGAAAGATTTGATAATGAAATGATAGTAACTAGGAAGAAAATGAGACCGGTTAATACAAAAACTTAATACAACTAGGTAAGACCACTGGAGATAGACCGAGATAAAAGGGATGATAAAGAGAGAGAGAGAGAAGAAAATGGGCGCCAATTCGGACAGCTCAACTTCTGGGGCACAGTATTTGAAAGCTCACTCTACTTAACTGTAGCGAAAAAGAAAAAAAAACTAAGTTTTGGGTCCAGAATTTGAACAGCTCGAGATTTTTGAAGTAACGAACGACAAGAACTAAATGATACTGGTCACGACCACCTGAAACACAAAAATACTAAATACTAACCTTGTCTTGCCATATTATATACTGGTGATATAGATTGAAATAAAACATCTACCTTAATACTTACAAATATATTAATAATAAAAGTTATATATAAATATACACAATTAACATATAACGCAACTTAATAACAGTGGTAGTGGATGGGGAAAAGATCAGATAGCAACATTAACAAGCAAGTATCCACTATCACTGGGCCAAGCAAAGGTATTAATAGCAAAATCCAGAATCAAAAGTCCGTTAGAATAGCACAAAGTTCTTACAACTAAAAGTTAGTAATATTCCCTAAATTGAACTAGCCTAGAGTGAGATACACGACAAGAACGCTACGGTTACCAAAAAATTAAGTATCTCATCTAGCAAAAATACTAATGATTATATAATGAGTTGGTCAGTGACTCTTTATATCATATTTAAACAAACAAACCTACCAGACATATTCCCTATTTAAAACCCTCGACGAAATTTTAACAACCCGATTCCCTATTAAATTTTAAGATACAATTATTTATAATGATTATTAAACAAGACCTGATTTTATTTATTTGAACAAACTACTACTTATATTGAATCAAAGAAAAAAAAACAACGACCTAAAACCCTATCTATCACGAAAATATGTACCTATTGTAGTTTACCTCCTCATATGCATACGAAAAGTTTACACAGGAGCAAATATATAGTAACCAAAATATATAATGAAGCAGTAAATAAACTTAGCTTTTACAACACAGCTAGTTAAAAGTGGAGTTGCAAGTCCATAAGAAGGAATCCTTTTTGGCACGGTAAAGCTGATTTGTTGCTGGGTGTCCTACTGGAAAATCCTGGATGTTGTGAAATCAGGTACCGGCTTTCTTCAACAGCAAACTCTATGGATAAACCATGGCAGAGTTGCTAACAATCTAACTGGTACATAATTAACGTGATAAAGTCACGTTACGTGACTAAATAACTAAGTGATGGAATCTAAAAGAAATTTTATCAAACTTAATTACATTATTTATTAGAATCTGTGGACCAGTACAGCAGTTCACTGAACTGGACCCAAAACAAAAACACCAGGTTAGGTATGTGTCATTTCAAAATTTCTGAAACTACTTCAATGCAATCATGACAGGCTTGCGCGAAGAATGAACATGCGCAGAATACAGAAAGCTGTTTAATACTTGTGGAAATTTTTTATATAAAAAATTAAGGTAAAAGCCTAATGATAGCACATGAAATAAATTGGAATTATGGCCTTGACTGACTGTTCCTCACAATGAATAAAGGATTATATGAGCTATAATTTGGAATTTATGTGGTAAATTAATCTAACGAAATACCTAACTATAATGATGCATTGGATTTTACCACGAAAAAATGAGAAATATATGTTTACTTACTGAAACGAAGGCAGGCGCTGGTAAATTCACTTCTGTGATGCGAGGAAGTCCAAAAGATGTTTAATTTTGATTGTATAGTTTTTTTGTAGATGGTATTAGCTGACGTTTTAGTTATAGGTATTTGACTTGCATCTAAAATCTGGTTCCAATTCCGTCACTTAAAAATGAGAAGAATCTCAATATCGGCGTCTGCCTTATTTGAAGAGTGTGACCAAACTAGTTTATTTTTATTATCGCTTCGCCAGGCTTCGCCCGCGTTGGCCTTTGCCCCTTCTCGATGTTCGATTCTTCATGTCGTCGGACATAATATCAAGAGCATCAGCGTAGTCACGGGAAATTCCTTGCGGGGTATTAGAATAGAATTTTAATTGAATTTATTTAATTAATAGCGTAACCGCCACAATATGTTCAACAGATATGCAGTTTTACCTATAAACTAGATTAACTGACGATGAATGTCAATAGGTGAAATCCATTTTACATTTAAAAAACGTATCACAGCATGAATTTCACATTGGAAATGATCCATGCAGCGAGGTGAAAGTGGTGATTTAAGAGAGAGGGAGGGTTGATGTGTAAGGCAGTGTTGCCAGATTTCTCCCAACATGGCGCGCTCTTTCTCAGCGGCATATGGAACATTTTTTTACGAATAACACACTTCTTTTTAATTTCAGGGACCAAAAGACACCTCGTTCAATATCTAAAAGAAGAAAAAGGTCAGCATCGGATATTACTGTAAAGCGCCAACTGTTTGACCAGGAACCAAAATTGGATCTACATTCAACAATTGTTGAAGAAAAGCTAGTTTGTACCTATTTAAAAAACGAAAGTGTTTCAACAAAAAATATTTCAGTTCTTGTGGAAGAAAATTCTATAAAAGATCCAATTCATGACGAAATTAATCAGGATTCCACTTCAAATTTAAAAAACGAAAGCATTTCAACAAAAAATATTTCAGCTCCTGTGGAAGAAAACTCTATAAAAGATTTAACTCATGACGAATCTAGTAGCGATTCCACTTCAAATTCGGGTACAATTTTTAGTACAGATAATGATGAACACGAGAAATCTTTCTTTAACACGGAAATAGAGAACTTGCCAAACATGTTAGCTTCAGAAATATATGATAAAGAAACAAATTACGTTGCTAAAGAAGGTTGTTCAAAATATCTAACGCCATATTCTTCTCAAAAAACTTCTCAAGAAAAATATAATTCGTCAGGGAGTTCCAGTTCTGATTTGTTAACACCGTATCAACAGGTTCAGAAAGATTCATGTAATTTAAATACTATAACCGAAGAAGAAGCAACAAAACCGGGAATTAATATTGAATCTACAAAAGTTAGTCAGTTAAATATCGAAATAGGGGAAAGAACTCAAAAATCTTCCCAAGAAAAATATAATTCGTCAGGGAGCTCCAGTTCTGATTTGTTAACACCATATCAACAGATTCAGAAACATTCATATGATTTAAATACTATAATTGAAGAAGATGCAATAAAACCAGAAATTAATACTGAATCTACAAAAGATAGTCAGCTAAATATTGAAATAATGGAAAGAACTTTGATAAATAATTCGGAACTAGTATTGATTACTCCAAAAATTAGACCACCCAATAAAACTGAAGTTTTGAATTCCTTAGATTTGTACAAAATTCCTCATGTCCAGGTTGAAGAACCGTTTTACAGTAATGCTGAAGACGTAACATCAAGTGTTGAAGTTGGATTTAATGTGTTAAAAGTTAACAGTAAGGCTGCTAGTCACTTACCAGAATTTGAAACCGCAACTGATAGTTTAAATATCCTTAGGAGAAGTGAACTAGCACAATTACCGTCCAATGTAAAGTTCAATAAAGCAAATATGAATAGTGTGATACTAAGTCATTGTAAAAATACACATAGTGTAATAACACCAGTACAAAAACCGCCCAGTTTAAAATTCATTAAGGATTGGATCGAACAAAAGTCTAAACGTTCTTGTGTAACGGAAAATCCCAAACAAAAAGTTAAGATTTATGTACCGTTAAGTCCTGGAGGAGCAAATAGTGACAATGAAATGGATTTGACGTTGACCTTGTCTCCTGTAACGCCGAAAGATTCATCATCTAGCCAAAGTAGTACAAATAGCACTCCAAAATCGTCAAAACCCTCAGATAAAACTAGTCCTACGTTTAGAGAAAATTACAAAAAGAGGAGGAAAGAAATCAGAAATCGGGTTCTTACAAGATCCGTGAGGAAGTCGTTATCATTAACCGAGGATACATCTGTAAATTATTCTGGTCAAATAACAGGCATCAATGTAGATAATAGTATAAATAACTCGGCACACAATTTGCAAAATGCTAGAGCAGTAATCGAACACCAAAACCTGACTGTAATGGTTATGGAGTTGCATATACGCACTAGAGGTGATTACAAACCAGACCCAGCTTATGACTCTATAAGAGCCATATTTTATTCAATATTACACGACGTACCTGAGAATAAACTAAAGGAACGCCAATGTAAAGGCATCATAGCTGTTAACAACATTATAACAAGTCCTACAAGTAGTAATAAAGTACCAGTTTTGGACGGTGTAGGCTTTACCTGTGCCTTAACGTATGTAGACTCAGAAGAAAATTTGATGAAAGAATTTTTAAAAGTAATTGAATATTGGGACCCGGATATCTTTGCGGGTTACGAATTAGAGTTGTTGTCCTGGGGATATCTAATAGACAGAGGATACACGCTAAATATGAACCTTAAACCGCTTTTGGGCAGAACAAGAGATAACTACACAAAACCAAGGCAAGATGAATCTGAACTTTCTGAACTCCGTTTGGTGGGAAGAATTGTTTTAGACGTTTGGAGGCTTATGAGATACGAGATTGCTTTACAGAGTTATACTTTCGAATCTATATCTTATCATATATTGCACAAAAGATTCCCTTACTATTCCTTCAAAGACCTATCCTTTTGGTGGGAGCACAGGACGCAGCTATATAGACATAAAACTGTGAAGTATTATTTAACAAAAGTTGTTATGATTTTGGAGTTATTCGATAAATTGGATTTTTTGGGAAGAACAAGTGAATTGGCAAGGTGAGTATTTCCCCTATAATTTATTTTATATACATATTATACAGTTTTTGAAGTTATACTTCTTTAGGCACGAGGGTGAATTTTTACATTCCATGGGGCATGCGCACACCGATAGTATGGTATTAGTCGCTACATATTTTAAGTTATGTAGCGCAAATAAGGTGTGCGTGAAAAGAATATATTATTAGTGTTTTTAGTAAATATATTTATTATAATTTTTATGTCTGTGGATTTGTCTTCCTCCTTATAATTACTATTGAAAATGTTTATTTTCAATTAATGTATCTGTCACCGTGATTGTAATTATGTCCGAGAAATGATCGACTGAATACAAAAGCGGTGGTAGCTGATCGGTAGAGCATTCGCCTAGGGATCGAGAGGTCCTGTGTTCGAATCCTGACAGTCATATCTTTTTTTTATTTTTGGTATTCTTTTTGTTCTTTCTAAAATTAGTTTAATATTTAAATACAATACAAAAAAACTGTTTAAACTAGATAGGTATATTGATTTCGTTGAAATCATAATATGAAGTTAGATTATATTATAATAGAAGTATAACTTCTTACGTGCGTACAAAGTACCTATACACATTCTTTTTTTTTTGTGTATCCGATATTCGTTTCATAGCTTCGTAATACTTTATTCTTCGTCATTGATCTGCGTGACATCTTCGACGTAATCAATATTCGACTTAACAAAGCACTTTTATCACTAAAAAGTCTCTGAGTGCTAGATCGGTTCTGTCAGGAGTCTGGTGGAGCTAAGTTACTTTGTACTTTCACAAAAACTGTTACACGTGGTTTGGTGAATATGCTGCCGCCTTATCGTAATGAACGAATATCCTTGGGAGGTGTCAACTAGTACATTTACCGTCCAATGTAAGGTTAAATAAAGCAAATATGAATAGTGTGATACTAAGTCATTGTAAAAATACACATTGTGTAATAACACCAGTGCAAAAATCGCCCAGTTTAAAATTCATTAAGGATTGGATCGAACAAAAGTCTAAACGTTCTTGTGTTACGGAAAATCCCAAACAAAAAGTTAAGATTTATGTACCGTTAAGCCCTGGAGGAGCAAATAGTGACAATGAAATGGATTTGACGTTGACTTTGTCTCCTGTAACACCGAAAGATTCAGCATCTAGCCAAAGTAGTACAAATAACACTCCAAAATCGTCAAAACCCTCAGATAAAACTAGTCCTACATTTAGAGAAAATTACAAAAAGAGGAGGAAAGAAATTAGAAATCGGGTTCTTACAGGATCCGTCAGAAAGTCTCTGTCACTGACCGAGGACACATCTGTGAATTATTCCGGCCAAATGGCTAGAGCAGTAATCGAACACCAAAACCTGACTGTAATGGTCATGGAGTTACACATGCGTACTAGAGGTGATTACAAACCAGATCCAGCTTATGACTTTATTAGAGCCATATTTTATTCAATATTACACGACGTACCTGAGAATAAACTAAAGGAACACCAATGTAAAGGCATCATAGCTGTTAACAACATTGTAACAAGTCCTACAAGTAGTAATAAAGTACCAGTTTTGGACGGTGTAGGCTATAACTGTGCCTAAACGTATGTAGACTCAGAAGAAAATTGAATAAAATAATTTTTAAAAGTAATTGAATATTGGGATCCGGATATCTTTGCGGGTTACGAACTAGAGTTGTTGTCGTGGGGTTATCTAATAGAGAGAGGATACACGCTAAACATGAATCTTAAACCGCTTTTGGGAAGAACAAGAGACAACTATACAAAACCCAGACAGAATGAATCTGAACTTTCTGAGCTCCGTAGGAAGAATTATTGTTTTAGACGTTTGGAGGCTTATGAGATATGAAATTGCTTTACAGAGTTATACTTTCGAATCTATATCTTACCATATATTGCACAAAACATTCCCTTACTATTCCTTCAAAGACTTATCTTTTTGGTGGGAGCGCAGGACGCAGTTATATAGACAAAAAACTGTGAAGTATTATTTAACAAAGGTTGTTATGATTTTGGAGTTATTCGATAAATTGGATTTTTTGGGAAGAACAAGTGAATTGGCAAGGTGAGTATTTCCCCTATAATTTATTTTATATACATATTATATAATTTTTTGTGTATTCGATATTCGTTCATAGCTTCGTAATACTTTATGTTGTTCTGAAGCTATTTTCTTGTGGCATTTTTACAATTTTAACTATTTATAATTGGAAATAAGCCACAATATTATTAAAAAATGATTTTTATTAACGTTTCGACGCCCAAATCGGGTGCCGTTGTCAAAATACAAAATACTATTGTATATATAATAAATATATATAAATATACCGATTTGGGCGTTTTTACAATTTTAACTATTTATAATGGGAAATAAGCCACAATATTATTAAAAAATGATATTTTATTAACGTTTCGACGCCCAAATCGGATGCCGTTGTCAAAATACAAAATACTATTGTATATATAATAAATATATATAAATATATCGATTTGGGCGTCGAAACGTTAATAAAAATCATTTTTTAATAATATTGTGGCTTATTTCCCATTATAAATAGTTAAAATTCGTAATACTTTATTCTTTGTCATTGATCTGCGTGACATCTTCGACTTAACAAAGCCCTTTGATCACTAAAAAGTCTCTGAGTGCTATATCGGGTCTGTCAGGAGTCTGGTGGAGTTAAGTTACTTTGTACTTTGACAAAAACTGTTACACGTGGTTTGGTGAATATGCTGGCGCCTTATCGTAATGAACGAATATCCTTAGGAGGTGTGAAATAGTACATTTACCGTCAAATGTAAGGTTAAATAAAACAAATATGAATAGTGTGATACTTAGTCACTGTAAAAATTCGCATTGTATAATAACGCCAGTACAAAAACCGCTCAGTTTAAAATTCGTTAAGGATTGGATCGAACAAAAGTCTAAACGTTCTTGTGTAACGGAAAATCCCAAACAAAAAGTTAAGATTTATGTACCGTTAAGCCCTGGAGGAGCAAATAGTGACAATGAAATGGATTTGACGTTGACTTTGTCTCCTGTAACGCCGAAAGATTCAGCATCTAGCCAAAGTAGTACAAATAACACTCCAAAATCGTCAAAACCCTCAGATAAAACTAGTCCTACGTTTAGAGAAAATTACAAAAAGAGGAGGAAAGAAATCAGAAATCGGGTTCTTACAAGATCCGTGAGGAAGTCGTTATCATTAACCGAGGATACATCTGTAAATTATTCTGGTCAAATAACAGGCATCAATGTAGATAATAGTATAAATAACTCGGCACACAATTTGCAAAATGCTAGAGCAGTAATCGAACACCAAAACCTGACTGTAATGGTTATGGAGTTGCATATACGCACTAGAGGTGATTACAAACCAGACCCAGCTTATGACTCTATAAGAGCCATATTTTATTCAATATTACACGACGTACCTGAGAATAAACTAAAGGAACGCCAATGTAAAGGCATCATAGCTGTTAACAACATTGTAACAAGTCCTACAAGTAGTAATAAAGTACCAGTTTTGGACGGTGTAGGTTTTAACTGTGCCTTAACGTATGTAGACTCAGAAGAAAATTTGATAAAAGAATTTTTAAAAGTAATTGAATATTGGGACCCGGATATATTTGCGGGTTACGAATTAGAGTTGTTGTCCTGGGGATATCTAATAGAAAGAGGTTACACGCTAAATATGAACCTTAAACCGCTTTTGGGCAGGACAAGAGATAACTATACAAAACCAAAACAAGATGAATCTGAACTCTCTGAACTCCGTTTGGTAGGAAGAATTGTTTTCGACGTTTGGAGACTTATGAGATACGAAATTGCTTTACAGAGTTATACTTTCGAATCTATATCTTACCATATATTGCACAAAAGATTCCCTTACTATTCCTTCAAAGACTTATCTTTTTGGTGGGAGCACAGGACGCAGTTATATAGACATAAAACTGTGAAGTATTATTTAACAAAAGTTGTTATGATTTTGGAGTTATTCGATAAATTGGATTTTTTGGGAAGAACAAGTGAATTGGCAAGGTGAGTATTTCCACTATAATTAATTTTTATATATCCAATCTTCTTTCATAGCTTCGCAATGCGCTATTATTATAGAAAGCCGTTCTTAAATTCAGCTTTTGTAGTGACTTTTAGTGCCAACTTCGCATGAATAATACTGTGTCGTCCAAATGTTACCCTTAAACTGGCATTTTCAGTTGGACACACGAAAAAGTCACACAGTGCTATGTCGGGACCGTCAGGAGTCTGGGGCAGTCAAGTTACCTTATATTTTGCCAAAAACTGTTGCACACGGTTCGGTGAAAGTGCTAATACATTATCGTGATGAAACCAGTCGCTTAAAAATAAGGCTGTTTTTTCTCTGTGTTGTTTTGGCAGAATCGTAAACGTCTCTGGTAATCATCTTTTTAATCACATTGTCACCGTTGCAACTATTTCTGGGTTGTCCACAGCCACGTATAAGTAAATTTATTTCTGCTCGGCCGTGACCAATTTTGGAATGAAGTTTTAAGATCTCGCATTCTTTTGATTCTTCTTCGCTTTTTCTTGTTATTGTTTTGCCACTATCGGTGATTGAAAATCATCAATGCTATCCTTGATGATTTTCAATCTTCTACGGTCTGGATTCTAGACATAGTTTTCTTCTACGATCTGGATTCCGCTATTTTTCTATTTTTCCCTACATTATATTTTGAAGTAATGCGTATTTTTGTCCTCGCATTAGGTGGCCCAAACGTTCGGGAAGAAAAGAAGAGAAAATCTTATCTTATTGAATTTTATTAAGGAATATGACCGGCTATCAGTTTATCAGCTTCGTTGATTAATTTTGATGTTGTCAAAGGGTGTAATAATTACCATTTATGGTCGGGTTTAAAAAAATCGTTATTTTGCTAAGTAAACCTGTTATTTTTGAAGTTATACTTCTTTAGGCACGAGGGTGAATTTTTACATTCCCTGGCGCATGCGCACACCGACAGTATGATATTAGTCGCTACATCTTTTAAGTTATGTAGCGCAAATAAGGTGTGCGTGAAAAGAATATATTATTAGTGTTTTTAGTAAATATATTTATTATAATTTTTATGACTGGATTTGTCTCCCTCCTTATAAGTATTATTGAAAATGTTCATTTTCAATTAAATTAAATTAAATTAAAAAATTAAACTACAGGGTAACATTCCATGGTGCTTAATGTATGCTGATGATGTCGTGTTAGTAGGAAATAGTGAAAGAGACTTAGAACAAAAACTGGAACAGTGGAGACAAGCTCTGGAGGAAAAAGGTTTAAAACTTAGTAGGACAAAAACAGAGTATTTGGAATGTTCATTTAAAGATGGAGCTACTACAAATAAAATGGTATTATTGGATGGTGAAATGATTGTGAAAAGCAATAGTTTTAAGTACCTAGGATCGGTATTACAGAGTAATGGAGAAATAGATGGAGATGCATGCAGTAGAATTAGGGCTGGATGGATGAAGTGGAAAGAAGCGAGTGGTGTGTTGTGTGACAGAAAAATTCCAATGAAGCTGAAGGGAAAATTCTATAAAACAGCCATAAGACCGGCTATGATGTACGGAACTGAATGTTGGGCAGTGAAATAGAAAGAGGAACAACGAATGCATGTGGCGGAAATGAGAATGCTTAGATGGATGAGTGGAGTGACAAAGAAGGATAAAATTAGAAATGAGTATATTAGGGGAAGTCTAGGTGTGGCACCAATTGATGCCAAAATGAGAGAGCATAGGTTAAGATGGTTCGGTCATGTTCAACGTCGAGACGTTAATCACCCAATACGAAGAATAGCTGAAGTGCAGATTCCTGGAAGGAGTAGGAGAGGAAGACCAAAGAAGACCTGGGGGGAGGCGATAAGGCAGGACATGTTGGTAAAGGGGATTAACATTGATATGACCCAAGACAGAATTGTGTGGAGAAATGCAATTAGGGAAGCCGACCCCGCATAGGGATAAGGCAAAGAGAATGATGATGATGTTCATTTTCAATTAATGTATCTGTCACCGCGATTGTAATTATGTCCGAGAAATGATCGGCTGAATACAAAAGCGGTGGTAGCTGATCGGTAGAGCATTCGCCTAGGGATCGAGAGGTCCCCTGTTCGAATCCTGACAAAGTCATATCCTTTTTTTTTAATTTTTGGTATTCTTTTTGTTCTTTCTAAAATTAGATAATATTTAAATACAATACAAAAAAACTGTTTAAAGTAGATAGGTATATTGATTTCGTTGAAATCATAATATGAAGTTAGATTATATTATATAATAGAAGTATAACTTCTTACGTGCGTACAAAGTACACAGTCTTTTTTTTACAAAATTTGTGTCACACTTTCTGTTAATGTCTTGTTTTTAATGTGTAAGTTTGAATTAAGAAATTTTTGACAATTGTAGAAAAGATAAGTAGAGCATATTTAATTTTAGGTTATTTGGCATACAGTTTTATGAAGTTTTGTCCAGAGGTAGCCAATTTCGAGTTGAGTCGATGATGCTGAGATTGGCAAAACCTTTAAATTTTATACCAGTATCTCCTAGTGTTCAACAAAGGGCACATATGAAAGCTCCAGAGTATATAGCGTTGGTGATGGAACCCGAATCGAAACTTTATACTGATCCAGTAATAGTTTTGGATTTCCAGAGCCTTTATCCGTCAATAATTATTGCTTATAATTACTGTTTTACTACATGCCTGGGACGAGTGGAGAATCTTGGAAAAAGTGGACCCTTCACGTTTGGAGCTACGCAGTTGAAAGTTTCTAGAAGTCGTTTAAAAAAACTGCTAGAAAGGTAAGGGAATAAAATAAAATATTTGTGAGTATGTATGATGAAATTCTTAATTGTATATCAAATAATGCACAATAACTACTTTTTAACCCATCAAATTTCATTTCATATTACCTCAACTGGTTTCAAAGTATAATAATGGCTTTAAGGGCTTTAATCTGAGGTTAATTCATTCATATACTAGTGATGTCCCATGGATGGATCGTATTCATTTCAGGAGGTCGGGATGAATAACTAATTAATCTGACTTACTTGTTTATTCAATCACTACATACTGCACTGTTATATCATGCAGGAGATTAGCCCTTTGCTTAGAAATAAAATTAGGCAAAAGCTTCGTTAATATTATGAACAAACTTCGGACAATAACATTATTTCCATTCCTTCTCGTGTTTACGTTATCTGTATTTATATTAACAATTCAATGTCAAACGTGAGTAGGTCGGAAAACATTAGCTGACCACACAATGCTGTATCTGTATATCATAATATCCAAAACATTACACATTTTATTTTTATACTTTTCTATCTACACGCAGAAAAATATTGCATTTATTTACTCATGAAATATAAGGTTGCTAAATAATTATCTAATTGAAATAATGCCACAAGATCAATAAATAAATCGTCAGTTTTTGTAAGAAAAAGTTCAACATATAGGTAACATTCAAATACTTGTTTGAATAAATAACATTTTCCCAGTATAGTTTAAATCCGATATATTTTAGGAATCAAATAAATTTTTCACCCTGTGGAGCGGCATTTGTTAAAAAAGAAGTGAGAGACGGTGTTATGCCAAGAATGTTGCGTGAAATATTAGATACCAGATTAATGGTAAAGAATGCGATGAAAGAGAACAAAGAAGATAAAGTTTTACAGAAGGTTCTGCATAATCGTCAGCTAGGGTTAAAGCTGATCGCTAACGTTACTTACGGTTACACTGCTGCTAACTTTAGCGGAAGAATGCCTGCCGTAGAATTAGGAGACAGTGTAGTCAGTAAAGGTAAGCCACATCTGCTTCTTCTTCCTCATTATAAGCAGTTCTGCTTGTTCATTGGCTGATTGATACCTCTATGGAAGGTTGTCACTCCACCTTTTGCGCGGTCGGCCGATACTTCTCCGATTGGTGATCTATCCCTTGCTATTTTGACCACACAGGTCCACCATTCTTCTTATGTGGTTATTCCATTCTTTTTTTTTTCTATTTAGTATCCATAGAATGTCTTCACTCCTTTTTCGATCTCTCAGCGTATTTCCTGCAGGTAATTCTTCTCAGTACTCTCATTTCTACCGTTTCTAAGTAGTCTTTGTGTTGTGGCTGTATCGGGTCTTGTTTCTGATGCATATGTCATTTTCTCTCTTATACTGGCTTTATAAATTCTCGACTTTATCTCATTGTTAATAGATGGTTTCACCATATAGCAGGGGTGGCCAAGCTCCTTAATAGTCCGAGCCACTTTTCACAAGTTGAAATTTTTCGCGAGCCGCAATTACCTAAATACATATTCAAAAAGTATGTAAAGAACGTATTTACAAAATTTTTTAACAGAACTTTTATTTTTTGAAAATAGAAATAAAATTACGAAATATTACAACTTAATTACTTACATTTTTGTTTTCTTTCTTTTGATAATTCTCTAAAATTTGTTGAATAATTTGTGGCAGCACTGATATGTGTTGGGATTTGACGAAATTTAAAACGGACTAAATTGGTCCAAACAAGCACGTTGTTTCCAATATTGAAATCATTCGACAAGCATCCTTTGTATTTTGTACTTAGGGTACTTCGATTCTGGTACAAATTTCCAAAATTCGATAATCGTCGTCGACTTATAGTTTTATTTTCGAGCTTGATATTCTTGCGTCTCTATTAAATTTTAATTCTCCAGATGTTGTTTGGGTCATATATTGGTAATAAAAAATTCACCTTATGAACTATGTTCATTTCAAATGAATTCACAAAAAAATTAAGAGACGATTTAAAATATTTTCAATTTTCAAGTCTTGAAATCTATTTTGGAGTTCAGTCAATTTTTCTTCCGGCTTTTTTATATACTCGTTAAGTTTTTCTAGTTTAATATTGTAACAGTTTTTTTAAGTCTAGTAAAATGATTTAAATGTGTAATCCAAATTACAAATTATATCCGTAGCAAAGTTAGGTATCCAAATCGGCCCGTAGTCAGTTGATTATTGACTTTTATGTCGCACCACTCTTGTAATATGTTCTTTCACGCAGTTTTCGATGTGTCATATCATTATTAGCTTGGATGAAACTGGAATTGTTACAAAGTTGCATTTGGTCTTTCATATTTTATTGTCAGTAATTTAAAAGACCTTCTGAAACACATATGGAACGATAATAATTTTTTTAAATAATGACACAAAATTGCAAAGGAAGTCGGGTATATTTATCGAGAGCCACAAGTAATCCTTAGAAGAGCCGCATGTGGCTCGCGAGCCGCTATTTGGCCACCGCTGCCATATAGTATTATTAAGGCATCCTGCCAGGCTATTTGCATATTGTACTTGATTTCTCACTTCTGTGTCCAGGTCTCCGTAGTTGGACAGTATAATTCCAAGGTATATTATTTCCATTACTTGTTCAATACTGATGCCATCTATGTAAATTGCCCATCTATGCTGACTTCCATTTTGTTGTTTTGGTAGAAGTTGTCAATAGTTTTTATGATATCTAGGGGAACTATTCTAGTATCCAGAAGATGGATTACATCTTTGAGTCTCATTCTGTCAAACGCTTTCTTCAAGTCAATCGGACATAGAAATACTGGTTTATTATACTCTAGTGATTTCTCAGTAATTTGCTTTATGAATAAACCAATTCAAACTTACAAATTGGTTTATACATTCATTTATTTTCATTAATGTATTTATTTATCTGTATTTTTACAGGTAGAGAGACATTACAACGAGCAATAGAGATGGTGGAAAGCACTACCGAATGGGGTGCGCGAGTTGTTTATGGGGATACTGATTCTTTGTTCGTTATGGTACCCGGAAGGACGAAGGAGCACGCTTTTGAAATTGGAAAAAAGATCGCAGATGCTGTCACTAACGACAATCCAGATCCAATAAAACTAAAGCTGGAAAAAGTATACCAGCCTTGCATATTGCAAACAAAGAAACGCTATGTTGGTTATATGTATGAAAGTCCTGACCAGAAAGAACCTGAGTATCAAGCGAAAGGCATTGAAACAGTTAGACGAGACGGTTGTCCTGCTGTTAGTAAGGTATCATCTTTATCAGTTGTCAATATTTGTTTGCATCTTTTTCTGTGTATAATGTTATGGGCGAAATTTTGAACTAATTTATTGTAACTCAATATTTAAAATGTTTAAAGATTCTGCACCGTTGTTTAAGCTTTGTCATATATTATTATTTTATCGAATTTATACTATAAGCAGCGAGCAAAACTACGTGAAGTGAAATTAGACGTGGGGTGAAGCAGGGTGCATTTTGTTGCCAATTCTTTAATATCTACTCGCGAAACAGTGGTGTAGTGTGTAAAAAGTGGAAGTACAATTAGTATGGAAGAAATAAGTCGCAAGTACCTAAAATATAAACGAACTGGTCATTGCGGCTTATTTTTCAAAGAATGCAACACACACAACACTACGACGCCTCGATTTTAAGGTTAGATTCACATTAAAACCGAGCGGCATTATTGACACCAACATTAAAACTGAACGGTTTTAATTCCAAATCAAACCTTGCTTTTATGTAAGATATATGCTCTTGGAAAGGTATAAAATAACACCATTTGATCTTAACAATTATCTGTCGGTAGACTAAATAGTTTTATTTGGTTTTCGGCCATATTGCTTTCTGGAGATGCTGAAGGCCATGATAGATTAGGCTTACATAAAAATTTAAATAAGCTACTTAAAGACATAAATTCGATTTATTATAACATTAAAACATTAAAGTCGTAGATAAAATTATTTTTCTTTCAAATTAATATTGTTCGGATTTAAATTTTTTTATTATTTTTTTTTTAATCGTCAAATGTCAGAAACTTTAGGGCGCGTGAGTTATTCAGACCTTTTTTTAACATTATCAATAAAGTTGCGTGCGCAAGTGTTTTTCTACCTTGACAGTCCGAAATAACCAAGTACTTTTTCTTATTAATTTTATGGTTACAAATACGAATACGTATCTACCTATCATAACACATGTAAAAATGTGTTGGCCTATATGGAGTATATGGGTTTAAAGAATCATTTAATATGGTAAATTGTCTTTAAAATTCTCCATTTAGGAAACCCTTCTAAGTTTGCTATAAAACTGCCTGTACTTAAAGTTTCTTTTAATATGGTTTTAAAAGCACCTTCACAGTAGCTTTAAAACCAGTTGCTTAAGAAAACTAAGTTTTAAGAAGGTTTTTATTTTTAGTTTTATTGACCTCTTTCAGTGTGAGCTCTTTTATGCTGAAAGCGGTTTTATTGCAACCTTAAGGTTTACTTAAAACCAATTGGTTTTAATTTTAGTTTTATTCTGCAGTTTTAAAGCATCCTTAAAAGACTTAATAAACCCGTTCGGTGCTACTTGGGGAGTGCACTGCACAAGAGATTTGAAGTTGGAGCTAAGAGTTAGGTTGGATAAGTGCTACGTCTTCTCGACTTTGTTTTATGGAAGTTGGACCTTGAATGCGGCATTAATGAAACAACTGGAATCATTCGAGTTGTGGGTGTATAAAAGAATCCTGAAATTATCGTGGACACAACACATCACAAACAACGAGATTCTGAGAAAGATGAATACTAAAGAAATGGAAATCTAAATACAATCAAAAAAGAAAATTGGAATATCTCGGACTTATTAGACGTGGAGAGAGATATAACTTGGTCTAACTAATTATGCAGGGAAATATTCAAGGAAAAAGAAGCATAGGGAGACATAGAATATCATGGCTAAACAACCTTAGAGAATGTACGGCACATGAATGGCACGGATGTAATGAACTTTTGCTATGTTATAGTTCAGAGAAATAAGGGAAAAAATATCCTGTTGGTGACACAACCCCTTCCAGGCCGAAACCAAATTTTTTGAGTAGTACGGACATCTATAATAATAACCTATATGTTTCCTGCAGCCGATTTTGATGATATACATAGTTATAAACAAATGTAGATCAAAAAACGGTAAATGTTCGCTTTTTTCGTCTATTACCAAAAAGTTAAGCATTTTAAACAAATTTGAGAGTAAGAAACTCATAAATCGTATAAAAAACTTCAATATGGCGTTCGCTGAATATGTCTGTCTATCCTTATTGGTTGCTTAGAAAATTGCAAAATAAATCATAAATTTTGAGTTTTTATAAATATTCATAACTTATGTAAAAATTAACTTAGAACCTTCTTATTACACGGAATGCTGAGACTTCTGGTGCTTAAATCATACCCTAAATTTCAAAGCAATTGGTCAAATAGCTTAAAAGTTATTTAATTTGTTTATCCCAAATTAATTTTTTTTGCAACACTATAAGTCAGAAAATGATGAAGTTACAGTAATACTTTGTTTAGTTTATGAAAGAAGAAGATTTACACTATTAATTTAATTAAGAAAAATGACAAAAAATAATTCTAAATATTGCAAAATAATTTTGCAAGAACATGTGAATTAAAAAATCGGGGGGCTAACTTCGTCCCTAATTGTCCTAGGACAATTGTGTTTCTTTCTAAATGTGTATAAAAATTCAATCTTTCTAAATATGAAATAATAATTTTTCTACGGGCAACGGTTAAAAAGTTATTCTAATTGTTTATAAGTAAGCAAAAAATCGACATGTTTTTGCAAAATAATTTTACACTGTTTAAAATTACTTTTTGTCATTTTTTAAATTAAGTTAATAGTACGAATGTTCTTCTTTCATAAACTGTCAGAAGTATTACTGTAACCTCATAATTTTCTGACTTATGTTCAGTGGTGTCATGGTGCCGGAACGCCGTTCCGGCGCTCGCGTTCCGGCACTGGTTAAGAAAAGAAAAAGAAATAAAGAGAATTTAGGTTTTGTAAACTAAAATTAGCAGTGCGTTCCGGCACTGGTAATTTTGTCATAACACCACTGCTTATGTTTCAAAAAAAAAATGAATTTGGGATAAACAAATTAAATTATAACTTTTAAACTATTTGACCAATTGCTTTGAAATTTAAAATATAATTTAAGCACAAGAAGTCTCAGCATTCCATGTAATATGAAGGTTCTAACTTAATTTTTACATAAGTTATGAACATTTATAAAATCTCAAAATTTATGATTTATTTTGCAATTTTCTAAGCAACAAATAAGGATAGACATATTCAGCGAACGCCATATTGAAGTTTTTTATATGATTTATGAGTTTCTTATTCTCAAAGTTTAGAATGCTTCACTTTTTAGTAATAAACGAAAAAGGCGAAAATTTACCGCTTTTTGATCTTCATTTGTTTATAACTATGTATATCATCAAAATCGGCTGCAGGAAACATATAGATTATTAATATAGATGTCCATAATACTCAAAAAATTTGATTTCGGCCTGGAGGGGGATGTGTCACGAGAAAAATCTTATTTCTCTGGACTATTATTATTAATTTCTAAATGCTTTTGTCAACAAAATCGGTACGAATGATCTTACTGTTAATATTATGTTTGTTGTAGATGTTAGAAAAATGCTTAAGAATTCTTTTCGAAACCAAAGACGTCAGCTTGGTGAAAAAATACGTATTAAAACAGTTTAACAAAATAATTGCTGGTAGAGTGAGTATACAGGATTTAACGTTTGCCAAAGAATATAGAGGAGCTGCCGGATATCGGCCTGGAGCTTGCGTTCCGGCTTTAGAACTAACTAGGTAAATAACTATCGATAAGAAATAATTTTAAGAGATACAGCGAGAGTAGCGGTTAAATATAGAATCATTCATCATCATCATCCGGTTTTAAGTCCACTGCAGGACGTAGGCCTCCCCTGTTTGTATTCAGAGTGCACGGTCTTGTGCACATCTTGGAATTCTGGAAATCTGCAACTTCTTGGAAAATTGGATCCATACTGATCCAATTTTCGTCATCTTTCGCAGATCATTTTGCCAGTGTGTAGGTGGTCTTCCTCTGTTTCATTTATCTGTTCTTGATTTCCATTCGGTGAACTTGCGTGCCCACCTTCCATCCTTCATTCTTCCTACGTGGCCAGCCCATATCAATTTCAATCTGCAAGCTCTCTCCGCAACATCGGTAACCCTGGTTCTGTTTTATAGGTCTTCGTTTGTGATGTTGTCATTTAATGTTATTCCTATCATAGAACGCCTCATCCCTCTTGTGACGTTTAAGGTGGCGTTCATACTCGTACAAAGATAAGCAATATATTGTAAACGATATACGATACGCGATACGCACAAACATATAAGGTTTGTTCGTAGAACGATCAGCAACCGTTGCCAACCATCAGACGCATGCGCGTTCGTAGTCTACGAACGCTAACTGTTAACTGCGCAACGCTAACTGTTCACTGCGCATGCGTCTGATGGTTGGCAACGGTTGCTGATCGATTGGATCGTACTACGAACAAACCTATACTTAAAGTCTAAGTAGAGACGATAAAAAAGATTCACTTCCACGCGATTGCACAACATATCGCAAGTGATATATCGTTCGAAGTGCTGCGTGTCGGTGGCCCTCGCGATTTGTTTCACACGATATTTCAAGCTCAAACACATGTTGGGAAGAAACGAAGACAGTTCTGTGATTCTTTTCATTAATTTAGTGAATTGATCGTCCGTTCTCTTTGAACCTTCCTAGCAATACAGTTTGGTGCAAATGTCTGGAATAAATTCGATGTTTCGTAAACCTGCGACTTTAAGGAAAAATCCCGAAACAGGTCGATTTTTATTTTTAAATTACGATATTTTGGCATATATTTCATACGAGTGACGTCATCCATATGGACGAGATGATCTCAGTTGGCCATTGAAATCCAATATTTGAGGTTTTAATCCTACAAAAAAATTCCAACCACGTGGGAAGAGTCCTGTGTTGCCCTGGGTAATTTCCAGGGATATCTACAACATCCTTAAACTATTACGTCAACATGTAACATAACATAATTGCTTACATTTAGCCCCGGCGCAAATTGAACCTAAGCGAGTCACAACCTGCGCCGGCGGGACGGGTGACCTGTGCAGTTATTTTTCTAGCGTGCCGCATATTGAACACAAGCCAACCCGACCGTCGTTTGTCGCCGTAACGAATAGAGACGGGCAAAATAAGTGCGGACGTGTAACGGTTACTATTGATACCGGTGGTACTGACTACAAATACTGTTTACAAAATACTGATGTATCTGATCCTTGTACTGAATTGAGTAGGCAACTAAAAAACAGTAGTTCCGTACTTGTAACTAGTAACGTTTTAAAAATATCCATTTCCGCTAATTAATTTATTTTCATTATTATTATGTATAGTTGGTTGCATACAATCTGGCTACTGCTCCAAACACATTATAAAAATCATTTAATACAACCTACAAAATTGGGGTAAACTTTATTATAGCCACATCTTTGTTGATGTTAGTTATTACTGTTGAAAAATTTTAAAAAAATATCATATCACAATCAGTTGGCTGAGGTAACACATGGTAACTATTATGTCACATTGTTCGGTTTGATCTTTGACACCTTTCAGAAACATCACTCAACTTTCATTCAGTTGCCATAAAGTCATCGAAACTCAATTTTTTGCATTCCCACATGTTGGGAATTTAAATACCTTACCTTAGGGCATTATTCCTGTTGCCTTTTGCCCATCACAAGGCATTTTAAGTAAATATGCATCTGTAAAGCATACATTTTATATTTGAAGGGTTATTACCCCTATATTTCTTTGGTGGCTCAGCTAGCATCCAGACTGTGAGTATAACCACTTGTTTTAAACCTTAGTCAGAATTTAAATATCAATTTTACATTAATAAAATAGATTATACTTACTTTTAGGTCTTACACTGATGATGATTTTGTAATAAAATCGAAAACGTTTTGTTCTGATGTAGCCCTTTAGGGATTTTAATAAATTTTATACCTTTTACAAAGGATTTATTCCAATTTTTTTAAAAATATTTTACACGTCTCTAGTAGTCGTAGCGGTATGACTTTCGAAAACATCGAATTTGATCATAAGCGGGTGCATAAAAAGATATCTTACACTGAGTATTTTATTTCTACATATCTTTATAATAACAAGCACAAGTTAAACACTGCATTGATTGTGATTGCAAAAACGGTTCGCATGTTCGCAAAATCAGTGCGGACATGTAACGGTTACTTTTGATACCGGTTCTAAGTGGTACTGATTACAAAATACTGATGTATCTGATCCTTGTATTTACTGAATTGAGTAGGCAACTTAAAATCGGTAGTTCCGTACTTGTAACTAGTAACGTTTTAAAAATATCTTACACGTCTCTAGTAGTCGTAGCGGTATGACTTTCGAAAACGTCAAATTTGATCATAAGCAGGTACATAAAAGATATCTTACGCTGAGTATTTTATTTCTACATACCTTTATAATCGCATAAGTTAAACACTGCATTGATTGTGATTGCAAAAACGGTTCGCGTGTTTTAAATATAATTTTTGCTGATTATGTATTTTGCTAAAATATTAAATAACACAAAAAATACAATTCACAACCATCATTTAATTTTTAACGATAAACAAAAGTCTAATATGATGATAAGTTTGAAATTGATCGACTTTGTCGATAACAGTGTCATTAACAGATATTTTTAAATACCATAAATCATTTTCCAATGATTGTGTGGATTTAAGAAATACATACTAAACAATGTTTTTACCTGTATAAAGGAGATTATAATTATGACACATTATGGTACTCCTTATTTTTCAAATAATATGCTCTTGTAAACGCACAACTTTGATTTATTGGCTAAACCTACATTAGATACGTCACAAGAAATTAAAAATAATTAACATGTAATAAATTCACTGTTTTAATCAGATATATTATATTCCCTACTATTGCAATAAAATATTAAAACGAATAAACGAAAACTTGTTGAGTAGTGCTATAACAAAGCAATAAAATGTTATTCATAAAGATAGTGTAAAATATATCGCCGCTTATCTGGTCCGCTGGTATTAAAGTTATCAGCATTTAATTCCAAAGCGGTCTCTTAGCTGGAGAAAATACTTGTAATTACCATCCGTATTCATTTCAGATACTTCCATCTCGCAAACAAAAACACGTAAAAATTAACATCTGGCGCTGAGTCACCCGTCCCAGACCCAAGAAAACTGTACGTGATGACAAACCTTCCCAAGCTCGACCTGCGAACGCATGAACTGATAGTAGGATGCGCAGAACGCAGTCCGCCGACGCAGGTTGTGTCTGGCTTAGGTTCAATTTGCGTCGGGGCTTAAAGGGTTTTTACCCAAAACATTTTGGTGGCTCAAGCATGCTATTTTTTGGCTTTTAGAAACACTGATGATGAACTTCTTAATCCGAAAACGCTTTGTTTTAATGTGACCCTTATTTAGAGTATTTTTAAAATATACCTTTTACAACAAATTTAGATTTTAGAAAAAAATGTTTCTTTGACAAATAAGCATTGCTTTTCCCTTAAATTAAATGTTCAAACTTCCAAGAGGCAGGTGGTTGGCGGGAGCTGGTTTGAACATTGAATTTAAGCGAAAAACAATGCTTATTTGTCAAATAAACATTTTCTTCCGTTTTCTGAAAATAGTAAAATGTATTTTAAATTAAATAAATTACGTACATTCTTCTTTTTTTGTCAATTAATTTAATTTAAAAAAAATGTTTGGACACTGTGTAAACAATTATGTTAATATTCATATTACTGAATACAGAATTGAATACCCTTTCAAATGAGCTATCACACGACCCCTAGTCTCATTTAAAAAAATCATTGATTACGTGATCACGTTCATATGGATGACGTCACTCATATGAAATATATGCCAAAATTTCGTAATTTAAAAATAAAAATCGACTTGTTTCGGGATTTTTCATTAAAGTCGCCGATTTACGAAATATTGAATTTATTCCAGACATTTGCACTATACTGTATATCGTGGCAATAAAATGTCGCTTATCGGATATCGCCCGAGTATGAACGCCGCCTTAGCCGCTTTTTAAACTTTATAATGAAATCTAGAGTCGAAAATCAGACAATATTTTTTAACTTTTACTATAATTTGAACTATTATCTTATATTATGTATAGTGCACTGGAATAAGTGTTACCTTCCCTTATTAACTCATTTATTTTTAGCACATAATCAAATCAAAACGCTCTTACAGGTCGATTTTTAAAATAATCATAGCATCAATGTTTCGAATTTTACGCGATCACTCTTCAGATAACTTTGATTTTGAAGTTATACTTCTTTACCGGCGATAGAGGGTGATTTTTTTATATGTTAAAACCTATCAGCCCGGCGCATGCGCATTATAACTTTATTCTGATTGGATGTTCAAATGACATGTCAAAAATTATCCGATATGGCAGCTGTGGTTTGGAGGTAAAGGTAAAGGTAAACAAATGTATAATATATTAGTTTTATTGTTGTGAGGACAGAAACAAAAAAGTTTATAATATTGTAGTGACTTTTAAATAGTTTTTAAAAGCAACAGGTACGTAATAATTATTAATGTATCATGGGTATAAACCTACCTATTTGATCTGCCAAAATACATAGTATGTAATACTTTTATTTATATAATTTGATTACCATCAAAATTTCTATCAATATTCACCTAATATATTGTTTTTTTACTCTATGTTTTGTTGTATTTTTTCAATTCTAAATCATTTCAATTCAGAATTAAAATAATTTGATCAATTTTCAAAATATCAAAATATCACAAGTTTAATCCGTTTAGTTAGTCTATCTTCGTAAATAATGACACATAGTGTCCGTGGCTAAGCGGAGAAGGCAAATGAATTCCAATACCAACCGCTCTTATCAGCGCTGGTTCGAGTCCCAATATAAACTTTCTTTTTTGTTTTTTTTTAATACATTTTATGATTGTAAGTATATTTATTATATAATTGTATTTTCAGAAAATACGTATTTAGTTAAAAAATTTTCGACAATTAATGTTCAGACATCATTTGTGGCTTGTTTAATGTGTTTGTGTGTGTTTTATTCTTTTATTATTTTAATTTTTGGCACTGTTCTAATAAAAATGTTTGAGAAGTAGTAAGTATAAATTAGTTTAATATTTAAACAAAATATAAATAAAAAGTATATTAATTTCGTTTAAATCATATAATAGAAGTATAACTTCTTACGTGCGTACAAAGTACACACACATTCTTTTTTTTTTAATGGGAAAGTACATCATGTGACACCCCATTTAAAAGCTTTTGAAATACAGATTACAAAAATGTATAATACTTTAATCCTTTTTGAGAGCGTAGGCGCAAAATTTCGATCGAATTATTTTTAAATGCATTTATTTTTTTCGAATCCTGAGGAAACTAATAAGTATTTTTGAAAAATTTAAACGCAGAATGAAATACTGTATTATTACCGAGGGAAGAAAGTCCCTTAGAATAAACAAAAAGTTTATTTTGAATGATATATTTGAAATTAAACATCAGACTAAATTTTGTCTTTTTTTCACCCCGTGACTGATTATTAAATTAAACATTATAGAAATTTTCAGGGACTTTTGACCATCGATAATACTGTAATATTTCATTCTGCGTTTAAATTTTTTAAAAATACTTATTAGTTTTCTCAGGATTCGAAAAAAATAAATGCGTTTAAAAATAATTCGACCGAAATTTTGCGCCTACGCTCTCAAAAAAAGATTAAAGTATTATACATTTTTGTAATCTGTATTTCAAAAGCTTTTAAATGAGATGTCACATGATGTACTTTCCCATTTAAAAAAATCAAAGTTATGCCTGTCACCTGAAGAGGGATCGCGTAAAGTTCGAAACATTGATGCTATAATATACTATGATTATTTTAAAAATCGACCTGTCCGAACGTTTTGATTATGTGCTAAAAATAAATAAGTTAATAAGGGGGGTAACACTTATTCCAGCGCACTGTATAAAAAACTAACCAGGAAAATGTATTTTTTAGAAAATGGACTGCTGTAGATAGGAGGAATGAACCAAGAAGTGGTGAGCGTGTTCCTTACATAATAATCAACGGACCTCCAGGACTACCTTTAATACGTTTAGTGCGAAGCCCTAGAGATCTAATCAACGATATTTCTTTGAAACCTAATGCGCAGTATTATATTACAAGGGTTATAATACCAGCTATTAATAGATGTTTTAACTTGCTTGGTGTCGACCTTAACATTTGGTAAGTATAAAAAGCATCAAAACTAAATTCTTCTTGTGGTGCTGTCTTCTTTAGTAGAGGTGAAGTTGTCCATGACATATGGCGCCTACCGGGACCCCGTTTTCCTTCAATTTTCTCCTGGATGATCAGCTGCACGAGGTGGTACTTTTCGTTTCTCATTATGTGTCCTAGGTAGCTAACTTTGATTATCTTTTACAGCTCCCATCTGTGAATATTTCCCTCAGCACATTTTCGTTGATGGTGTCCAAGGCATTTTCAAGATCCTTCTATAAAGCCCGAGTTCAAACTTGTTTATCAGCGTTATGTTGAGCGTCCAGGTTTACGTTCCATACAATAGTGTTGACCATACATAGCAATGCAGAAAACGACATCTAAGACTGATATTAATGCTACTGTTACAAAATAAGCATTTCATTTTGATAAAGCCCTTGTACAGGATTTATATTAGCATCCAAAAATAAGAGTAATCCATATCGATTTAATTTTTAAAAGTCTCAAACAAATATTATTTACATATACTGTTTACATTACGTAAATGGGTGACATTGTTTGAAGTGCAATGTGGTCCACTCGTTTTGAAAACAACGAAGTCAGCAATTATGTACTTTTAGTAATTCACGGTCACATTCAAGTATGAAATCATAACAAACAATTGGGATTTATTTATACATACGTAGAAAGTAAAGAAAGAGATTATTCATTATTCAGAAACCGACGTGGTTAGAGTAGAAACATTATCCATCCCGACACTAACTAGTTATTGTCGTATTTAGTGTTCCAAATAAATATATTTCGGTAATTAGTGTTTTAAGTTAAGCAACCCCATCATCGGTACCACCATACTCTGTTGGGCTGCCTCTATTCTCGCTTTTAATTTGTAATCAAGTTGATTGTGGAACCAGCAGAAAAAATATCTGTATTTGTCTAACTTTTCAAGCTGTTGGTGGTTCACATATTGGAAGGCGTAAATTTTTGTTCTTTGATATTTTCATAACTTTCGTTTTCGCAGTATTGATCTTCATTCTCATTTTTTCACAACTCTCAGTGACAGTAAAACATTTTCATCTGCATAGCGGATGTTATTTACTCCTTGTCGGTTTATCCTGATACCATCTGAAGATTACGATAAAGCGTTCGCAAATATTACCTCCAAGTAGACGCTAAACAGTATCGGGGATAACATGCAACCCTGTCTGAACTAAATTAACAAATATTAAAATTTTAAAATAACTGTACAAAAATTACAAGTTACAAAATTAAAGGTTGTTAAAACCTCCCGTCAGTCAGATCTTCAATGTTATGTCCATGTTTGCTAAAATTGGTTTACAAAAATTTAAATTCAAATGTTATTCAAAATTGTCTACCACTCCTCCGTCTCATCATCATCATCATCAACGACACATCGGCTCTTTATGAGCCAAAGCCTTCTTTAGACCATTCCCCATTTCGTCCTTTCTCCAGTAATTTTTTTGTAACTCTTTTCCATCCTTTAATTTGGATGGACATTAAGTCTTCTAAGTTGTCCAGGTACCTAAGTTTTGGTTACCCCTAGTACCTCGTCTCACTGGTCCTCTTCGTCTCTATAAATTGTTGTAGATAGAACTTGTAAAATTATTAAATATTTACATTTTCGTATTTATTTAAGGTTTAATCAAATGCCGAGGAAAAAGACTCAGTATTTACCTGGTTCTACTACACCAAAGAAGAAAAGTACTATATCTCAATATTTTTCTACGTCTAACTGTGTTTCCTGTGAAGAACAGACTCAAACTGGTATATGTGAGCAGTGTCAGGCTCGACCGCAAACTACAATGGTCACTCTTATGGAAAAGATGAGAAATTGGGAAAGGAACTCCCAAAATATTCTAATGGTAAGTGAAAAATAATGCAAAAATGATAGTTAGGTGGGGGTAGTTACAAACTCTTTATACCTATGTGTGAAAGGCAAAAAGTCTTTAAGACGCTAAAGTGAAACTCTGGATTCTAGGTGATGGTTGTTCCTTGATTCTTAATTCCTTGAATCTCCAGGGGTTTATGTTTTTGTCACTATAGTATTCTCTTACTGCAGCTGTTGCACTATTATGATTATTACTGAACTCTGTAAGAGCTCTTAACATGAAACTGTACTGGACTATGAGAGATAGGGAGAGAGATAAGTGCAGTTAGTTTATAATTTCTCTTCTTGGTTGCACAGGTTGTACAGCGAAACATGTCAAGTGAACAGTATTCTGTGGAAATTAATAAATAGTCTTGTTTTATGTTTTTTATTATTATTTTTAATAATCAAAATTCTTTTTAGGTTTGCCAAAGTTGCATATCATCCCCAACTGAAGTTAAGTGCATATCGTTAGATTGTCCTGTTTATTACAGAAGAATTCAAACCAGTAGAGATGAACAGCAAACGACTTATATACGACAATTATTAAGTTCTATTGAATTTTGATCAATAATAATTTAGCAAATTTAGATATACAATTTTAGGGACAATTCTGCGAAAAATGTTTAAAACTATTTTTTGTTTAAAGTGAGATAACTTTTCCTTTCCTTTTCCTTTCCTTCCTAAGAATAAAGATAATATTTCCTTTTTATTTAATAATTAAACTGTTTATTCTTTGTTGTGGTAGATAAAAGATACAACCTGTATACATTTAACCAATCTACGAAATATTTTTATGGAAAATGAAATATTTTTATTCGTTAACAAATCTTTTATTTTATGTATTTCCCAGGAATTTGTTGGTTGTTTGGAAAAATTCCAAATCATATTTTTATAATATTTATGTAATTCACTATAATTAATATTTTTGTTTTTTAGAAATCATTTCTTAGTCTTTTTACATTCAATTTTTATTTGATATTTTATTTAAATAAAAAATATCCGTACTATATACATATAATTTTATTAACAAATTATTTTTTATTTCTATACTGTAATAAAATTGGTAAACTTGTGATAAATCTAATAATATACTTGTATTGAAATTATTTTTTACAATAAATGTACAATAAGAAGTTTTTTTATATAGTTTATAAAATTAATAATATTTATTAATATTCTATGTAGTTTTTATTTATTATATATTACTATTCCATTTAAATAACAAAACGATAAAACAAAACCACAGAACAATGGACTCTTCATTATCTCCATTAATAGCAGATATTTTTTGTTACAGTTTGTATTTTATAAAAAATTTAATACATGAAAATATCTGTAAATTAATAAAAACAACTTGAATTAGAAATATCTTGCACTAACTTCTACGATGTATTCGAAACCATAGTGTTTACTGGAGGTGAATTCCAGCTCTACGAAGGTATGGTTGAGACCACCTTTCTTAATTCTGACTGTTGAACCCTTTGGTGCATCCCTCGGAGTAATAGCCATGATGCAGTAGATTTTCCCGTTACCATAATACGTGAGCTAAAACAAAAATTCAGTTAAATATCTTCTTCCTTTTAAATGTTGAATGGGTTGCATGTGAGAGTTCATTTTGAATGAAATAAAAGACAGACGTACTCTCAATCATTTATTGTAACTTCCGACGACCGGTTTCGCTCTCTACAGTATGCAGAGCATCTTCAGGTCAACGGCTACAAGTCACTAAATGCTATAAATAAAAACCAGAGTTAGAACAATGTTTGATTGTAAAAGATGCTAAAGATCCATAAGATCAAGCCAATATTGAACAACATACATAAAAGTAGTTAAGACAGCAGACAAATACATATGCATGTACACTCGGGGGCGGCAACAAACCTCCCCAAGCTGACAAACACATGCAATTGTATGCCGTCTGTAATCATGCAATGATAAAGTGTACTTACATTCGGGTACAAGGAGCTTCTTCCTGAGTATTCATTAACATGATATCTTGCTTAAGTTATGCTAACGGGATGTGGTGGAATAGACGGAGAATGGAGAATTAGAACATTCTGAACAATGAGAACATATTCGCTATCTTTGTCATACAACGCACTGAGTCAAATAGAATATCATGACAAGACACAGTGACAGTTTTAAATATTTGACATGGCATCGGGAATATTTTGAGTAGTTGATTAAATAATATTGAGAGTGTATAAATAATTGATTTAAGACGTGAACTTAATAAAAAGTTATTTGTTGTTTATTATTTATGGAAGATTCAAGCAGAAAATACATCAGGATGTTATATTCCGTAATCCAACTATTTTTTTGTTAAAGATGTTTAAAATTGTAAGCGTTCCAGAGTAACAATATATTATTAAAAAATCACTTTAACACTTTTCCTCTTTTCTCGATTGAGTATTAGTTTTTGTTGTACCGGGTGTCCCAATAAGAATGGCTCTCGGCCATATCTCAGAAACCGTTTATAGTAGAGCTTTGAAATAAAAAATTTTATAACAAAAGTTGCCTTAGGAAAAGCCTGGAAATTATTTTCATAATTGTGGGACCACCGCTAGAGGGCGTAATTAAATATCAAAAATTAAAAAATCTAAATTTTACAAAATTTTCCTAATGAAGGGGCACTGAAAATCCGATCGTCGTATTCTTCATAAAATTCTACGCATATTTGATTTGACAAGTTTAGGTCTACCTTTGGAAATAAGACGTGGGGGTGAGTGGGAACTTGTTATGAAAAACTGGCTGTGAGTCCGGTTCTGCTTAATCAAATTTTGCAAACTTGGTCTTGTTGAAGACATATCTTTTTCGTCAATGTAAAAGTTATGATTTCGAACCAACTTACTGAGTAATATGCCAGCTAGAAGGCGTTATTTAATTTTTTGCAGAAATCTAGTTCTCCTTGGAAAATATTAAATACAAACATGCATTTTTAATACCATATTACAAAATTAGACAAAATTAGCAACAGAATAGCGAAAACTGCATGTTAATACCTTTTTTCTATCTCGAGATATCTTACAAAACGTGTAAATTTAAAAACATAACTGTTACTGTCACCGGTAAACGAACTTCATTAAAAGTAGTGTGCTATGGAAACAACAAAGAAACATTTTCCAGCTGTCAACGTATATTAGGTCTTTTCAACGCTTCTCATTTGTTTCGAGCCTCGTTCATATCTCGTATATTAATATTATACAAGGATTATACGGCATATAACAGAGGCTCGAAACAAATGAGAAGCGTTGAAAAGCCCTATTACAAAGAAATAAAAACAACTATTTAGTGATGACATAAACGTTCAAATTTTTGCCCATCATTTTCGTTGCAAACATTTACTCTTTCAAGAGTAGATTGAACAGCAGTCTCAATTTCTGCTCTCGATATGCTTTGAATGGCGTTTAGTATCCTCTGGATAATGTTTTCTAGAGTAGTGTATGATGGGCAACAATTTGAATATTTAGGTCGTCACTAAGTAGGTAGTTCTTTTTGTTCTGTGTTATATTTAATTTTAATAGTATTGTTTCTCTTTATATTGTTGTTTTAATTAATTCTATTTTTATACGTTGACATCTGGAAAATGTTATTTTGTTTTTTTCCACAGCACACTACTTTTCATTAACTTAGTTTACCGGTGATAGTAACAGTTATGTATAAAATTTACACGTTTCTCGAGATATCTTGAGATAGAAAAAAGGTATCGTCATGCGGTTGTCGCTATTCTATTGCTAATTTAATCTAATTTTATAAAGTATGATTAAAAATGCATACTTGTATTTAATATTTTCCAAAGAAAACTAGATTTCTGAAAAAAAATAAATAACGCCTCCCAGCTGGCTTATTACTTATTAGGATGGTTCAAAATTATCACGCTTACATTGATAAAAGAGATCTGTCTTCAACAAGACCCAGTTTTCAAAATTTGATTTAGCAGAACCGGACTTACAGCCATTTTTTCATAACAAGGTTCCCACTCACCCCCACCTCTTATTTAAAAAGGTAGAGTTAAACTTTTTAAATCAAATATGCGCAGAATTTTATGAAGAATACAATAATCGGATTTCCAGTGCCCCTTCATTAGGAAAACTTTGTAAAATTTAGATTTTTTTATTTTTGATATTCAATTACGCCCTCTAGCGGTGGACCCACAATTATGAAAATAATTTCCAGGCTTTTCCTGAGGCAACTTTTGTTATAATTTTTTTTATTTCAAAGCTCTACTATAAACGGTTCCTGAGATATGGCCGAGAGCCATTCTTATTGGGACACCCGGTACATATAAATTATTACAATCACTGAATACATAGTTAGTGAAAAAATTATCACATTTATTAACTGAATTAATAATTTGCAATTATACAAATAACAGTTATCCAAAAACATTCAAAAGCCATCTCTTTAAAGTTAATGATGACATTGTCAAGTAGAATGAGATTCTAGTAATGTTTACATATCCATACCAGTGTGAATTTTACTACACGTAATTTGCCGTGTAAAGACAGAAAAAGTAGGGATAGCCGTAAAATATTTGCGAATTATGTACCGATGGCCTTAATATAGATACATTTTTTTAATAATTCTACAACGAAAATTTACTGAATACAGAACAGTTTTACTGTATGCCGCAGGGATTATTTTATTTTAATCTGCTAGTAGCCCAGTAAATAAGCGTGAAATACGGCGATACCGTGTTATTTTCAGCGTCACCACTGGTGCCATTGTTTGCTATTACTTAAAGGGGAGGGTCACCCATTCTCGTGGGTGGAAAAACACACACCTTTAAAATAAGTCCGGAAGTGGATAATTGACTAATTCTAAGAAACTTTTGTTCTATAGAGTTTTTTAACTAAGACAATACTTTTCGAGTTATTTGCGTGTGCAAATGGTTATTTTTCAACAAAAAAACACCTTTTTAGATGGTTTTTCGTAAATAAATCAAAAAATAAGTATTTTATCGAAAAAAAATATTTTAACAAAACCACGTTTTCAGACGGTTTTTCGCAAATAACTCAGAAAGTAAGTATTTTATCGAAAAAATATTTTAACAAAACTACAGCTTATAAAAAGACGAAAGAATCCATTTCCGGACTTATTTTAATCGTATTTTTTCCTAATTTTAATCTAAATCCAAATTTTCAAGCAATCTCTCGTGACGTTGAACATTGCACTCTAAAACGGCCATTTATTGGGCTATAATATGTTACACTTTTAATAATATTTTATGTAAAACATATTTTAAAATAAAATTATGACATATTCTCAACAAAAATAGTAAATTGCGTTAAGATACCAAAAGAAAATAGCTTCCGAACAATATTTAACTTACTGTAGCTGATCTCGTGATAAAAGGGAATCCATATCTGTAAATATACTCCTTATAGTAGAAGTGGGGACCTATATGCAAACAATTGCCTTCACGAATTTCGGATCGATTGTAACCATCAACCAATTGAAAAGCGACGAAAAGGCAGAAAAATACGCACACAATTTTCTTCATTTTTGATGCCAGTTTGGTAGTTTTCAAATGAAAACTGGCAATATACTGGTAACTGAGGTGTTTAAATAACCCTATCTTGATAATGATTTATAATGGTAATTTTACATGTTTCAAAGTTATTTACGTTATTCACAAGTCTTATAACAACTGACTAAATATGTCTTAAAAATGATTAGTCATAAATAATCTTATTATCTTGTTAAATCACTGTTGATATCTTTAATATTTAATTAAATATTTTAATTTAACTTTACGTTTATTAATAAACAATAAATCCCTTAAATATTGTTAAAATTTTTAATAAACAATCTACAAGAACTAATGAACAGCAGGATTTTCGTACTGGAAAATCGTGTACAGATGCAATATTCGTCATGAAGCATTATTGAGAAATCACTAGAGTATAATAGATGAGCATTTCTATGTCTGATAGTCTTGAAGAAAGCATTTGACACAGTATGGCTCAAAGATGTAATCCATCTTATGTATAATAGAGAAGTCCCCTAGATATTATAAAAACTATTGAAAAGATCCAAAACAACAAAATGGAAGTCAGAATAGATGGACAACTTACAGAAGCTATAATAGACATAGACAGCGAAATAAGACAGGGAGACTCATTAAATAATATGCTCTTCAATTTAATTAATCATGGATGAAATCATTAAAAGCATCAACAAAGGAAGAGGATACAGAATCAGAAGCAAAGAAGTAAAAGTTCTCTGTTACGCAGACGACGCAATATCGATAGCAGAATATAAAGATAGTCTGCAAATATTAGTCCACAGATTTAACATAAGAGCAAAAGATTTAAATATGATAATTTCATCTCAGATAACTAAAACAATAGTAATCAGTAAAGAACCAATCAGATGTAAAATAGAAATTGTTGGTATCAGTATTGAACACGTAATGGAAACAAAATACCTTGAAATTACATTGTCAAGCTACGGAGTCCTGGACACAGAAGTGAGAAATCAAGTACAAAAAGCAAATAGACTGACAGGAGGTCGACTTAATGTGGCGAAACCGAGATGTTAACACTAAGATGAAGTCAAGAAATTATAAAGCCAGTGTAAGACCAATAATGACATAGGTATGCATCAGAAACAAGACTCGATACAGCCACAACAGCGTTGAAGACTACTTACTGTAAATGGCAGAGATGAGAGTGCTGAGAAGAATTACTGCGCTGAGAGATAGAAAGAGGATTGAAGACATTAGAAGACGATGTATCGTACAGTGTATAAACGAATGGACACTAAATAGAAAAAAAATGATGGAATAACCACATAAGCAGAATGGGGCAGACACGCATGGTCAAAATAGCAAGAGATAACTCACCAATCGGTAGAAGAAGTACAACCAGAAGAAATGAGAACATTTCATCAATCCGCCAAGGAACAAGCAGAATTGCTTATAAAGAGGAAGAAGAAGAAGAAGAAAACAAATTTTTCATCATAGTTTTTATGACGCTAATAGTGTGTTGGATTAACTAAAACCTTTATACTTTTGATACGAGAGCAATAAATCGTAATAAATAAAATTGGAGATGAAAATCTCATAAACCAAAACACGAGGTAACAAAAGATAATATTTACAATGAATCAACATGTATCGTTTGTCTGGAGTTGTATTTCTATAGGCAAGAAAAATGTAGCTATCACAATCAGGTCAAAAAACACAGAAGCCAAAAGTGGAAGTACTAATATACATACAGCATAATAATATAATCATTCTTTATTTTGTAGAATATGACATACCTAAATTATACCATACATTACTTTCTTTTTCAAGATTATTGCTCTTAAATTTTTGAAAGGGCTGTAGTTGAATGGGCTTGAACGAGTCACTAATTACGAGTGTATGCAAATTTTGATCATCCATATCTTTATAAAGAATTTCCATATCTAGAATTGTTTTCTTACAGAAAAACAAAAAAACCAAAATATTCAGAAAAGCAAAACTTATATTTTTGAAGTGAAAACTTCTTTAAGGCCGCGTCCCACCATCAAATAATTTGATCAAACTGGGTCTGAGCAAACTGAAAGTGACAGTTAGTGACGTCACATCCTGAGTGTTCATTGTGGATAATAATAAAAAATTTTAATTTTAAATAAAGTACAAACAAGTTAGACAACTCAATACAAAAAATTTGATCAAACTAGACTGATAGTGAGAGCACAGATTTTTAGAATTTCAAAAAACTGCAATTGTGACGTCACTTTGACGTACTTCCGGAGTTGGCTCAAACTGTTTGATCAAATTATTTGATGGTGAGACGCGGCCTTTAGGGACGTTGTGCCCTTTTCAGATGAGGAAAAAGTATTGAATTAGCGACCGTCATTACTTCGACGAAATAATGTTTTGAAGTGAAAACTTCTTTAGGGACGTTTTGCCCTTTTTAGATGGGGAAAAAGTATTGAATCAGCGACCGTCATTGCTTCGACGAAATAATTTTTGAAGTGAAAACTTCTTTAGGGACGTTGTGCCCTTTTTAGATGGAGAAAAAGTATTGAATTAACGACCGTCATGGCTTCGGCAAAATCAATTTTTGAAGTGAAAACTTCTTTAGAGACGTTTTGCACTTTTTCGATGGGGAAAAAGTATTAAATTAGCGACCGTCATTGCTTCAACGAAATAAATTTTTGAAGTGAAAACTTCATTAGGGACGTTGTGCCGTTTTTAGATGGAGAAAAAGTATTGAATTAGCGACCGTCATCGCGACCTTCATTGCTTCGACGAAATTAATTTTTGAAGCGAAACTTTTTTAGGGACGTTCTACACTTTTTAGATGGGGAAAAAGTGTTGAATTAACGACCGTCATCGCTTCGGTGAAATAAATTTTTGAAATGAAAATTTCTTGAGGAACGTTGTGCACTTTTTGGAGGGGGAAGAAGTATTGAATTAGCGATTGTCATCGCTTCGGCGTAATACATTTTTGAAGTGAAAACTTCTTTAGGGGCGTTGTGCACTTTTTAGATGGGGAAAAAGTATTAAATTAGCGACCGTCATTGCTTCGACGAAATAAATTATTGAAGTGAAAACTTCTTTAGGGACGTTGTGCAATTTTTAGATGGGGAAAAAGTATTGAGTTTGCGACCGTCATCACTTTTCCGAACTAAATTTCGTACATACGTATATATATTTTATGTGAATGTTCATGATACCTGCTATGATAACCAGATAGTATCTTCCCGTAGCCCAAATACGTCCGAGCTCGCGCATAATGACGGAACTGGAGACCAATTTGAATTTGAATTCTTGTTAAAGTTAAATGGGATTTGTATGCATTCTGTCATGAAATTATTCAATTAGCAAAATAATATTAATCGACTTTTTTGTGTTATTTGTTTATAAAAGACATCTCACTTTTACAAAGATAAAATATAAAATACACTTATCTTACAACCGTGAACGATTCAAACCAATCGGACGTTACCAACCATTACGACGCGCCGGTCTCCAGTTGCGTCGCGACTCCCCCTCCCTTCAGGATGCGCAATATATTATCTTCTTATTTATAGTATTATGTGTATGTATACATAAGTAGCATAGAACGTACGAAACGCGTATAAATATAGGTATATCACTTCTATTTGGATGGGAAAAAATCATTGATCTCGTAATTTATATAGGTACTATAAGAAGTTTTCACTTCTGTCGGCACTCCCATGAGTGCTTTAATTTTTTCTACTCTTTGAGATTTTTGGTGTCACTAACAATTTTTATATTTTTTTGAAAAAAAAAGACGTGTTTTCGATGCTGCAATATCGACTTAAAAACTGGACATTGAAGCAAGAGCACATAAATAAGCTAGTATAGTCATTTGAAATGTGGTGTTACAGTAGGATGCTTAGAATAGCATGGTCACAGAATAAAACGAATACGAAAAAATTGCAAGAAATGGGCAAATAATACGAAATAATAGACACAATAAACATAAAGTTACAATATCTAGGACACGTAATAAGGGGACAGTGATATGAAATGCTAAGACTGATAACACAGGGGAAGATAAGAGGAGAAAGAAGCGGCGTTATCGAAATGCCTCCCACTTTTCCAGGTAAATATTTTCATACATGAAATGCCTCCCAGGTACAATCGAAATACCTCCGTTTCGTTAATCATTTATGCTGATATTTTGTCTATTTAATCTCTGTCTAATGACAAAATGTTGCCAAATCATATTTTAAATAGGTAGTATCTATTTTGATTTTTCTAATTCTTAATGCAGTGTACATAAAATTTTTTTCACATAAATATTTCACAGTATGTATGACATATTTCTTTTTAGAAAGGAAAGTTGTTACCAGACAATCTAATATCCAGCTTTTCTGGGTAATTCCAATTCCGATTCTAATCTCTCTTATATTTATAATTCCATTTTTCCATACATTTTCCAAATAAGTTTTTTGTGGTGTTATTTTTAATAAATCTATAAAAAAATTATTGTTTTTTCATTTTTTGTTAAATTATTAATAACAAAAAATAATGGTTATTATAAAATATATTATAATGGTTATAAAACTAATTATATATGTATAAGTTAGTTGAAATTTATAAATACCGCCTAGTGTCAATAATGTTTAATACAATAAAGCGGTTGAAAATAAAATAAATTAACTAACAAAATACCAATTTTGCCAAAAATTTACAAAGGGACGAAGATGTGGCAACGTCTCACCTTCACATAAAGATTAGAAGCATGTAATTTATTTAAAGTTTGGGAGGCAATTCGTATGACCATTTTAGCGACAGGTAAGAAACCCTTTTTCGGGAGGCATTTCATATGCGGCCGAAAGAATTACCTATAGGAAGAAGGAGAGTGGCATGGTTGAAAAATTGAGGGATTGGTTTAAATGTAGTTCAATAGAACTCTTCAGAGCAGAGGTAGATAGAGTAAAGATAGTGATAATGATATCCAACCTCCGATTAGGAGACGGCACTTAAAGAAGAAGAAGTCTTTATACAAATAGGATGATAAATACGACATGTGTTTGCTTAGTTACTGTTTTTTGTAACAAATATTTAAAGTATTTGTCAATTTCTTGTCAAACTATTTGAATGTTTTGAGCGTTCCTTTAGAAAGTTCCTTCAGAACTATGTATACGAGTAGAGAGTCCAGAAGAAAAACAAAAATTATTACTTCTGCTCATGAAAATGATATGAACATCGATACATCGGATAAAGCAACCAGGCGAGTAATTGCACCGTATGTTAAGATTATAAGAAAGACTGACAAGGCCCACGAAAAGGAGCCTGAGTATGAGAAGTTTAATTTTTACATTCAGAATAAACCAAGTGTTCTGTTGCACGATTTGACGTCATTTTTATCAGATAATGTTGATTTAGTTCTTCTCTTACATGAAACTGCAGATGTGCTCAAAACGACCACCAAAGCAGGAGGTAATGTATTTTATAGTATTTTTGTGTTTCTGGGACAAAATTATATTTAAATAATTTCAGAAACTTCTATAATTTCTTAATTGCAAGCGTCTTAACTGTTATTTGCGATCCGATTTCTTCTTCACACGAAACTTTCAGAAAGTTTTAATGGATGTAATTCATTTTTTCTTTTATCTTCCCTGATATCGTTATCTGCGGTGATTGTCAGTCTGATATAACTCTCCACTCTTTCAAAGTTATATGAGTCTCTTGATAGGGTAGACTGGGGCAAAACGAGGCTCGGGGCAGAACGGGAAATGCATCGATGTGCATAACTTATAGTCGTCATAATATCGGCAATAGCGCCATTCGAACGAACGTGGGTTGAATCACTTCAGTCATTAGAAAGAAACTTTTAATCACGTAGTTTACTTCTTTACTGACATAAAATCCGTTTTCTTTTGTTTTGTTAAAAATTTTGGTGATATTTATAGAAGTGCTATAATATAAGATGAGTAATCAAGTTTTATTACGTTTTTCATTCAAATATGATAGATATGTTACTGAATTTTATTATTGCGTGCTGTGAACCCTTTTATAGCTTTTACGTTAGAAATTACTAATTTTATTTGAAATGATGTCTGTTGGGGCAAAGCGGTCACGAAAAGACGGGATATTATCCCATCTTATCGCGTTCTCCTAAATTGCCACTATTTTACAGCATTAAAACTTTGTAAGAAGAATCTGACTAACATTTAATCAAAAAAATCAAAGAATACTACAGAAGAAAACGAGATGGACACTGACTCATCAGAAGATGATGAAGATTGTGGTTGCATCTACTCTGGATACTTATATTTACAGTCAACTGAAGGTTGGGTAGTGTGTAGTGTCTGCCATGGGTGGGCTCATAATTCCTGCGCATGTGTTGAGGATGAAGACGAAGGTGCTCATATTTGTAAACTCTGTCAGCTTGACTAAAATACATTACCATTTTCCCCGTAACCGGGGCAAAACGGGAATTTCGCACTGATAAGTTAAATTGTTTATAACCAAATAACTAAGCAATTTGGATTACAAATAAAGTCATTTCTATGAAGCTTAATAGCAAGTGATCCTGTCTGACTTTGTTTTTTTTAATACACAGTTTGGTTTTCTTTCTATGATTTTTTCTTTCTTAAGTATCCCGTTCTGCCTCGGTCTCCCCTACATGTCGTCCTATTATATCTCGGCTCTTTTGTTTGTTAATGCATATACAGGGTGGTCCTTAAGTAATTGTACAAAAAGAAACAGTAGGTTCTACGCTCTAAAATATTACGATTTAACCCAACTTACTTTAAGAGGAAACAGTACCTAGCGATCAACAGGTAGCTAAAACGTGTTCCAAGATTGCGGCTGTAATTTTGAATATTTTTTCGAGATATTTGGCACACGTATTCGTAATATAATAAAGAATGGCGGTACAGAGCCCAATTTGAAAAATATATTAATATGTGGAAATTACTCTGTAATTAAATACAATATTAAAAAACGAGCCTGTTGTAGCGCCATTAAGAAGAACAAAAAAATACCTTCAAATAAACTTTTTTATCCGATGCCTAGATTTTGTGTCATTTTGGAACTACTTATGAAATAAAAAATTTTAGTAGTTCCAAAATGACGCAAAATCTAGGCGTCGGATAAAAAAGTTTATTTGAAGAAAGTGTATTTTTTTGTTCTTCTTAATGGCGGTACAGGCTCGTTTTTTTAATATTTTATTTAATTACAGAGTAATTTCCACATATTAATATATTTTTCAAATTGGGCTCTGTACCGCCATTCTTTATTATATTACGAATAAGTGTGCCAAATATCTCGAAAAAATATTCAAAATTATAGCCGCAATCTTGGAACGCGTTTTGGCTACCTGTTGATCGCTACTGTATCATCTTAATAAAATGTTGATATTAAGAAAGATACAGGGTGGTAAAGTTAAACTTTTTTTTATTTATTATTGAATATTTCCTGAACGGTATGAGATAACAACATGAAATTTGGTATGTGAGGGTTTTTTGGGGCGAGAAAACTAAATACCTTACCAAAAATTATGTATTGCCCAGAGGGCGCCACATACACCTTTCAGCACTCATTTATTACGTTCAATTTTTTTATCCCTCACTCTGTATAATTCTGAGATTAAAATTTTTATTCTCCTATTAGTTTTACTTAAAAAAGGTATACTACTTTCATCTCCCTAAACTCAACCTTTTTCGAGATAAACGCATTTTAAATCTGCGATACACCATCATTTTTAGCATAATATCATTGTAGTTACACCCGAAAAATAACTTAAAACCATAAAATTATCCAAAAATGTATCGCAAATTTCTTCAAATGTAATTTGCGATGCAATGACATAAATTTGAGAACTGGCACAATTATTATGGTTTTAAGTTATTTTGCGGTTGTAATTACAATGATATGTTAAAAATGATGGTGTATCGCAGATTTAAAATGCGTTTATCTCGAAAACGGTTAAGTTTAGGGAGATGAAAGAATTATACCTTTTTTAAGTAAAACTAATAGGAGAATAAAAATTTTAATATCATAATTATACAGAGTGAGGGATAAAAAAATTGAACGTAATAAATGAGTGCTGAAAGGCGTATGTGACGCCCTCTGGGCAATACATAATTTTTGGTAGGAAATTTAGTTTTCTCGACCAAAAAAACCCCGACATACCAAATTTCATGTTGTTATCTCATACCTGTCAGGAAATATTCAATATTAAATAAAAAAAAGTTTAAATTTACCACCCTCTATCTTTCTTAATATTAACATTTTATTAAAGTAAGTTGGGTTAAATCGTAATATTTTAGAGTGTAGACTCTACTGTTTCTTTTTGTATAATTACTTAAGGACCACCCTGTATATTTGGTTTTCTCTTCAGTGACCTTTAGACCGGTGTTTTTGCCTCATAACGTATTTAAAGTTTCCTTTCCATTGGTGACGGTGTTTCCCACCATGTCTATGTCATCCGCATATGCTACCAGTAATTTTGGTCCGTTACTTACTCTCCGTGTCTGGACCAGCAACAATTTTAAATTCTGTACTTCCAATGATTGCCCACATAGATGACCCTGTGATTATCTAAAATTAGGTCTTCTTCTGTGTAGGTCTCTCTCATCTCTGTGCATGCTAGTAGATGGTGATTATTCTGAACCACGCCACAGTCGCAGGTATCGGCCTCCTGGCATCCCCATGTTTTCAGGTTACTATAGCACAACGTGAAACGCCCGCGCCGGTTCTTAGTCTGCTTATCGCTTTTCATGTCGGATACGATAAATTGTGTCCAGCGGCCATTTCCTCTGAGGGGGTAAAATGTGTTGTGGTAGCTGACGCTTGCCATAGGTGTATTCGACGCATTTCTGGCTCTTCTGTGATAGATCTTGATTTGTTTCAGAAAGCTTTTCCGAGATCTTAGTCTACTTCGATCTTCGGTGTCTTCGATTCGTCTCCTGCTTCTTTCGTTCTACATCTGACGTGACCTGTCTCCTGATAGGTGATGGAACGATTCAAACTATGCAGCAGATCTCTTCCATAGGTGTCTGTTTCAGGCAACCCGATATTATACGAACCGTTTCGTTTAGAGCAAGGTCGACGTTTTTAGCATTTTTTTGTAAGCATTTATTAACAATCAGAATTACATATTCTATGAGTTAATTTGATAACAAGTACAATAACTTATATCAATGTAGTATTGTACACTAAAATAATAATAATAATATCGTATGGCATTTTTGCCGGGGAGATCCTTTCGGATAGTTCCAGCGCCAATTACATCTTTAACCCTGTTTCAAGTAACTAGTGTCGATGTACACTAGCCCAGGGGGACCGACGGCTTAACGTACTCTCCGAGGCACGGTGAGACGGCTCGTGTCATTATTGGAAATGAAAATGGTTTGTCTTTGGCAGGGATCGAACCCACGTCTACTGGCGTATGAGGCCAGCGTTTATGCCGTTACCCACGGCCGCTCACCGTACTGTACACTAATAGGGCGTTATGAGGTACATCACCCAGCGGTTTCACCTCAGTTTCAGCGAAGATCTATGGGCCATAATCTTCGCAATCTTCTGTTGTTCAGTGGCTGCAGTAGTGGTAATATTAATTGGTTGGGGTGGCCTTCCAATTTCTCGTGGTGTCTGTTGATTCTTTCTTGAATGTGACTAACGGGATGTTTAGGTCTCTACTGGAGAGGTTTGGTTGGAAATATACCACGGAGCATTTGCGATGGTGCGTAGAATTTTTGATTGAGTTCTTTGGATAATTTTCGTATTTGATTTGCTGGCACAACTCCATAGTTCTATACCGTACGTCCATATAGGTTTGATGATTGTTTTATAAATGAGCAGTTTGTTCTCAATTGAGAGCCGAGATTTTCGACCTATAAGCCAATAAATTTCTTTCACTCATCTCAACTCAATTTGTTTCTTCTTCTTTAAAATGTTTTATTTCCCATTGAAAATAGTTGATTATAAAAATGCCACAAGAAAATAGCTTCAGAGCAACATCTTTAAAATGTGTTGTTTCCAGTTTAATTTAGAATCAAGATGAAGCCCCAGGTATTTGACGATATTCTGTTGTGGTATGTTGACTTGATTAAGGCTAATATTTGGGCATTGGTCTTTCCTTAGTGTGAAAGTTATATGTGATGACTTAGTTTCATTAGCTTTTATCTTCCATTTCTTTAACCACTGCCCAGTTTGGTCTAGGTTTCTTAAAGTTTTAATACTGCAGCTGTTGGATCCTCTTCAGTTGCAAATATTGCTGTGTCATCAGCGAAAGTTCCAATGGTAATTTGTGGAGAGGTTGGTAAATCGGATGAGTACAGTACATAAAGAAGTGAACCCAGTATACTACCTTGCGAGACTCCTGATTGAATTTTGTTACGGTTTGATAGTTCATCCTCCACTTTAGTTTCAAATTCTCTGTGATTTAGATATGATTTTAATAAGTCAAAGTATTTGTTGGGTAGAGATTTTTTGATTTTATAAAGTAATCCTGGGTGCCATACCTTATCAAATGCTTGACTGATGTCCAGAAAGGCTGCTGTGCAATATTGTTTATTGTCCAAAGCTCTATTAATTACATTTGATATGCGATAGCATTGTTGCACTGTAGAATGAGCTTGTCGGAAAAGTCGGAATCCAAATTGGTGTTCTGGGATCCAGTTTTGGAATCCTAGGTCGTTCATAATTCTTTTAAGTAACAGCTTTTCAAGAAGTTTTGACATTATTGGCAGTAGACTTATTGGGCGGTATGATGAAACATCCGTTAAATCTTTACATTTAATTAATTTAATTTTTAGCATGAGCAGAGTTTGCCCATACTGGTGCTTCAGACTCCGTGGCTGTAAAACATAATACTAAGGCGCAGAAGTGCGGAGAGTGTGATTGTGCTCCTCATTTTGTATTATTTAGTTTGCGGACGATATTGTTTCTGGCACTTACTTTTTCTTGACATCTCGACAGTGGTATCTATATAAGACAGAGTTCTATCTAAACGTACGCCGAGGTACTTTTAGCGTCTCGTTGTGTTCCAGCATCTGACCACGCCATTATACCTCGAGCTGCTTTCGAACATCTCACGCATGCACCTCATGCATGTTTCTAAGGTGGAAAGCACACACCTGGGTTTTTGTGGGATTGGGTTTCAGATGATTTTCATCGTAGTAGAATGCTGAGTTTCCCAGGGCATCTGTAAGTTTCACTTTGACTTGATTGATGGTTCTTCCCTGATCTGCCACAGCTGTATCATCAGCATAAATAACTTGCCTTGTTTGTTGATTTATGGGTTGGTCGTTGATGTATATGTTGTATAGAATCGGCGCGAGGACACTTCCCTGTGGTAGCCCATTTTTTTGGTCCCTCCACCGACTGTTCTTGGACAGGAGCGTTACGTAGAAGCGTCTATTCTGGAGGAGACATTTCAACAAACTTGTAAGTCGGAAATCCTTTGTAGTTGGTAGAGTTTTGCCAGCAGCCGTTGATGGTTAAATGTGTCATAGGCGGCAATTATTTTGGGGATTTATTTATCGTATGGCTACATCACAGTTTTTGTGCATAAATAAAAAGAACAATACATTGTAAATAATAGTTAATTTTTACATACAAAAATTTAGTTGACATATTCAATAGACTGCCATCTTAGGATACGATCAGACAGTACTCCACTAAATGTTTGCTCTTCTCATGCCTTCGATACTAAATTGGCACGCTCGTACAGTCCATTTATTAGAAGTTGTCTCATCTTTAATTACTTAAAAAACTGTGATATCCTTCTGCCAGGAGATCTTGGAAAATATTGTCTGGCGCCTCTTGTGCTAGTCTATTTAGTTTATCCAGGGTGCACGTGCATTATTATCCTGCGGACGCGAACTAGCTTTACACCCCCTTTAAAAGTTAAAAATTAGGTATACGAATTAGATATAAATATAAAATACATTTTAAACTATTAATTTACTTTGACATTACTTTTGACATATGTTGGGAGATTTTAGTCCATTTACTTTCAATAGGATTATATTAAAAGGAGAGGTGACAGCTTATCTCCTTGTTTAAGGCTACTGTTTGTTCGTATGGGTTTCGAGTTTCGAACCTTTGTTAGTCCATTATATTTTTACTTTTAGATATATCTAGGTACTATATAATACATTATTGTTTTGATTTATTAATTCCATTTAAGGAGTAACTTTATACATGGTGGATTCAGCATCAGAAGAAATATATCAAAGTCAAAGGAATTTTCAAGGAGAGCGACATAAAGTAAACTGGAAGATACAAAAGGGAAGCATAGTTGCTGCCTACGTAGCCTATAAAAAAGAATATCTTATGGTTGATGACATATTGGGAGATGATAGATTTCCTGCAGGAGTGGGATATCAAGGTATATCATTTATTAGATTTCTATTCATTCATCTTTTAGTATAGATTTTATATGTTTAAATTATATTGTCCACCAGATGGTGCACAAATCGCATAAAAGCGGCTATCGCTGATAAGAAAGAAGCATGGAAAAGAAACACACGTACATGCAGACAAGGATTCAAGAAATAAAAAACTACCTATGTAACAAAATCAAAATTGTCAAAAATATAATAAGAAGAAATGCGAAACAAAAATTCTGAGAAGAATTTGGGAATAGCTAAATGAAGGTCATAAAAATGACATTGAATCTTTTGCAATAAGGCCAAAGCATTAGGAACGCAAAAGAGAAAATAATCAAAGATCAAAAGCGAATCAAGATGGTAGATAAAACTATTAAAAGTGGTTATAACTGATACCTAAAAAAGAAGCATGGAAAAGATACATACAAACAAAGATTCAAGACACTAGGAGGAGCTATAAAACAATAAAAATAAAATTGTCAAAAAGACAGTAAAAAGAGATCCGCATCAAAAATCTTGGAAAGAATTTGAAAATAGCTTTAATGGAGATTATAAAAATCACCGTAGATTCTTTTGGAATAAGATCGAAGCATTAAGAGCGCAAAAAATATCTGGCATAACAGATGGAAATAATAAGATGCAACATAACATAAACCACACGAAATGGTAAAAGTCTGGGAAGGATATTTTACCTGTACATTTAAATTAGAGGAAGACATATACCTGAACTCAAATGACATATCAGACTCAAGAGAAGAAGGGTACAATACACGAAGAATAGAGAAAAAGAAGTAATCGAACGAACCAGCAAATACAATTAAAACTGGAAAGCTGAAGTGGAAGATAGAATATAACCAGAAATGAAGAAATGGATGGACGGGAGAGCCATAAACTGATTTTGGATCATATGCAATGGAGTACTGAAGCAAAACAAAATACCAAAAAATTAGTAAATTATTCTTATTCAACCAATTTATAAGAAAAATGGCAGAACCAACTGGGAGAACTTCTTTTGATGATTCCTTATCAGCCATGTCTGATTCTCGTTTTTCATAGCATCTTTAGTGATGCCACAGAAAGGTTCTGGGCTTTCAAAGGTTTCTCTTGAGCCTTGTTTTGCCAACATATCTGCTCGTTCATTCCCATGCACCCCTTCATGACCCGGCAACCATATTAAAGACACTTTATTGTCTTTTGCCAGGTTGTTGAGGAGATCTTTGCATTTCCTCACCAGTTTTATTTCGTGAGTGGGTTGTTTACTGCCAAAGTAGCTGTTTGGCTTTATGGGTAAATATTAATTCTCTTAGCTTTAGGGTCTCCGTCTGTGATTTCATCAATATAGGCTAGCAAAGTAAAAACTCTGGAAGATAGTTGTATATTTACCTAGGCTGTAAGATTTAGTATAGTTGCATGTTTGATCAAAGACTCCTGATCCAGTATCATGGTCAGTTATAGATCCATCAATGAACCTTATCAAGTCACCATTAATATTTGTGATCATCTATATTTGACATACAAATGACAACACCAAATTGTTCTAGGTGATCTAGTTAAATCTGTACTTTGCGTACCGATAGTTACGCCTGATGGAAATTGCTATGCTGTAATTGAATTACACAGAACCATAATCCAACATCCTTTTAACAAAGACGATCTAAAAATTTGTATAGTTGTAACTGGATGGGTTGGAGCTGCTATTCATCAAAACCATCTCAGATTAACTCTACAAAGGCAACAGGAATTAAACGACTATCTGCTAGATTTGACAAAGTGTTATTTTGCTGAAACTGTTGCTATTGAGAAGATGATAACGGAGATTGTAGTAAGTAAATAAAACAAAATGTTATTACTTATTTTTTAAGAATTTTTACCTATTAAAAATGTAATTTTTTTTAATTTTAATTGTTTCTTTTTATTTTTTATAGAGGGTTGCGAAAAAGTCAGGCAACACGGTAATTTCTCGGAAACCGCTAGAATGATTTTTATTGATTTTGGTGGGTGAGGGTCTTTTAATGCTGCGGATATTATAGTGGTAATTATATTGTTGTCAAATCTTCCGTTTTTCTGGAAATCTAATGAACTTTCTTATTTCAAATAGAACACCCTGTATATTTTTTGCGTTTTGGAATTCTTAAGGGACACTGATTATATTTCATATGATATTCCCTATACCTAAATGCCATAATTTCGGAGTTATTGCTACATTTATTAAAAAAACAATTTATAAAAATCCATTTTTTTCGGCTCGAGTAGACATTATTTTAGGTTCCTTGGATCATTGTGAACAAAAAAGATCTATTGTAATTTTCCTCTTAAGTTAATCGTTTCTGTTTCTCCACACCAATTTTCATATCTTTAAAATATTCATAACATATATTATTATAATAAAAACTATCGATATTACGAGTGAAAATTGCTAAAAATAGCAAAATTCCAATAAAAAATTAGGTTGGAGAAATTATAATCTCAAAGTTCAAAATCGGTATACGTTAAAAAAATGCATTTTCTCGGCTTCCCATGGAGCAATTTTCTTCATTCTTTTTTGTTCCCAATTAACTCGAGTAGTGCCATCTAACTAATGCATTATTAAATGTCAAACTTGATTTATTTATTATAACAAAAAATTTTAGTTTGTTTAAATAAAGATTGTTTAAATAATTATATAGCATTCAAATGAGAATATTTGTGTTTTTAACGTTAAAAGGTACACTTGTAGTAAGTTTATCTAAAAAAAGTCTACAACTGGAAAAGATATGTAGTTTTATTTTCTTATAAATAAATTAATCTATTATAACAAAACAAAAGCAAGTTTGACATTTAATAATGCCTTAGTTAGATGGCTCTACTCGAGTTATTTGGGAACAAAAAAAGAATGAAGAAAATTGCTCCATGGGAAGCAAGTGCATTTGAAGAAAATGCATTTTTTTAACGTTTACCGATTTTGAACTTTGAGATTACATTTTCTCCAACCTAATTTTTGATTGGAATTTTGCTATTTTTGTCAATTTTCACTCGTAATATCGATAGTTTTTATTATAATAATATATGTTATGAGTATTTTAAAGATATGAAAATTGGTGTGGAGAAAGAGGACAAAAATAAAAAGGTGATGGTTTGAAAATTATGATCCTATTGTTTATATCTTTGCCGTAAATGCCGGTCAACTTTGACCGGTTGTATCTCAGGAAACACTCATCACAACTAAATGTTTTTTCTTTTAGAAAAAGGACCCTGCCGCTTTTTTTCCAATACCGTTTTTATGATTTAATTTAATTTAATATTTCCCGAGATATTCTATTTGTTTGTAAGCCAAAAAATTGTTTATAACTTTAAAATATTCCGCTTAGGCCGCTTAAATAGTCCAATTTCAATTCTGTAAAGTACATTAGATAGGTACAGTGTCTGTTTATACAAAAAGCATAGCTATTCTTATGTATCATAATTATTGTGGTTATTATAGCGACCGTAAATTTTTAATTAACTATTGAATTCTTGCTAAACTGTTCATTCAATTTCCATCGACTCCTGTAATTATACTTAATCTATACGAAAAGAGCTTTTATATTACCAAGGTATTTAAATTTCGATAAACAATTAATTATCTAAAATTTTAGTTGAAATTTAAAGATTTTGTTGGAAAAACCCGCATTTTCCGGGGAAAATTTTCGTCGAAGTAAATCGGGAAAAACACGTCTCTATGCAGAATTTAATTACAGTGAGTTTTTATTTGGATGTTTTTGGTGTAAAGTTAAAATCTTTGGAGTTATAGAGCAAAAATTGAAAAAAACACGATTTTCGGGCGCCATTTTGTTTATAAAAAAAGGAGAACACTATCTACGGACTTTGCATACCTTTATTATTAATATATAGAAACATAAGATACGATTTCAGCAATAAAATTGCTGGTAAATAACTTTTCCTTGTATTTTGTTAATTATAGCCCAGAGTATTTGGGGAATTAGAGAAAGTTATCATGTAGGTAATGGTGACGTATTTTTTTTTAGGAGAGTTAGTATTTTTTTCAAAAGGAAGATCGGCACTTCTGAGTTGGTTCTATTGGGAAGCAGACCTACCTTTTCTCTCTCGAGCTAGTTCCATTTTTGATCTAAGTGACGAAATGTTAGCATAAGATCATGAACGTGAAATGTCCAAATAAAATCAGTTCATATTTTATAAAAAATTTAATAAATGAAAATCTGTAAATTAAAAAAATCAACTTAAATTAAAAATATCTGGCATAAACTTGTACGTTGTATTCTAAACCATGGTTTTTACTGGAGTTGAATTCAAAGTTCACGAAGTTATGGTTAACACCACCATCCTTGATTTCGACTGTTGAACCCTTTGAAGCATCCTTCTGACTAGTAGCTATGATGCAGTAGATTTTCTTGTCACCATAATACTTGGCCTAAAACAAAAATACAGTTAAATATATATTTTTGAAAAAAATGAATTAAAATACTTTATAAAAGGTATATTTAATTTAAAAAATCCCTTTCAAACTATATCACAGAACGTTTTAGAACTAAAGAGTTCATTATCAGGGCTGCTAATAGGTTTTACATGGTTGAGCCACCAAAATATAGGGATGAGACCCTTTTAGGGCCGGTTTCGCCAACAAAAAATAGCTGTTTATTCTATGAATAAAGTTATTCGACCAATAAACTGACTTTTCTCCATTTTACTAACGTCAAATAAGACTTATTTTAATTATTTATCAAATAAATATTTACTCTTCGAACAAATTGGTAAGTTAATCTCTCTGTAAATATTTATGAGAACAAAAATCGCCAGTTTAATGTTAAATTATCAAAATTATATTGAAACAAAATATAATTATTATAAACGTCTAATATATTTTATTCGACGAATAGCTATTCATTGATTTATTTGTTGTTGGTGAAACGGGACCTAAATGTTATAAAATTGTAGAAAAACATGCATAATAAAATTATGTTTGATGTTTAAAATATTCCTAGATTTTACATCAGGCGACGTAGGCGACCCACAATACGTAGGTTGCTAGTTCCGAGAGGTAATACCTCACGACCTCACATTATAGACTCTAAGTAGCAACTATTACTACACAAAACTATAGAAACGGTGAAAGAATTTTGCTTCTTAGGGTCACTGGTAGATTGCAAAAACAACACATCCAAAGAAATAAAAAAAAATATGAGTGGCTATTGGCTCACCGCTGTTATTTTGGCCTAGGTCCTCAACTAAGTTCGAGACGTATGTCAAGGGGTGGTCAAGAGCAACAAAGAGAAAACTTTATAAAACAATAATATACACCCAGTGCTCACGTATCTACGGATCGGAAACATGGGCAATGACAACTGGAGATGAAGAGATTAAAAGCAGAGTAAAAGTCTAAGATAAGTACTCCTTGACTTTCTTAAATGGAATATACACCACTTTTAAAAATTTTAACAAGTAATTTTGTTATGAAGCTTTAACTTTAAACGTCAGTAACTCAAATTTAGCTAAAGTGGACTTGGTTCACTTTTATTCTGAACTCTCGATATAGCTGAGTTAACGAACAGGGTCTGTGGAAAAGCCGATATAATTTCGAACTCTATAGACTTTTTGGTGATGCAGATATCGTGAAAACCATCAAAATAAACCACCTAAGATGGGTGGGTCACGTTATGTGGATGGATGAAATAACTGCTAAATAGGCCGATCGAAAGAAGAAGAAGGGGAGCCACATAAATTCAGATATCTGGACAATGTGCAGGAATATTTAAGGGAGAGTGCAGTAAGGGGATGGAAAAGATACTCGACAGAGAAGGATGGAAGAATGTTGTGAGTCAAGCCACGAAATGCTGTAGCGCCAAATGATGATGATGATGATGATGATGATGATGATGATGATGATGATGATGACTTACACAAAGACAGAAGGAAAACCTTAGTTTGACTCTAAAATTTCTAAAAAAATCTAAAATACTAGACTATTTTTGTGTTCACAAATCAACAATCAGTGTTTTTGTTAGTGTAAAATGTTTAAAATTTATGTTTGTGTTTGATATTTATTTATTATTAGTTTTAAAAATTAAGATTATTATCACTGAATACTTATAACTAGGAATATATTTGTCCTTTTCTATGCCCATATTATGTAAAAACATTGATATATTTTCGTTACTAGATACTGTGTATTAATAAACAATTGTTGAAAATATTGTGTTTCTCGAAAAACTGTATCATTGAACTTTGACATTTTCGATCTAAATATTAAATTCTAAATAATCTACACTAAATATGTAACAACAAACGGAATATCATTTGTTTAACCTTGTGCCTGTAAGAAGGTCAATAAATCCGGAATTGTTTGGTTATTCTGAAGGATAGTGTTTAGTATTCTTCTAGTGAAACAGAAATCCTTTTGCGAATATCGATTATATTTCCGATAACGCGAAATTCAAATTATTGTGCCACGGTCAAGTTTAGCGCGAAAATATTTGCCGAAGAAATTAATAGAAGGAACGCAAATACAATTGAACGTAAAATATCGATTTTTATAAGTCATTTTCACCAGATCTTTATTGGCCGAGGTCAAACAGATGTATAGGGCTAGCGAGGTAGTCCAAGAGATTAAATCTCAACGTCCAAGATGGGCAGGCCATGTTCATAGACTCTCTAATAACCGTTTTGCAAAGTTAAACCGGGAGGAAACCCCGATGGAAAGAAGGCCCTTAGAACATCCACCAGTGGCGTACTGAGCATGGTTCCGCGGTTTCCACGGAACCAGGGCCCGGGCCTCGCAGGAGCCCGCTCTAACGCACTTTTTGCTTCTTTTGTTTATAATTTGATGGGGATATTTATATTTATTTAACTTTTATTTATTTATAAATGTATCATATACGTAATTTTAAAATCTATTCCAATGTTCATTTTTTAAAAGCTGTTTTGGTTTTCCGATATTAAAGTTTTTAATTACGACTGGAGATTTAGATGTAGAAAATTTTTGAGTTTCATTATTTATTTATAAAAATGGCTGACGTAAATTGATCAGTCATGTCAGTATGAAAAACGATAGAATTAATATTAACTTACTGTTTTAATAGTCCATTGAATTTTAAAAAAGTTTCTAACATTAAAAGTAATTAAGTTACGATCAAAATAATGTTGGTATCTTTCTTGGTTGGTAAATAAAATCGTGAAAATCACCTTCTAATTAGCATCCGAAATGAAATTAATCGTTACCGTTTCACAAATTACTTTACTTATGTATTGTTATAAGATAATATATGTAAGATTCGTTGATTCAAAGTGCTTATTTTTGAAAAGACTGTAGTTAAATGGGCTTAAACGAGTCACCAATCACGATTGCATGCAAATTTTGAACAGCCATATCTTATATAACCAATTTTTGTCTTCAGGAAAACAAAAAGTCCAAAATATTCACAATAGTAAAAACTATATTTTTTTACTACATAGTTGAGATTTTTGGTATCACCAATAATTTTTAAGTTATTTTGAAAAAAGATTCTAAAAAAAATTTTTTAATTTAAAACCAAATTTTTTTCAAAAATGAGCACTTTGAACCGATAAAACTTACAGATCATATAAACAATACATACCTAAGTCAAGTAATTTGTGAAGCGGTAACGATTAATTTAAATTGAAATGCTAATTACGGGGTGATTTTTACCTAATTTTTTTCCAAAAAAAGGGACCAACTTTATTTGAGCTTTACATAATTAATATTGATCATTAATATTGATGATACCTACAAAAATAAAGCTTTTTTAAAAACTGTAAAGACACTGTGATGGTTTTTCGAACAGTGCTTCTTCATTTTTTGGTTATTTCACGTTAAAATATTCAAATTGGAATTTGACCAATAAGAACTTACAACTCTACTCCTCCTGGAACTACAGACTTCTTATATACACAATTTTTTCACGTTTATATAAGCTATATTTTTACTAAGCACATTTTTTTTGATAAAACATTTACTTTTTGAGTTATTTGCGAAAAACCGTCTCAAAACGTGTTTTTTTGTTGTTGAAAAATGAAATATTCACTCACAAATAACTGGAAAACTATTAACTTAGTGAAAAAACTCTATAGAACTTAAGTTGCTTAGAATTAGTCAGTTTATGCAATTCCCGACTTATCTTGAACGTATGTTTTTCACCCCCGAGAAGGGGTGAAACTCACCCCAGGGCAAAACACACATCGGCACAATAGGTATCACTTTTTTTTGTTTGAAATGTGTGTGTATGTGTACGTGTATATCAACTTTCATCTTAATCCTTGCCGTTCTTTAAAATTTACAGCAAAAACCGTGAGTAAATGGACTATAAATTAGCTTGAGTTTGTATAAAATGATATATTTCATAATATAGGATAATTTTATTTAATGTTTATTAAACACTCTTGATATACAATGTGTGTTTTTATTGGGCGGGCGGGCCCGCATCCCAACTGGAACCAGGGCCCGCTGATCTATCGGTACGCCACTGACATCCACCAATGCGATGGAGAGATAGCGTATGGTCAGATTTAAGAACAGTCTGAACAATCTACCCACTGATCCAACTATCATGGACGACCGTTCAAAATGGAAGCGAGTTGTGCTGTCAGCCAAGAACTATTCTGGGTTGTAGTTCTACAAGAAGAAGATCTTTGTTGAACCACAGCAACCAGAACATGCAAAGTTATGTGTTATGTCTTACCTGACGAATACGAATTTTTAAAGCCGGCCACTCACTGTCAGGTACTTCTGACAGTTCGCCTTTTAAGTTAAGCTAAGTTTACTTAAAAATAAAAATATTTAAATGAACTATATTCTTTTACTTCGCGTGCCATATCAGAATTATTCGACGTTGGCGATGATCTTCGGCAACATGGATAAAATTGTCCTGCATTATTGATCCATTCACGAATGATTTTTAACCAAGAAAATTGTTATCTATCTTGCTACAGTTTTAGCGCCTTCTATTTTGCCTTTAAGGGTAAGTTGTAGTATTTTATATCGATTTCCCCTCACTATATGTCCCAGATAAGACATATAGTGATCCAATTATCTATCTTTGTTGACCCTCCACCCTCCTTAGTAGGTACTTCGTCATTAGTTTTTTTGCTGTCCAAGGTATCTTCAAGCATCCGTCTATGAATCCACATTTAAAATGCTTCAATTATGTTCATGCTTGATACTTTTAGTGTCTATACGTCTGCATTATACAGGGTGTACCGAAAAGATTGGTCATAAATTATACTACAGATTCTGGGGTCAAAAATATGTTGATTGAACCTCACTTACCTATATACAATAGTGCACACAAAAAAAATACAGCCCTTTGAAGTTACAAAATGAAAATCAATTTTTTTTCATATATCGAAAACTCTTAGAGATTTTTCATTGAAAATGGACATGTGACATTCTTATGGCAGCAGCATCTTAATAAAAATTAAAGTAAAATTTGTGTACCCCACAAAAATTTTATGAGAGTTTTGTTACCTTAAACCCCCCAAACTTTTGTGTACGTTCCAATTTAATTATTAGTGTGGCACCATTAGTTAAACACACTGTTTTTAAAACATTTTTGCCTCTTAGGACTTTTTCGATAAGCCAGTGTTTATCGAGATATTTTGAATATTTATCGAATCCACCACATATTTGCATATGTGATATGGTTAAGTACGATTACAGAGACCTGTTAATAATCTGAAAATGTATTGATAATTTACATTTTTAGGTATATTTTGAAAAAGAAACCACATCTCGATAAAAATTCGCTTATCGAAAAAATACTAAGAAGCAAAAAAGTTTTAAAAACGTTGTGTTTAACTAATGTTACCACAATAATGAATTAATTGGAACGTACACAAACGTTTGGGAGGGTTTAAGGGATCAAAACCCCCATAAAATGTTTATGGGGTGGACAAATCTCACTATATTTTTGTTTTAAGATGATCCTGCGATAAGAATAATACATGTCCATGTCCATTTTCAATAAAAAATCTTTAATAGTTTTCGATATATTGAAAAAAATCCATTTTCATTTTGCAACTCCAAAGGGCTGTAACTTTTTTTAGGGGTACATTTGTACTATGGTAAGTTAAGTTCAATCAAACTATTTTTGACTCCAGAATGTGTGGTATAATTTATGACCAATCTTTTCGGGACACCCTGTATAATAGTACAGACCAAATATAGCACTTCATCATTTTTTGCCTTAGTTCTAAACTGAGATGATTATTGCAAAGAAATAGCGAGAAAGAGCGAAATTCATATTTTTTTATATACCTCATATTATAATATTGACAAAACGTGATATCTGATGGTTGCATCTTAGGTCTTAGACCATGCAGAACTTTTTATGAAGAAGCTATTTTATATTTCGTAAAATTAATTAATAATAAAAAAATCCCCATATGAATCAAACTTACGTAGACTCACTATACAGAGAGGATCTAAATTATGGAATAAATTAATTTTCTCTAAAATGGACGACGTTTGAGAAAAATCCTGAAACAGGTCGATTATTTTTAAATTACAATTGTTTGGCATATTTTTGATGACGTCACTAGTATGAAATATATGCCAAAAAAATTGTACTTTAAATATAAAAATCGACCTGTTTCGGGATTTTTCTCTAAAGTCGTCCATTTTAGAGAAAATGAATTTATTCCATAATTTAGATCCTCTGTATATTACTAGCAAATATGACAAATAATATCCAAAGCTAAAATGTTTAAAAGCTAAACGCTAAAGAATAATAAGTTGTTATTTAAAATTTTTGGAATAATACCTAGACATTGTTGATATACCTAGTATGTCCATAATTTATGAATATTGATTAATAGAAAATACGGAAATTCATAAAAAGTATGTATTTTACTTTTCAAATCAAAAGATAATAGTAAGAAAATAATAATTATGTCATAAATAGGTTCTAACAATTATTTTGGATATAAAAGTTTTGGAATAATAATGGTAATGGGATAAGACAGCGGAATCCCTGAGGTCGTTATTTCTCAACGTGATCAATGATGAAATAATAAAAAAAAATAGGAACTAAAAAACGATACCAAATGACAAAAAAAAAACAACAAAATAATCTGCTATGCAGACGATGCAATATCTAAAAGTGAAGATGGTTTACAACGTATGCTGCACCAATTTAATATAATCGCCAGCAAATTTACTAAGATGTAAATTAGTGCTGTAGGGTCAGATAATACAACAAGTAATAGAGTTAACATCTAGACATCGCACTATCCAGCTATGAAAAGCTCGAAACAAAAGTGGAAGATCAAGTGAATAGAGCAAATAGAGCCGCAGGTTGCCTTAATGAAACAATATGGAGAAATAAAAATATCGGAAAAGAAATGAAAGGCAGAATTTACAAAAGAGTCATCAGACCAATAATAAAATATGCGGCAGAAACACGACCCGACACAGAGAGGACAAAAAGATTGCTAGAAACAGCAGAGACGAAAAACCCTTTGACAAATCGATAGTAAGACCATTATGGGATAGAGCTATAAAGTAGAGAGAGCAGAAGAGTAGAATGGAACGATCACATAAGCTAAATTACAACAAATAGAGTAGTACGGCGAGAGACAGTCAGGGCCGCCGCTGAGATGTTGGCCGCCCGTGTGCAACTTAATATTTGCCGCCCCCCTTCCAACACTTTAGAAATATGTACATACTAGTATTTAAAGAAATGTGCAGAAGATGCATAACAATAGTAAGTTGTAAATAGATAAACACTTGAACAATTTGAGTAATATCCATGATCCAACGCCCATTATATGTATATTGTATATCCTAATTTAAACTTCCATTTAATTAAAATAAACGGTGAATATTATAACATAAACACATAAAGAAACTAAAAACAAACTTTTCTGGCTTCCGTTTCGGGAAAAATTTTGACAATGTTTTTGTTTTTAATATCCAATGTCGCACACACTTCATGTTCGATAGATAACATTGCTAAAGCAGAAAGTCTATCTTGCTTCATTGAAAATCGCAAATAATTTGTAATAATTTTAAGTTTTGAAACGACCGCTCACCCTTAGCTACAGTAAAGGGTAGAGTTAGGAATATACGTACGATTATAGTTAAGTTTGGAAATGTTGATATAATATTATTTCGTAAATGTATTCAAGAATATTACCAGGACGTTTTTCTGCGGTAACATATGGTTAAATAGCTTTAATTTCTTCATATAAATCGGTTGCACTAATGTCAGTCCCTGAGCTGTTTATGTGTGTAAGGGCTTTATACCCTTTCTCACAATTGAATATGTTTATCCATTCAATTTCCAAATTCATATCCCTTTTGTTATTATTTTGCAATTCTTCTAAAGCATCATACATTTTACTTATCTGGGTTTTTAATGGTGCAGTTACATCGATCAGACTCTCCCATCTCATGTACAACAATGCTTTTAATGTCCACTTTGGAAGGTGCTTTAATAAAATTTTCCTTCAAATATTCGAAGAAGAAAAAATACATATAGTTCCTGTACCTACAGTATTAAAAAATTCCACCCACTCAAAACTTAATTTTACTGCATCATTCACCACCAGATTTAAACTATGTGCAGAAAAGGGAATAAAAAATGATCGAGGATATTTCTCTCGAGGATTTTCTGCAATCCAATGTGTCTATTGGCTCCATTATCGTAACCCTGTCCACGCATATTATCCATAATATTTATATTTAATTCTTCAAGTTTATTCTCTATAAATTCAAAGAGACCTTGTCAAGTATTTCAGTTTCAGGAGAAAAAATATCCGAACTGGCGTTGAAGTTGAAACACATCTTACTACAATAATTTATTGTTATTTATTTGTTCTACGTACGTTATATCTGGGCTACAATCTAATATAATAGAAAAATATTTAGATTCGCGAAAAAAAGCACTATAAATGTTAAATGAAGCGCATTTTAGTATTATCAGGTAATAATAATAATTATTGTTTGGAATATTATACTTTAGAATTAGAATTATCTGAAACATTACTATTTAATTATTTCAACTTATTTGCGTTTTAAAAAAAGTAGTATCATCAGTGGCCTGCTTTTGGCCGCCCCTATTGTTGGCCGCCTGTGTGCGATGCACACTTTGCACACATGGTAGTGGCGGCCCTGGAGACAGTTCTCTAATAGGAAGGTACTGGAGGCATATTGAAAAAACAGAGAGGGTCATGTCTATACAAAAAGAACAAGAAGAAGAATCTTAGTTAGTCTCTTGCATTAAAAGTGATAAATATAATCAACATCAATTAAACTGAATGGAAGTAAACAAGTAAAAGAGCCATGTAATAATGAAATGATAAAACACAGAAAGAAGTTAGTGTTTACAAGAAGTTAGAAGTTAGAAAGAAGTGTTTTTCAAACTATTAACGTGTAATAAAAAGTATAAATAAACATTGAAGATTGAATGATAAAACCTGAATATTACTTACTGTGGTTGATCTAGTGACAAAAGGTACTCTACTTTTGTGCACGTGCTCCTGATGAACCAAATCGGCTGCAACTGCGTTTAAGCAGTTCCCTTCGCGCAGTTGGAATTGAGCAAAAGCATCAGCTAGTTGAAAAGCGACGAAAAGGCAGAAAAATGCGCAAACGATTTGCTTCATGTTTGATGTTAATTTGGTAGCTTTCAAATCGAAACTGTACTGTCAATCAAATAGTAAGTGACGCAGTTTAAATATCTTTATCGCTATTAGTCCAGTCTGTATGGTCGGCCCCGTTAGGTAAATTATTCCGATTCGTTTTTTTTTTTAACAAACCTACTCAAAAAGAGGTCCTTATTAAATCCACAGGGTGCTAGCTGGTACCGTGGTCGGAAAATTGATTAAACAATGTTTTTTAAACAAATTCAAAAAATCAATTTTTTCACTTCGGACATTTTTTTTAGATTCTTTGGGTCATTGTGAGAAAAAAAAGCCTCTCGTAATTTTTCTTTAAAATTTATTGTTAAGTTATACGCGATTTAGAATTTAAAAACCCGAAAATGGCCATATTCAATGCTTAATAACTCGCTTAAAAATTATTATTATGAAATTCAGAAATTGACCAAATCAAAGTTTAAAGCCCCCCTACAAGATCCTCAAAAAATTTATGTTAGTATTTTATTACAAAGCTGTTATTTTCAATTATTAACAATGAGCGCTAAGCGCGTATTGAGGCGGTCGTCAATGTGAGTGTGAGTGAGATCCACCATTGGACGGCCGGAATGGTGCATCTCTTTAGCACTCACCATTGATGACCGCTTATACGCGCTTAACGCTATTGTTGATAATTAAAAATAACAGCTTTGTAATAAAATTATGACAAAAATTTTTCAGGATCTTGTAGGGGGACTTTAAACTTTGATTTGGTCACTTTCGGACTTTCATAATAATAATTTTGAACCTATTAAGCTTTGAAAATGGCCATTTTGGTGTTTTTCAAATTTTAAATCGCGTAGAACTCGACAACAATCAATTTTAAAGAAAAATCACAAGAGACCTTTGTTGCTCAGAATGGCCCAAAGAATCTAAAAAAATATTAGTCCTGTCGCCAGTGGGGTACAACGGCCTCCTTTATTCAGATGGACTTACCCAAGTTTTTTTTATGTATTTTGACCCGTAGAATACGAATTTTTTTGGGTAACAGTTGATCCGGATGTCGATAAGATTGTTATAAACAAAGAACTTGAGGAATTACATAACAGCGATTTCTCGCAAAACAAAACATTTTTTTGTATTTTTTGGGTCATTCTAAGCAAAAAATGTTCCTAAAGTTTTTTCGTAGCATTCATAGTTTTCGAGATAAACGTGGTTGAACTTTCCAAAAATCGAAAATTGCAATTTTTAAACCCGAATAACTTTTGATTAAAAAATAAAATAGCAATTTTGCAAATGATATCGGTTTTGATTATTTGTATTGCCAAAAATTTATTTTTCTACAACCGTGTTAAAAATGCAATTTTTAGCACTCCATAAGAGCGTTAAAAATGTTACTTTAAGGCACTAGTGCTTTAAAATTTTTATGGCACTGCAATTCGTATTGACCGTATAGGCAATTTTGATATAATGTCAAAAAAATATAAAAATGGAATGTCATTCAAGTTCAAGTAAAAGATTTTGTACATATTGTCCTGTAATTGCGTTTGTAGAAAAAATATTGTATGATATGCGTGTTAAAAAGTACATTTTTAAGGCACTCATGTGAATTGCAGAACTCGCTATCGCTCATTCTGCAAACTCTCTCATGCGTGCCCTAAACGTGTACTTTTAACACTTATATCATAAATAACTATTTTTTATTGTTAAACAAAGCTATAAGCACATAGTGTTTCCCGTGCCTAATACATGCGTTTTAATGCATGCTATGTACAAATTGACTCGCTTGCACTTGTACCTACTCTACCTGCTCATTCGATTTTAAATGAGATTCCATTGAAAACATCACTCAAGCACTAGGTGTTTATAGCTTTGTTTAACAATAAAAAAAATAAATTTTTAGCAATGCAAATAATTAAAACCGATATAATTTGACTTGAACTTTCAAATGCGGTAAGCAGAATTGCTATTTTATTTTTTAATCAAAAGTTATTCGGGTTCAAAAATTGCAATTTTTCGATTTTTTGAAAGTTCAACCGCGTTTATCTCGAAAACTATGCATCCTACGAAAAAACCTGTCAAAACATTTTTTGTTTAGAATGACCCAAAAAATACAAAAAAAAAATGTATTGTTTTGTGAGAAATCGCTGTTATGTAATTCCTCAAGTTCTTTGTTTATAACAATCTTATCGACATCCGGATCAACTGTTACCCAAAAAATTCGTATTCTACGGGTCAAAATACATAAAAAAAACTTGGGTAAGTCCATCTGAATAAAGGAGGCCGTTGTACCCCCCTGGCGACAGGACTATATTATTATGTCCGAAGTGAAAAAATTGATTTTTTGAATTTGGTTAAAAAAAATTGTTTAATAAATTTTTTGACCGCGGTACCTCCTGGCACCCTGTGGATTTGTTATAAGGACCTTTTTTGAGTAAGTTTTGTGCAAAAACAAAACGAATCGGAATAATTTACCTAACGGGGACTAGCATACATACTGAACTAAACGGTATTATACAGTGGGAGAGGTGTCGGGGAATTTTGTAATGATTGTTAATATTTATGGCTTTTAAAGTCATGTGACTTATGTGTAATATTTATAATAAATTAATAAATATGTGTGTGCGTGTGTGTGTACGGAAAATTTAAACTTCGTAGTATGTCCATTAGCCACATATCATATTAATGACATATTACTCACTTAAAATGAAATGCGTTGTAATATGCTTTGTTTAAAAAGTAAGTTGGATACAAATACATACTTGTAATCACTTTACTTTATCGTGGCCGGACATGTAATTCATATAATTTCTGCAGAGTATCGCGCCTTATCGCGCTATGTCGGTTCCATCTTTGCTAGCGAGCCACAAATCTTCGAGAGTAAACCAATGGGACAGTTTTTGCATGTAAAAAGAACTATGTACATACCATATTTTGTATATCTCCACAGTCACAGTTTACATGATGGTGGCAGATGGTGGTCTGTTTTTTTTTTCATTTTGTCCATGCTTGATACACTCACCGGCAAAATTAACCGCCCACCTTAAAAATGGGTCATTTTTGATGTCTCGAATTTCCTAAACCTGTTGTATTATTTAAGTGATTTTTCTAATATGTCATAGCCTTATTCTTTAACAATATTGCTATAATAATATTGTTGCTAAACAGTACATTTTCATTGTATACCGAGTGTACCAATCAAACTGTGTTTTTTTTTCTCAAAGTTCGCATCACCCTGTGGAATATTCTCTTATAAATTACTGAAATTAACACCCAACTATAGCCTCATGTTTTCTCAACATTCTGTTTATTGATTCATTCACTTAGGTTGGAGTCCCGACACTGAAAAGTAAAAGGGACTCAAAAGACTATATATACTTAGGTTGGACCATAAAAAAGTTAGACACTTTAACAACTAGCCAATTCTGCATGAAAAAATAATGACAGTTTGCTTCATAAACGTATGTCCGCAAATGTTTCGTTTCCGAGATAGGGGGTGTTGAAATTTTTCTTACAAACTGACGATTTATTTATGCTCTAAAACCGGTTGAGATGTGCAAATGGGTGGGTTTTAAGACGTAGCTATTGCGCATTTTTTGACATACAATTAAGAATTTTATATTTACCATTAGCGCGCATACGGGGCTTATTACGGGTATTTTTTTTCAAAAAATTATTTTTGATTTAATATTTTCATGGTCAATCTAATAGAATTTCAACTAAAATATAAAGATAGAAAAATATAACGATTAGGGAATGAATGTCAACACAACGAAAATCAAATATCTCTGTATTGGAAAGGAGTCAGAGAACCTAGACCTCAAAAATGGACAAAACATTTCCTGCTCTCAGAGTTATGACTAGTTGTAGGCCTGGACTCCGCGTACCAAAAAAATTTGATTAATAGCAAGCTGAAAATTTGTTAATAGCTTAACGGTGTCTAGTCGGACAAACTTTGATGCATGGGAACACCGGAACAGGGGAAGTTTTAATTGTGAAACGTAATTTTAATTGCGGAACGTGTCATCCTGACAAGTTTATGGTTGTGAAAACTATCAGGTTGTTTTTAAGTTTATTCAATACCAAACTTTATATAATATACGAAAAAATTTTTGTTTGACAAATATATTGGTCGTTTTAATAAGTCCGACACGTAGAACATTTCAAATGACAGGAATTATGTTGGTGATAAATAGCAGGCTGATTTTTGCATGAGAGTTTAATGATAGGGTAACAAATCAACTGGAAGTTCTGTTCGACAAAATACATGGGACGTTTTCGTAGTCTGGCGTTCGAAACATGTAACCTGTTCCACAATTAAAACTTCCCCTGTTCCAGTGTTGCCCTTCATCAAAGTTTGTCCGACTAGACACCGTTAAGCTAGTAACCAATTTTCAGCTTGCTATTAATCAACTTTTTTTCGGTACGCGGGATCCAGGCCTATTGGGTTTTACCTTTGATAATACTGGCATCGATTCACGAGAAATAGACAAACTCAGTGGTATACTGTGGAGTAAAGATAGAATAAAAAAAGAAAATTTAATATATATGAGACCGTGTCTAAAAATACCCTAAACATAGAAAGACATAGAGAAATATAGAGAAACATAGATAAAGATAGAGAAACAGAGAAACCTAGAGAAACATATATTAAGATAGAGAAATATACAGAAACACAGAGAAATATAGAGAAACACAGAATTAGTGAAAAAAAAACAAAAAACAAATTGTAACAATAATTCTAAGAATAATAAAAGCTAAATTTGTAACTTACTGTAGCTGTTCTATTGATAAACGGCAATCTAGTTCTATGCACATGCTCCTGATGGACCAAGTCTGAGGCAACTGCATACAAACAATTTCCTACACGGAGTTGGAATCGAGGATAAGCATCAACTAATTGGAAAGCGACGAAAAGGCAGAAAAAAGCGCACACAATTTTCTTCATTTTTGATGCCATTTTGGTAGTTTCCGAATTAAAACTGGCAATATAGTGGTAAACTGAGGTTTTTAAATATCCCTATCGTGATAATGATTTACAATGGTAAAATATTTGCTAAGGCGGGGAATTTTATAATATTCTTATGATCTCTACGTATTCAAAAGTCATTTATGTTATGTACAGGGCCTATAATAACTGAATAAATATATGTCTTAAAAATTATTACTCATAAATAATCCTATTATCTTGTTAAATCAATCTTGTTATCTTTTTTTTTTTAATTTGTGTTCCCTTCAGAATATAATCAAATGAAATCCTGTGACTAATGTAACTTCGTTTTTGCGTTTTTGATACTTACTACTTTAAGGTGATTTTGGGATCTATCGATCTATTTTCTATTTAGGTTTTGTATTTTTGTTTTTTTTTTTATATATCTTCTTCTTTACGTGCCACCTCCGCGACGGAGGTTGGCAATCATCACGGGTATTCTGATCTTAGATGCTGCTGCTCTGAATAGTTCGGTTGGTGTGCATCCGTACCATTCCCTCAAGTTACGCAATCATGAGATTCTTCTTCTCTTGCCCTGGATTTTCCCTTGTATAATTAATTGAAGTATGTTGTATCTCTCATTACGCATACCATGTCCCAGGTATTACAGCTTTCGTGTCTCGGCGTTTTCCAATATTTCCATTCTTTTGTTGACTCTTCTCATGACTTCGTTGTTTGTTACATGTAATGCTTGGTCTATGATATCTTCAGGATTCTTCTATACACCCACAGTTCAAATGCTTCCAACTTTTTAGTAGTCGACACGGTAAGTGTCCATGCTTCTATTTCGTAAAGCAGAGTCAAGAAAATATAACACCTTGCCAGCCTAACTCTCATTTTATTGAAGTTTATTCGTGCTTTCTGTATTCGAACTTTGATTTCTTTGGAGTAATCGTTTGTGTGATTAATTATTGTGCCAAGATAGTTGTAGTTTTCAACTTGTTCTAAATTTTTTGATATCCTCATAAATTTAGTTATAAATTTAGTATCTATGTATCTATCTTACTCTCAAGAATAAAGCAACCAAGAGCAGCAGCCTTTTTGAAGACGAAAAAATTTTTGAGTAACTAAAGACTCAATTTCCAAATCTGATATTGGATGGTAACATGTTATGTCTACTCTATTCTTCGTTAGGGTGCCAAAGCTTGGATTATTAATGTTGATTAAATGGGAAAGCTGGAAGTTTTTAAAATGTTGTTGCATTGTAAGAAAATTTTTAAAATACCATGAACCCATTATACAGGGTGTCCCGAAAAGATTGGTCATAAATTATACCACAGATTCTGGGGTCAAAAATAGGTTGATTGAACCTCACTTACCTATATACAATAGTGCACACAAAAAAAATTACAGCTCTTTGAAGTTACAAAATGAAAATCGATTTTTTTTCATATATCGAAAATTCTCAGAGATTTTTTATTGAAAATGGACATGTGGCATTTTTATGGCAACAACAACTTAAAAAAAAATTAAGTAAAATTTGTGCACCCCATAAAAATTTTATGGGGATTTTGTTCCCTTAAATCCCCCAAAACTATTGTGTAAGTTCCAATTAAATTATTATTGTGGCACCATTAGTTAAACACATTGTTTTTAAAACTTTTTTGCCTCCTACTACTTTTTCGATAAGCCAGTGTTTATCGAGATATTTTGAATATTTGTCCAATCCACCACATATTTGTTTATGGTTCAGTACGATAATAGAGACCTGTTAATAATCTGAAAATTTATTTATAATTTACATTTTTAGGTATATTTTGAAAAAGAAGCTACATCTCGATAAAAGGTGACTTATGAAAAAAAGACTAAGAGGCAAAAGTTTTAAAAACACTGTGTTTAACTAATGATACCACAATAATAGTTTAATTGGAACGTACACAAACATTTGGGGTGTTTAAAGGAACAAAACCCCCATAAAATTTTTACGTAAATATATTGAAAAAGAAGCCGCATCTCAATAAAAACTGGCTTATCGAAAAAATACTAAGAGGCAAAAAAGTTTTAAAAACGTTGTGTTTAACTAATGGTACCACAATAATGAATTAATTGGAACGTTCACAAAAGTTTGGGGGGTTTAAGGGAACAAAATCCCCATAATTTTTTTATGGGGTGAACAAATTCCACTATAATTTTGTTTTAAGATGTTCCTGCCATAAGAATGATACATGTCCATTTTCAATAAAAAATCTCTAATAGTTTTCGATATATTAAAAAAAATCGATTTTCATTTTGTAACTTCAAAGGGCTGTAACTTTTTTTATGAACACATTTGTACTAAGGTAAGTTAGGTTTAATCGAACTATTTTTGACCCCAGAATGTGTGGTATAATTTATGACCAATCTTTTCAGGACACCCTATATTACTAACGATATGGTGGTGTTAACAGAATGGGAAGAGAGAGAGAGAGAGAGAGAGAGAGAGAGAGGGTAAGAGAGAGAGAGAGGGGAAGAGAGAGAGAGAGAGAGGGGAAGAGAGAGAGAGAGAGGAAGAGAGAGAGAGAGAGAGAGAGAGAGAGAGAGAGAGAGGGGAAGAGAGAGAGAGAGAGAGAGAGAGAGAGAGAGAGAGAGAGAGAGATTTTGACCACTATGAAAAGAAAGATATATTTGGGGCACCTACTTAGAAATGATAACTACGAGTTGTTGCAGCTGATTATAAAGGGTAAAATTGAAGGAAAGAGGGGTCCTGGTAGACGAATATCCTGGCTGAAGAAAACAAGCAACTTGATCGGATTGAACACACAGACGATTTTAAGAAAAGCAGAAGAAAGAAAGACATTTTCGATGGTTAGAGTCAACCTTTACCAGTGGAGTCGGCACTAGAAGAAGAGAACGTCTTATTTTTCTTTCTCATTTTTGTATGTGACGTCTAATAAAACATCTTGGATTCTCATTTTAGTTATCTTTAGCAGATCTTTATTTGTTATTTTTTCACGTGCCTTAAATATTTTAAGCGAATACCAGGAAAAAATATGTGATGAGATCGATGACTTATTCTTCTTTAAGTGTCATCTCCGCGACGAATGTTGGCAATCATCGTGGCTATTCTGACCTTCGAGGCAACTGCTCTGAACAATTGAGCTGCAACCAAACCATTCTCTCAGGTTCTTCAACCAGGAAACGCGTCTCCTTCCTACGCTTCTCCTACCCTCTACAGGGTGAGGCAAATAAAGGGCCTATTAGAAATATCTCGAGAACTAAAGGCAACAGAATCATGAAAATTTGAATTAAGGGATTTTGAAAAGTCATCTATTTAATGAAAATATTTTCATCTATTTTCTACTTCCGGTTATACCGGAAGTTGCTTATAACTTCGTTTTTTTTTAAATAGGACACCCTGTATATTTTTACATTTTTGGATTCTTTTCGATGTCTTCTTTCTTAAAATATGAGGTTTTGTAATGTTATACAGGGTATTTTAAAAGATAATTACGTTTTTGTATTAATTTCGTAGCAATATTCACACCCTGTAGAATTGTAGTAGTTTGACATATAAAACTCTACTTACGTTCAAATGATTTTTAATATAGTCTACTATTGTTAAGAATCATTAGTATAGCTAAATTTTTAATTTTAGTATACAGGGTTGGTCGAAACTCGGAATGAGTATTTTCTGAGTTTTCTTAAATGGAACACCCTGTATTTTAGTATTGTAATGAAATGATATTTATGGTACTTTTTTATTACTTAAGCATTCCCTATACCTAACTGCTTTAATTTGTGCTTAATTGTTAATCGCACCAACAACCTTAACTACGTAGGTATTTTGATACCTAAACCATTATTGGTAATTTTAAGGATCAGTCTGGATTAATATGTATTTATTTCTGAAAAATTATTTGTGATTGAATTTTTTCACTGCCAACCTAATAAAATTTTACGTATTTTTTGTTGCAATTAATGTTTAGCTTGAATCACCAATAACTCACAAATTAAAGCAATTAGGTATAGGGAATACTTATAAAATAAAAAAGTACCATGAAATATCATTTCATTACAATACTAAAATACAGGGTGTTCCATTTAAGAAAACTCAGAAAATATTCATTCCGAGTTTCGACCAACCCTGTATACTAAAATTTCAAAATTTGCTATACTAATGATTCTTAACAATAATAAACTGTATTAAAAATCACTTGAACGTAAGCCAAAGTTTTTAATGTCAAACTGTTACAATTCTACAGGGTGTGAATGTTGATACGAAATTAATAAAAAAACGTAAATATCTTTTAAAATACCCTGTATAATATTACAAAACCTCATATTTTAAGAAAGAAGATACATATTGAGGAAAATCCAAAAATGTAAAAATATACAGGGTGTCCCATTTAAAAAAACGAAGTTATAAGCAACTTCCGGTATAACCGGAAGTTGCAAAGAAATGAAAATATTTTCATTTAATAGATCATGCTTCAAAACCCGTACATTCCAATTTTCATGATTCTGTTGCCTTTAGTTCTCGAGATATTTCTAATAGGCCAGTTATCTGCCTCACCCTATATATTCCGTAGAATTGAGTCTCAATATGTTGTATCTTTCGCCTCCCATCACATGTCCGAGATATTGCAATTTTCTTTCTTTTATTGTGTTTTCCACTTCCCTCTCTCTGTTTGTTCTCCTAAACACTTCTATATTCTTTACTCTATCTACCCATTGAACAAACGCGTTTTAAACGATGGCTTATTAGGGAGCTCCAAATCTAGAGCAGCCCGGAAAAAAAATGAAAATATAACGATAGACATTTCTACTTGACGGACGTTCTTAGATGTTGTGTCATAAAAAAATATCAGGCTCGATCTAGTGCCCTTTAACCCGGGAGCAGTCGCGTGTAGAGAAAAAATCTCACAAAATAGATTTAAATACGAATTTAAATCAAATTTCCATTTTAAAATATTTTTATTTACTTTTTATATTAAAAATATCTATCTCTAACAATTTTAAAGCTAATTGGTTCTCACCAAAGCCATAAATTCCAAAAAAAAATTAAAAAAAAAAATTCCCACGCGTTACAGCAATCTTCCTCGAGGCACTTACGAGTGGAAAGTTATGTTGCAAAATTGTTCATCAAGTTATCACGGAAAACGATAAAATGTGAGATTTCTTCCAACGGCGCGACTGCTCCCGGGTTAAAGAAAGGGGAAGTAGAAAATTTTACATATCTGGGATCAATCATGGAACAAAAAGGCGATAGTACAAACGCAGAACTATGGAGAAGATTAAAACAAGAGAGAATAACAGTCACGATTAAAAGAAAGAAAAGAAATGTATGTTCTCTAAGGAAAAATCAAAATAATATACCTAACCAGACAGACCCTCGAATACCAACAACTAACAAGACAGAAGAAAAAGAAGGGGAAGACCGGATAACAGCTGGAGAAGAACTGTAACAAGAAATCATGAAAGTATTGTCTTGAAATGGAGAATGGTCAAACGGAGAGCAGGGCCGTAACAACGATGTTGGGGGCCCCGGGGCAAACGTAATCTGGGGGCCCCCTACCCCCAGCGCAAAGGGGGTCCGGAAAAATGTTTGATATTTAACCCCTTGAAAACGCATTTTCCCTCCTGTGTGAACACCACACTCTTTTCTTTCTTTTTTTTAGCATGTCTTGCAATAATTATAAAATTAGCAGCGCTAATGAATACATCTTCATCTGTATCTGACATTGTGGACGGATCATCAACGAATGCATTCGTTCGCTACAATGTAAATGGTCTTACTTTGTAGCGAACTAATAAGCAAACGTAAATGCACCTTAAGGTGCCTTAAGCAACTATAGTGTGAATATCAGTTTTTGCGCGCCCCTAAGGCCTGCTCCCCAATGCACCGCATTGGTTGCATTGGCGTTAGTTACGCCATTGATAGCATTTTAGGTTTTATTGCGCCGAAATAACTAATTTACTAACTAATAATTTAAATTTTTATGTTAAGATCTCGGGGGGTCACAGCTTAGTTCAGGCCTCAGGGCCAGGGCCCCTGTTCTGTTCCAATTGCATTTTAGTCGAAAAGACTAATTTCCCGGTGAAAAATTAAGGCTTTATGTTGCTGTCTTTTTAAAATTGTGTCATTTGAAAATATTTCGTTGATATCGGCATTTAAATTACATATTTTTATTTTCCTCGTTAAAATCTATGCACGGCCAACCAAACGGGGACCTCTGCGGGCCCCCTTGACCGGGGGCACCGGGGCACTGCCCCGGTTGCCCCAATGGTAGTTACGGCCCTAACGGAGAGCGAGAAATAAAGAGGAAATGAAAAGACTTAAAGAAGAAATTTCGAAGAAATAAAACGGAAGAGGAAGCGCTGATCCAGCCAATCAGCCATCTTTCACGTTTGGCTAAGAAACACAATACTCCATAAGGAGGGACAGCAGTAGGAGAGAGAGAGAAAGAGTGAAAGAGATTAATATTTTTTAATATTTAGAACAGACTAGTTCTTCAACAGACTAATTGTTTACATAAGAATAAAAAATATTTATAAGACATAAAAGAGTTACACTGTTTCCAATTTACGAAACGTTTATTGTTACAGAAGCCCTTTACTTTTACTTTCTTTTCTTACTGGTTTTTCGAATGTTTACAAAAAATTACAAACGGTCCAATTAATTATGATATATCCATGAAAATATATTAAAACAGGAAAGGTAACCATCAGGAAGACATACATATATCTAAAACCAATACTTCCCTTACGACATAAAACCCACATGGCAGATAGTGACCAGAATCTTCTTGTAATGACCAAAACCAACGTAGAAAACCGGAAGAGGCACGAAAAAGTGTACGTATTTCGAAATTAATAGCCCCTAAATAAATAGAATTACCACTGCTTATCAATGAAAGTGATAACATAATAATATTATGGCATATATGTACAAATTTTCAATTATAATAAGTACCTAATTAGACCAGGGTATTTAAAACAAAAAACACCAGAATAAATCGATTCTTAAATACAGTCCTATCAACTTGCAATTCTTTGCATTGTTTTCTGATAATTTCAGGAAAGATGTCTACAGTAGAAAAATGTTTTGCATTTACAGTGCATAAAATACATACTAAAGTGAATAAACATGTCAAAGTCAGTATACTAGGGGTAAGATTTTGTTACACACGGTGGTTTTTGGAGTCGCTGAACATGAACACGCAACCGCCCCCCCCCCCCCCCCGGAACACCTTGTATTTAGAGTTACTGTTAAGGTACCTACGTAATATGGAGTTTTTCGAGGTTTACGGCACTAAATTAATGAAAAAGAAGGGGGTTTTTCTATTATTGTTATACTCCCGAGTACTCTGCATCAATTTATTGTCGGAAAGCCTCGAAATTCTAGAAGATGACGTGCATAGTAGTGACCCTGGGCACTAGGTGCTCCGGGTGGTCGGTTCTCGTGTCATATTCGTGTTAAGCAACCGCAAAACCCCCGAGTAATCTGTTTGCGTCAATTTAGTGCTGAAACCCTAGAAACTCCAGAAGATGGTGTGTCTCAGTCGTGACCGTGAGCACAAGGGTCGATTCTGATGACGTAGTCATGTTCAGTGACCCACAAAACCACCGAGTAACAAATCTGGCCATTTTTTCCATTTTTCCCATTGTAGACTTTTTCCTGATGTCATTCCTAACAAAATGGAACACACGTTGCAAATCCATAGCTGTATTTAAGAATCGCCAATTCAAATGCCATTTTCTAAATTTTCTTTAAGAGGAAACAGTAGCGATCAACAGGTAGCGAAAACGCGTTCCAAGATTACGGCTGTAATTTTGAATATTTTTTCGAGATATTTGGCACACGTATTCGTAATATAATAAGGAATGGCGGTACAGAGCCCAATTTGAAAAATATATTAATATGTGTAAATTACTCTGTAATTAAATACAATATTAAAAAAACGAGCCTGTATTGCCATTAAGAAGAACAAAAAAATACACTTTCTTCAAATAAACTTTTTTATCCGATGCCTAGATTTTGTGTCATTTCGGAACTACTAATATTTTTTATTTCATTAGTAGTTCCAAAATGACACAAAATCTAGGCATCGGATAAAAAAGTTTATTTGAAGAAAGTATATTTTTTGTTCTTCTTAATGGCGGTACAGGCTCGTTTTTTTAATATTGTATTTAATTACAGAGTAATTTCCACATATTAATATACTTTTCAAATTGGGCTCTGTACCGCCATTCTTTATTATATTACAAATACGTGTGCCAAATATCTCGAAAAATATTCAAAATTACAGCCACAATCTTACACCACATATTACACCTTAAACATTTCAACTAATAGTTACCGAGATAATGTATTTGTTTGTTATTTGTTAAAGCCAAAAAATTGTTTACAATTTTAAAAAATTCCTGAGGCCGACCAAATAACCTATGTATTAAGTGTGTTGGATATGTAGAGTGCTCTTTTATTCAGTATGGTGCAAATTAAAGGAATAAATTCGTTATTTCGAAAGCCGCCGACTGTAAGGAAAAATCCCGAAACAGGTCGATTTTTATTTTTAAATTTTGATTTTTGACCCAGATTTGTTATTGATTGATTGCAGATTCATAGTCATAAATTTCTTATTATTAGAATGTTAGTACATACCTATTGTACCCTGTTTTTAAACCAGAAGGAGTTAACTCAAAAAACAGATTCACACCCAATCTTGTCAGTAGAAAAATCACCAAATACATCTTCTTTTTTTGGTTGATCATGTCAGCCTTCGACGGTAATCCACAAATATTTTATTGTATTAATACGTCGTTAACTAGTTCTAAAACAACTATTTTTATATAAAAGCAGACTAATAATCTAAAAATTAAAGGAATAACGCAAAATAAAACACAAAAAATCGCTGATATAACTTAATTAACCTTTGAAATGCCAATAGTGTCAAAATTCCATGTGACAATAGTGTCAAAATGTCATAACAGTGTAGTAAGCTTGCTTGAGGTTGGGCCAATTTTAAACAAGCATTACGGAGCGGTAAATTCGAATTAAATACTCCTCCTAGTTTAAAAACAGGGTGTAATATAATATTAGTTTTATAGCTACCTACATAAATTTTATGTTGTTTTATTAAGATATTTAATATCGATATTTGTGTATTTTGAAATTTAATAAGCACTTAATTTACCTCAGCCAGTAATATAAAACAAGAAAATAAATTAATTAAGATATCAGGTAAAAAGTGGTCGGGAAACACAATATACTAGTAAGGAGCAAATAAATTCATGTAAAAACCATTTTCCTATAAATAAGTAAAATATTCAGATACTTACTGTAGCTGATCTTGCTTTAATCAATAATCTAGATTTATGAATATGTTCTTGGTACACCAAATCTAATGCAACCGCATTTAGACAGTTTCCTTCACGTAGCTCGGATTTTGGAATGGCTTCAGATAACTGAAGAACTAAGAAAAGGCAGAAAAGGCCGAACAGTATTTGCTTCATGTTTATTGTTGTTTAACGTTCGAACTGTGACTTAATTGCTATTTACTGGCTATTTAAATATTTATTAATAGGTATAATTATTGTCTTCAGTGGCAGGGGAATAATTTGCTATTAAGTCTCATGCTTTTTAATGATCTACAGGAATTAATCCAGTTCTCCAAAATTTATTAAATAGAAATAGCGCAATTTATATATTTTATCAGATGATGTAGGTAATAGAAGACATTGAAGTTCCACGAATATTAAGAAAATCTGTAAAAGTCCTCTACAAGAATTACAAAGTAGCTATCAAAACGGGCAATAGAATATGCAAGTCACTTAAGACGACAAAGGGACTGCTACAGGGCTACTCCACATCCCCCACCCTGTTTAAAATATTCCTACATAAAACCCTGAAATCATGAAAAATAGTGCGAAGGAATGGGCATACCAGTAATAAACGAATGCCTGTATACTATACAGGGTGAGTCATGAGGAACTGTACATACTTCTACCTCGTATAGAGGCTCCTAAGGGGAATAACAAATGACCATTAAAAAGTGTCTGCTCCCATTGTTTAATAATATACAGGGCGAGTTTCGCATTTTGACAGAAATTTGTATTCGTCATAATTTTTGAAGGGTCAGATCGATGTGTCTTTATTTTGGTCAATCATTACACTATTGCCACCTAATCAACTGATTTATTCAAACTAGAAAAAAATCAGGTCCGGCTTTAAAAAAATTAGTTCGTTTGGGTCTTAGAAAAAATTTCACCCTGTATAAGCTTTTTGAAAACTCTAATATGAATTTTACAAATTAGACAAATAGGCAATTAAAATAACATATTTATTTTTTTCCGCACACGATTGCTTAATTTTTTATAAAAAAATCAAATTTGATTATGAATTAAAAGTTTGGTAAAGTGAACCATATATTTAACAAAATTAACTTTTATTACCAAAATTAATTTTTTTTAACAAATATTTAATTTATGTTACCACCAATTAACTGATTTATTTAAACAAGAAAAAAATCAGGCCCGGATTTAAAAAATAAGTTCGTTTTGGTCTTAGAAAAAATTTCACCCTGTATACGCTTTTTGAAAACTCTAATATGATTTTTACAAATTAGACAAATAGGCAAAAAAAATGGCATCTTTATTTTTCCCCACACGATTACTTAATTTTTTATACAAAAAAATAAAATTTGACTATGAATAATTAAAAGTTTGGTAAAGTGAACCATAGATTTAAAAAAATTACTTTTATTACAAAAATGAATTTTTTTTTGAACAAATATTTAATTTGTGTTATCACCCAATCAACTGATTTATTCAAACTAGAAAAAAATCAGGCCCGGATTTAAAAAATTAGTTTGTTTGGGTCTTAGAAAAAATTTCACCTTGTATACATTTTTTGAAAACTCTAATATGAATTTTACAAATAAGACAAATAGGCAATTAAAATGGCATATTTATTTTTTCCCCACACGATTACTTATTTTTTATTAAAAAATCAAATTTGACTATGCATAAAAAGTTTGGCAAAGTTTTTGCATAGATTTAAAAAAATTAACTTTTTTTACAAAAATTAATTTACAAAAACAACGTTTTTCTTAAAATTAAAAGTTTTACTATTTTTTTTTTTTTTTCTATAACACGTCTAGATCTAAAACTTCCCATAACACTTCTTTTGGACTCTATAGTTTAACATAGACGTGATCAAATTGATAAATTTTAAATTTTCCCCCCTAATTTTTGCGATTTACAAGTTTGCAACTTTTACAAGAAGAAGACTGAAAGTCTACAACAATTTTCATAGTCTTCACAATGGTAAGAGGTATGTGCTGTAAAAATTTCAGAAAAAATATTAAAATGGAACAGAGTTGTAGAGAGTTAAACCGTGATGTCATTTTTTTTCGTTTTGATTTTTTAATCAACCGTGATTTTTTAATAAAAAATTAAGTAATCGTGTGAGGAAAAAAATAAATATGCAATTTTAATTGCCTATTTGTCTTATTTGTAAAATTCATATTAGAGTTTTCAAAAAGCGTATACAAGGTGAAATTTTTTCTAAGACCAAAAAAAACTATTTTTAAATCCGGACCTGATTTTTTTCTATAGTTTGAATAAATCAGTTGATTGGATGGTAACATAAATTACTTATTTGTGCAAAAAAAATTAATTTTTGTAATAAAAGTTATTTTTTTTAAATCTACGGTTCACTTTACCAAACTTTTAATTCATAGTGAAATTTGATTTTTTTTATAAAAAATTAAGTAATCGTGTGCGGAAAAAAATAAATATGCCATTTTAATTGCCTATTTGTCTAATTTGTAAAATTCATATTAGAGTTTTAAAAAAGCGTATACAGGGTGAAATTTTTTCTAAGACCCAAACGAACTAATTTTTTTAAAGCCGGACCTGATTTTTTTCTAGTTTGAATAAATTAGTTGATTAGGTGGTAATAGTGTAACGATTGGCCAAAATAAGAGACACATCGATCTGACCGTTCAAAAATTATGACGAATACAAATTTCTGTCAAAATGCGAAACTCGCCCTGTATATTATTAAACAATGGGAGCAGACACTTTTTAATGGTCATTTGTTATTCCCCATAGGAGCCTCTATACGACGTAGGAGTATGTACAGTTCCTCATGACTCACCCTGTATATACCCTTAAGTTTTGCTGACGACCAAATAGTCATCGCACAAGACAAAGATGACCTCCATTTGACCTCAATGACAAATAATGGAATGGAAATAAACCTAAAGAAAACTGAATATCTAACAACAGAAAATACAGATATAAAACAGCTGGAAATAGATGAAGGTGAACAAATCAAAGGAACAGCCAAGTACAAGTATTTAGGTTTCATAATAAATATCAAACAAAGTAAAACTGAAGAAGATATAAAATATAAACTAGTAGACCAGGATGTATCTGTTTTTAGGTGGATGTGAGAGGTGGCATTCGGATTTTTGCGGATAAAGTTAGGTGATAACTTCGTTAATAATAATTTGACTTATACTCCTTCTCAAATATGCCCGGAACATTAAGAAAAAAAATAAAATATTTAAAAATTTCAAAAAATTTCGTTTTTTTTTTACTTTTTTGCTTATAACTTTAAAACGATTCATTTTGGAACAAAGTTGTATAGGAATAAAACAAAGATAATTAAATTTTCTATCAGATACGATTGGTTAAAAATGTCTTAATTTAACACCCTTGCTGCAAAATAGCAATAAATATAAAATAAGGGGGCAAAACAAACCTGTCCTTATTCAATGTTTTTCCATCACTTAGGTTACACTTAGAACCTTCCTAATTCGCTTAGAAAATGTTTGTAATGTGCTAAAACCGTCCACCAAATTTCATTAAAATTGACTTACTGGATTTTGTATAATAATATTTTGCAATCTAAACTTTTTTTAAAAAATTTAAATTTTTTAAAATTTTGCACAACAAAAACTAGAACATACAAAGATTTGTCAATTTTTTTAAATATAAAGAAGCACTCCACCTATCTAATGCACTTTACAGAATTGAAATCGGAATATTTAAGCAGCCTCAGCAATATTTTAAAGTTATAAACAATTTTTTGTCTTATAAACAAATTAGTGCTGTGTCCAGCAGGGCGTGCTACGGGCTCCTTTATTTAGATGGACTTACCCAAGTTTTTTATGTATTTTGACCCGTAGAACACGAATTTTTTGGGTAACAGTTGATCCGGATGTCGATAAGATTGTTATAAACAAAGAACTTGAGGAATTACATAACATCGATTTTCGCAAAATAAAACATTTTTTTGTATTTCTTGGGTAATTCTAAGCAAAAAATGTTCTTACAAGTTTTTTCGTAGGATGCATAGTTTTCGAGATAAACGCGGTGGAACATTCAAAAAATCGAAAAATTTCAATTTTTGAACGAGAATCCTTTTGATTAAAAAATAAAATAGCAATTCTGCTGACAGCATTTGAAAGTTTAAGTCAAATTATACCGGTGTTAATTATTTGCATTGCTAAAAATTATTTTTTTTATTATTAAACAAAGGTATTTGTTTATAAGCCAAAAAATTGTTTATAATTTTAAAACATTACTGAGGCCGCTTACATAATCCGATTTTAATTCTGTAAAGTCCGTTAGATAGGTAGAGAACCTCTTTATATGTAAAAAAATTAGCCAACTTATGGTCTACTTTTTGTTCAGAAAGATTTTAAAAAATTTGAACTTTTTTAAAAACATTTACATTGCAAATTTATTATGCAAAATCTATTAGGTCAATTTTAATGAAATTTGGTAGACCATTTAAGTAAGTTATAAGAATTTTCTAAGCGAATTACTAAGGTTCTAAGTGCCACCAAAGTGGTTAAGAAACATTGAATAACAACAGGCGTATTTTGCCCCCTTATTTTGTATTTATTGCTATATTGCAGAAAAGGTAAGACCTTAGACATTTTTGACCAGTCGTATATCATACAAAATTCAATTATCTTTATTTTCTTTCTCTACGACTTTGTTTCAAAACGAACCGTTTTAAAGTTATAAGCAAAGAAAGCAGAAAAAAATCGATGTTTTTCGAAATTTTTAAATATTTTAATTTTTTTATTAATGTTCCGGGCATATATGAGAAGGAGCTTAAGTCAATTATAATTAATGAAGTTGTCACCTAACTTTATCTGCAAAAATCCGAATGCCACCACTCACATCCAAAAATACACGCTTTTTACAGATTAGTCCTGGTCTCTAGGACAAACAAGGGACCGCATACGAAAATTGAACCCGGTACTGTGGGATAAGACATCAGTATAAAAACAAGAAGAATATATTACACCATAACAAAAGTATCCTGACTTATGAGTGTGAAAATTGGATAAAAAATAAGCAAACTAAAAAATAGGAGCAACAGAGATGTAATTCCTAAGAATATGCTGCAGAGTAACAAGAAATGGAATAAATAACATAAAGATTAAGACAAAATGGGAATGAACTCAGATATATTAGACTACATAGAACAGAAGAGATTAACCTGGTACGGACATGTTAGAAGAGCAGACAAAAAACATTGAATAAACAGAATAACAGAGTGGAGCCCGATAGGAAGAAAGGCAGACTTCGAAGATCTTTTAGAGATGAAGTGGACGAAGCGATAGAAAGAACTGTTGAGCGAAGGAATACAGTGAAAAATGTGGAAATCCTTAATATAATATGTTTATTTTATATGCCCCGTATATTCCATATTGCAATTTTCAACCTATTCGTTAGGTATATCAAATTGTTTATCCTTAACTAGCCTTGGTCGAATTTCGTGTGATGCATCGCATATTATATGAGTTAAATCGTTGCATTCGCAAATTATACAGTAGATAAAAACGTCGTAAAGAATTTATTTCAATGAGTTTATTATTTCAACGGACATGTACAAATAAAAATTCATGAACAATTTAATTCCATTCGTGATCCCAGAGGACAGGTACTTGACACCACAAAAAGTCATCTATTTTATCTTTGCATAAATGACAAGATAAGACTGCAATCCAAAAGGTGGAAGATGTTGATCCTACGATCAACAAAGACGCGAAATTGGGAGTTTGTAGATATTTGGGTAACACAAATTAAAATAGTCAGTATCAGGTGCTAGCCAGAATATAATTATCTTCTTTAAATGACGTGACGGCTCTGCAAGGAATGCACTGCAGGTAGGAGCCCCTGTTTGGGGGCGTCAAAATGAGCTTTTTTCTGTTGGTGTTATACAAAATACTAATTAAAAAAAAGAAGGGCGACTATGCTAGTTGTGCAGGCGGGCACCTTATACCCTAGCGCCAGGACTGTATTAAATGCATTGTCTTCCAAGAACATCGGCCACCAATCGCATGATCTTTACTTTTAGGAGTGTACGCATTAGCAGTTTTATTCTCCGTGTGAACTAGATTATGTGTTTTGTTTTATTTGTTAATAATTAATTTTTGAAACAGAAATGCTCATAAACCTCTTAAGGACGAAAAAATGCGCACCTGGATGGCTAAACCTCTGCATGGGCGACATCCTAATGAGATTAGTCAAGATTATGTCGACAATATAGCGTCGAACTACTGGTTGACATCAAAAAAGATGTTCCCTGAAAAAGAAGGTTCATTACTCGCCATTCAGAATCAGGTTATACCAACCAAAAATTACCTGAAATATATCGTTAAAGACTCTAAGGTCTAAAAAAACATATGTCGATAATGATATCAGGCCAAAGAAACCACTAAACATCTTACCGGGGGATGCCAGGCATTTGCTGGAACTGAATATAAGGAACGGCATGACTCAGTAGGAAAGATCCTTCATCAAGAGATAACTGTCAAACTTGGACTTCTCTTTCTCCAAACCAACCATCTCCCATATTATCAATACGTTCCTGAGAGTATGGCTAAGAATGACAACTACAAGCTATACCTACTGGGACCGCACTGTGGTTACAGACCAAACAGTGGCACATAATAGACCAGATCTTGTATTAGTTAATTAACGAAACAAACAACACTTACAGATGTGGCAATACCTAACAACAATAAATCTGCGTGCTAAATACAACGAAAAAATCACCAAGTACAGAGATCTGGAAATTCCAAAACGAAGACAATGGAGGGTGAAAGGTATCCACGCAATACCGATTATTGTTTCTACTATTTGAGCCATTCCGAAGAACTTCATAGAAAATATCAAAAAGCTGGGTCTAAACGAACATCTTTACAAGACTATGCAGAAAGCTGTGATACTCTCGCCATCTAGATGCGTATGAACATTTTTGGGAAATACTCCGGCATATCAAGTCACCTAGGCCCTAGGGCTCCATAACACGGAAAGAGTCCCACCAGAGCTCCACCCTTTTGATACCGTAAGTATCTGGGGTGAGTGAATTTTCCTCTTAGAGGGAGTGTGAGCTATTTAGCTAAATCTGGATAAATATTATTTAATCAATATGTAATTTGGCTTTATTCAAAAAAAAAAAAAATAGAAAATATTCAAAATAATTTTCGTACTAATATTTTTAAATATAATTTACATGTATCATTACTTTTTGTATTATTTGTATCTATTCATTTTAACTTACAAACCACAGAGGAAATATTTATGTATCATTCGAAAATAAGACTATCAAATACTTAAATACTTTAATTATTTAAAAAATGAATGTATCATTATTTATTTCGAATTTAATGTAAATAGATGGTAAGGTCAAATACATAATTCAGCTTTCATATTATTTGTTAATTAAATTAACCAGTGGCAGTTTTATCTGTAAATACGTATTTGTACAATTTTTTGCAGAACAAAATAGATTTATTTTTATACTATAATTAGATTAATTATTGATATTAAAAAAATATGAACTCACACATAATGGTTGCAATTTTTTTTTCTATACTCGGCTCAGTATCCTAGGTTCAACTGTCTAAAAATATTTTTTTGCTACATTGGTCAAACGTCGTTGACCTTAACTAGAAGTGGCTGGAAATTGTTATACATCTAAGCATATGTGCTCGTATTATAGTATTAACTTAAAACCGAAAATTATTCACATTTAAAAATAATATACATAACTACCTACTATTACTATGCATTTAAAAATAATATACGGAAGCTCTACGCTCCCGAGGAAGCTGAAGCTGTTTTCACTTGAAGATCCTTTTTATGGGGGATCATCCCATTCTTGGTTTTACAGTTGCTGGTGTGACTTCGCTGTTTCCACTAGCTTTCTCCATTCTTCTGCTTCTTTGATTGTCCTTCCTATATTTCTAATTTCCATACTTCTTCAGTCTTTTTCCACTTGTTGTCTCCATCTCAGTTTAGTCTGCCTCTGGTTTTTTTTACCTGGTAGTATCCATTCAATTATAACTCTTAACGGATTGTTCTTCTCTCTTCTCATTATGTGTCCATACCATCTAATTATCTGTGCTTTTATTGCTCTAACGGCCAGTTTCACAAGGTAAAGTTAACTTGTGGTTAAGAGATAACCTCAAAATTACCCCAAAATATGCGTTTCAGTTTCATAATTGATACCATAATTTCACATAATTTCATAATTCTGTGAGTTAACCATACTTCGCCGTTGACCTGAAACTAAAACGCATATTTTGACGTTTCTTCTGGTTATCTCTTAACCACAAGTTAACTTTACTCTGTGAAACCGGCGGTAACTATGTTCTCTTGACCCGTACATCATTATTAAAAATAATACCTACCTATTTAATAAGAATAATACTATATAAATTAAAACTTTTATATAGTCCAGAAAGCCACTGCGCATCCGCTAGGAAAAATATTCTAATTCGGATTTTTTGCACAATATTACTCAAAAAGGACCCCTTTTAACAAATTTGCATGTTGCCAGGACCAACAGTTGGTCAAAAGTTTTTTAAACGTTTTTTTTGTTTTTTTCCTAAAATTATTTTTTTTGCATGGAACAAAATTTTTTTAGGTTTTTGGATCATTCCAAACAGAAAAGGTCTTTAGTGACTTTTCTCTAAAGTTGATAGTTTTTGACATATAAGCGATTAAAAATTGAAAAATTTCGAAATCGGCCATTTTTAACCCTCAAAAACTATGTGAAAAACTGAAAATTTGAATGTTGCCAAAGTAGATAGATATTCTTTAAACATCGATTGCTGAAATCCCGAAGAGTTTTTTGCAATACAATATCAAAAAGCCCTTTGTTTTTTAATTGACAATCAAGCATGCGCGACACTATTTTCCACCGTTGCATGTGTATACAGTATGGTGCAAATGAAAGGAATCAATTCGTTATTTCGTAAACCGGTGACTTTAAGGAAAAATCCCAAAACAGGTCGGTTTTTATTTTTAAGTTATGATATTGTGTCTTATATAGTATACTAGTGACGTCATCCATCTGGGCGTGATGACGTAATCGATGATTTTTTTAAATGAGAATACGGGTCGTGTGCTGGCTCATTTGAAAGGTTCTTCAATTCTCTATTCAGTAATATAAACATGTACATAATTATTTATACAGGGTGTCCTTCTACTTCTTTTTTGCCAAATAATTTAATTTAATAAAAATTTTTTGGACAACCTGTATAAATAAATATGTAAATGTTTATATTACTGAATAGAGAATTGAAGAACCTTTCAAATGAGCTAGCACACGACCCCTATTCTCATTTAAAAAAAAATCATCGATTACGTCATCACGCCCAGGTGGATGACGTCACTAGTATACCATATATGTCACAATATCATAACTTAAAAATAAAAATCGACCTGTTTCGGGATTTCTCCTTAAAGTCGCAGGTTTACGAAATAACGAATTTATTCCTTTCATTTGCACCATACTGCATACACATGCAACGGTGGAAAATAGTGTCGCGCACGCTTGATTGACAATTAAAAAACAAAGGGGTTTTTGATACTATATTGCAAAAAACTCTTCGGGATTTCATCAATCGATGTTTAAAGAATATCTACGTACCTTGGCAACATTCAAATTTTTAGATTTTCACATAGTTTTTGAGGGTTAAAAATGGGCGATTTCGCAATTTTTCAATTTTTAATCGCTTATATGTCAAAAACTATCAACTTTAGAGAAAAGTCAGTAAAGACCTTTTCTGTTTGAAATGATCCAAAAAACCTAAAAAAAATTTGTTCCATGCAAAAAAAATAATTTTAGGAAAAAAAACAAAAAAAAAACGTTTAAAAAATTTTTTGACCAAATTTTGGTCCTGGCAACATGCAAATTTCTTAAAAGGGGTCCTTTTTGAGTAAGATTGTGCAAAAAATCCGAATTAGAATATTTTTCCTAGCGGATGCGCCGTGGCTTTCTGGACTAATAGTATTATTAACTAATGACAATCAACAGAAGAATGAGAGAGTGCAGTTTGTTACCGACTGTGGACCTGAGATGTGCCCCTCGAAAGGGTCAGAAATAGTCCTTTTTACCCTATATGTGAAGAGCTATATCTCTGAGCTTAGTGGACCCATTTTAGCGAACTTTGAAGTAGTTGCAAAATAACCTCAACACCAAGCAGTGGGTGGGTTTAATATAAACGATACATTAGATGCTTAAAAGTATAAAATTAAACGACATAACGTCAATGGTTAATACGGGAACACATATTATGCCCTGCACACTGCACCCACATGAAAGTTGGTTTGCAGACCAACCCTTGAGTTGGCTGGTGTCTGCAGATCAATCTTCATGCAGATGCATTAAAAAAGGCTAAGAGAAATAAAATGACAAGCTTATGATATGATAAAGAATAAAAATACTCGTTACGCAAAATGTAAAAAATAGATAACATTGACGTTTCTGATTATCAACTAAAACAAGAATTTAATAGTTATACGCCACTGGCTCAACCTTATCAATAAACTTTTAAAACAATTTGTAAGAAAATTACAATGTTTATTTAAATAACAAAATCACACTCGCAGGAATATTTAATTTTCGGTAAATACAGTATTTATTATCTCTTTTACTAAGAAGTACCTAACTAAAAATTTTCACACAAAACAATTCTGCTTTAAATTTTTCGTCATAAATATTTATAATGTAGGTAAACAAAATATTATAAAATTACGTACCTATTTATTTTGTGTAAGATTCGATTTAAAGCAGATATTTTAGAAAACGTTAGGAAATTTACCGCCCTTCTTTCTCAATGCATGAATGCATCATTGCTAAAGGTCCGCAATTTCAGTATGTCTTATCATTTTATTGTATATTAGGAAACATTTTATTATAAGTTAATTGCATTAATAAACCAACGGTTTTGGCTAACCTTATAGAAATTAATAATCAAAAAATGTCATTGTTGTAAAGACGAATAGGAGACCTTGAAATGAATTGTCCCGTGACCTCGGTTTAGTTGATGGCCATTTAAACATTAAAATTGACGTATTTTAAGATTTATTTTAAATTGATGCATGATGCTATTCATAGTTTTGCATCATATTAAGTTAAGTACATAATTTTGGTTAACCCTGTAGAAATAAATATTCAAATAATACTTCGTTTCAAAGACAATTAGGAGACCTTTCAACTAAGGTGTCCCGTGACCTCGGTTTGTATTTAAAAAAATCGTCGAAGATGTCATTACACCCATATTGATGACGTAATGTCGAACACATATACAGGGTGTTTCATTAATAATTAGAAATATTTCAACTGTAAATTTCTGGGCTCAAAATATTAAGGTTTAACCCTCAAAAATGCTTTCTAAGGGAACTAGAGCTCTTTGAAGATGGCGTCTTTTAATAAGTTTATTTTTAAATATCTCTAGAACGCTTCTATTTAAAAAAACGAAAACTGGTACATCTATTTATCTTCCAGAGATAAATGGATTCCATAAATTGCGAATGTCTAGTACCGGTCATAGGCGTCCCTTTTGGGTAGGACAATGATTATTTTATCGCATAACTTCTTGTATTTAACTTTTAAGCATTTTTTACACTGGATTATTAAATTCTGAGGTATTCTAGCATTAAATGGAAGAATCGAATGGATGGAAGATAAATAGGCGTGTCAATTTTCGTTTTTCTAAATAGAAGCGTTCTGGAGGCATTTAAAAAACGAAATCCATGTTCGAAGAGCTGTAGCTTCCTTAGGAGACATTTTTGGACTAGGTGATTTGGATTAAACCTCATTAATTTGAGACCAGGAATCTACAGTTAAAATAGTTTCAATTATTTATAAAACACCCTATATAGCAACTGATGAAAAATTAAAATTAACGTGTTTTAAGATTTTTTTAAGTCGTCTTTTTCTGAAATAGTGAATTTATTTCATACTTTTGCATCATACTGTGTGTAACCTTTATTGTCATAAATAAAATGTTATTTAAAATTCATTATCTCAGGGTTTTCGCGGTTCTCAGTAAAACCGTAATAATAAAACAATACACTGACTGATCGTTTAGCGTTATCGTTTATAAACCATACAATAATACAGTAAGTAAAAACCCACGATCTAACTCACCCAATTTAGAAAATTTTATGAATGTTGATCATTTTTTTATGGGACAAAATAGAAAACGAGTACCTATTAAATAACAACTATCGTATGACAAATATAGAACAGAATTCCATTTCTATTACGTAAAGAATGCCACTAAAATCAAATCATTTCTACATTTATTCTCAACATTGATATCACAAGAGAGTGAGAATAAATTAAAAATATTGCGACATATTTTCGAAAAGTTGTTGCCTGGCAATATAGTCCAGGGTAATAAGGTTTTTTCATGACACTTGAACAGCCAGGGTACTGAAGCGTTTGTTCGACAGGTAATACCTATAAGAGCAAATTGTAACTATTTCCTGCGTAGGATCTGGCGGTCATTTTTATTTATAAATAATTAAGTGTCAAAAAATAGCATTTTTCACTTTTTTTTTAAATCAATGGAAAACATGGAAACTTATGGTTTTTTTCGTACAAATATCTTTGAGATTATGGAAAAAGCTTTAAAATGACGTATTACAAAGTTTGATATACTCATTTATTGTTAATTTTAATTGCGAAAAAAGGTCGGAATTGCAAAAAAAAATATTTTCGCAATAACTGTAAAAATTAGTGTACAGAAATTCTCATTTCCGCCACATGCATTCGTTGTTCCTCTTTCTTTTTCACTGCCCAACATTCAGTTCCGTACATCATAGCCGGTCTTATGGCTGTTTTATAAAATTTTCCCTTCAGCTTCATTGGAATTTTTCTGTCACTTAACACACCACTCGCTTCTTTCCACTTCATCCCTCCAGCCCTAATTCTACTGCATGCATCTCCATCTATTTCTCCATTACTCTGTAATATCGATCCTAGGTACTTAAAACTATTGCTTTTCACAATCATTTCACCATCCAAAGATACCATTTTATTTGTAGTAGCTCCATCTTTAAATGAACATTCCAAATACTTTGTTTTTGTCCTACTAAGTTTTAAACCTTTTTCCTCCAGAGCTTGTCTCCACTGTTCCAGTTTTTGTTCTAAGTCTCTTTCACTATTTCCTACAAACACGACATCATCAGCATACATTAAGCACCATGGAATGTTACCCTGTAGTTTCGCTGTTATCTGGTCCAAAACTAATGAGAATAAATAAGGACTAAGCACCGAGCCTTGGTGCAATCCTACTTTCACCTGAAATTTATCAGTCTCTCCCACACCTGTCTTAACACTAGTTCACCTCATACATATCTCTCACAATCTTTACATATTCGCCAGGGACTCCTTTTTTATTAAGTGCCCACCACAGAATCTCTCGAGGAACTCTATCATATGCTTTCTCAAGATCAATGAATACCATATGAGCGTTTGTTTCTTTACTCCTGTATTTTTCCATTAACTGCCTTATAATGAAAATTGCATCTGTTGTTGATCTACCCTGCATAACGCCAAATTGATTCTCGGATATTTCGGTCTCTTCACGTATCCGTCTATCAATTACTCTTTCCCATATTTTCATGGTGTGGCTAAGCAATTTTATAGCCCTGTAGTTTGTACATTGTTTTATATCTCCCTTGTTTTTGTAAACAGGTACCAGTATACTGCTTCTCCATTCGTCTGGCATTTGTCCGACTTCCATAGTTCTATTAAATAGACCTGCTAGCCACCTTGTTCCTGTCTCTCCCAATGCTCTCCATACTTCCCCAGGAATATCATCTGATCCTACCGCTTTTCCTTTCTTTATTTTTTGAAGCGCTTGAGCCACTTCCTCGTTTGTTATTTTGGTGACCATTGCTGCTACTGTCTCCGTTGACTCCACAGGCTGTCTGTCAAATTCTTCATTTAATAAGCTGTCAAAGTACTTTCTCCATCTTTTTTTGACATTCAATTCATTCAATTCTTCTCACAAATGGTAATATCAGTGCAGCTTGTTTAAAAACTATTGATGAATTCTATCATTTCAACGTGTCAAAGAATCTTACCTGGTCCTTGTACATCATCAAAATAGGCATTATCTACTTTATCTTCGGAGTCTTCTTCTTCAACCTATGTTCGCCCACTGCTGGACTTAGACCTCTTCCATTCCTGTAATATTCTTCCTATACTTCTCCTGTACTTTTCTTTTTATTATTGAAATCTTAAATATAAAAAACTTCCTTGCAATAAATTTAACGATGACACAATTCACGACCGTTAGGAGTGAGTCATACCTTGGTAAATAAAATTTAATTTATGAACACAATAAGTAAAGATTGCATACAGAATTGCTATCAGCACAATTAAAAGTAAACTTGATTTTGCTCTGGAAAACGGTAAAGTACCTTTTACATTATATATCTAGTGAACTACTGTGAGAATCATAAATTAAAACTTGAGAATAACATTTTCCAAGTATAAATTTATTATTAGGTATACAGTGACATCAAATAAATTTTAAATATGTCAAACGAAGTGAGCTAATCACCAATCTGCTTTCTATATGTTCTGGAGTATAGAGCATATATGATACTACTCTTACATTACAAACAGCGGATCTCCCAACCACCAACAATACAAAATCAGGGAGCATCCATAAACTACGTCGTAAAAAATTTGAACTTTTTAATACCCCCCCCCCTCCGTCGTAATACGTCGTTTAGAAACGACCCCCCCCCCCCATGTCGACGTCGTCGTTGCTACTCACGACCCCCCTTTCATTGATTTAAAAAAAATCAATAGTATTTCTGTTTTTTTTTAATCAAATATGAGGGGGTAGGCGTAAAATCTTGGTCCAGTGCTATTTAAATGCAATAATTTTTTCCGAATTCTGAGAAAACTAATAAATATATTTGAAAAATTTAAACGCAGAATAAAAGATTACATTATTACCGAGGATTGAAAGTCCCTTAAAATAAAGAAAAGGTTTCTTTTGAATAAAATATTTGAAATGAAAAATCAGACAAAATTTTCTCTTTTTTTTTCACCCCTGTAACTTATTAAAATAAACATAGATGTTTTCAGGAACTTTTGGCCCTCGGCAATAATGCAGTCTTTCAATCTGCGTTTTGAGAAGTCATTGAGAAGCAAGTAATTTAATAGTGACAACAACTCTTCTTAGGACCTTTACTCAATAGTCAGCTTCGCGTTCTACTTGCTCTTTCAAGCCAGCGTCTATAACTCCAATTTAACTGATGATCCATCTAACTCCAACTGATGATCTTGTTATTAATGTAACCATAGAGTTCAGATGAAATTTACTTTCTTCGTGAGATTTGAGTAAACTGTTCAAATATTTCCAGTGGGTAAAATATATCCAAAATCAGTTAAACTATTTTTTTCAATTGAAAATAATTTACACGGGTAACAATAAACAGCTTTAACACTTCACTTCGCCTCCATTGGGTTTTACTCTGACAAGCAACAAAGAGTTGCTTTCATTTAATCTTCTATAATAAGCTTTGTCTCCAGCTTCATACATTTTTTTACAATTTTCTAAGGAATCACTCTTTGGTTTAAAAGTTGTCACAGTTCTTATTTATCATTCTTAAAATCATACCATATCGAAATCGCAGATATTTCGTAGTCTTTTCTCTATTTAAAAAAATATGGTCCTCGATTATTTAGCGGACTTTAATTTGTTATTAGTTATTAATAAAAGGAAGGGTCCTTACGGGCCCCTCCGGGCCCGGGCCCTGGGCGCCCAATGGATAAAACGGCACTGCATCCTGCTCCTTTTCTCCAAAACTCCATTTCCGTTGCTCTCAGCGTTGCCATGTGTTATTTCTTTCAGTTGCCATACCTCACAGCTGTATAGAGTGATATTTTTCACTACAGTCGCATATATCCTCTTTTTATTTTCTTATAATTTTCAAAAAATAATGTATTCTATAAGTATTTATTATTTTTAGAAATTTGCCAAATCAACTTTAGGAGCAGAAAGGGGAACCTTTTTTATTATAGACGAAGAAGCCGAAGATTTGGCTGCTGAAGTTTTCGAAGAAGGTGTAGGGGTCGGTGAAACTACCATGCATAAGAAAAACGTAAAAGTTCGTCTAGCTAAAGATAGAAGTATTGCTGGTTTGGTAGCTCGTAGTGGAGAAACCGTGAACATTAGAGACGCATATAACGACCCTAAATTTTTTACTGACGTGGAAGAGAAGACTGGTTTTATTACAAGGTCTATTTTATGTATGCCTATTGTTAGTGTGGACAATATCTTAGGTAGGTATAGTGTTAGTAAGATTGTAGGTTTTGGTAGCTCTCTTTTGGATGTACTGCGTCCAATTTTATTACTCCTTCCAATTTTTTTCTAATTCTCTTTTCCCTCCAATTTTTCCGAGCCACTCCTACTTTATGGTCCAAGCTTCCATTCCATAAAACAGAGTCGAGAAAACGTAGCACCTAGCCAACCTAACTCTTAGCTCCAACTTCAAATCTCTTGTGCAAATCACTTTTCTCATTTTGTTAAAATTTCCTCTAGCCTTTTCTATTCTGATTTTGAATTTCTGGGAGTAATCCCCTGTGGAGTTAATCATTGTTCCCTTTTTTGATATACCAAGTATTATTTAAATGAAGTAAAGAAACACAAACCTACTCACAATCATTTAATTTACTTCGACGACCGGTTTCGATCTCTACAATATACAGATCATCTTCAGGTCGGCGTTACAAGTGATTAAATGATGCCCTTACAAGGGATGATTTGTAAGTTCATCAGTAACATGTTTAAACGTCCAGATTATACTATTAGGATAGCTAGGTGAAGGACTGGGTAGGCGAAGCATGTCCGCGCGTTGACCTACGAAGCATGTCCGCCCACCCAGTCCTTCACTTAGCTATCCTACTAGCATAATCTGGACGTTTAAACATGTTACTTATGAACTTACAAATCATGACTTGTAACGGCATCATTTAATCACTTGTAACGCCGACCTGAAGATGATCTGTATATTGTAGAAATCGAAACCGGTCGTCGAAGTAAATTAAATGATTGTGAGTCTGGGTTTCTTTGCTTCATTTAAAATGAACTCACATATGCAACCCATTCAACACAAGTATTATTTCTTTTCATTAGCTTTATTTTGTTTTATTTATTTATTTGTTTTTTCAGGTGTGGTACAGGTCGTAAATAAGATTAATGGTGTGTGTTTTACCCCATCTGATGAGAATCTATTTAAGACCTTTTCTGTATATTGTGCTCTAGCACTTCATTATACAAGGCTTCATCAAAAAATGTTTAAGACGGTAGGTACTTACTAAGCTTAGATAATATTTTGCAACTTCAAAAATGCCCACTGTATTTAGCTTTACACGTTTTAAATCTTTTTATACAGCATTCTTGAAAAAATTGGACTGCTACTAAATTGTCTTGGTAATAGGGTTGTACCATATTATTATGAATCTCCTACATATTGCTCTTTTATTTTTACACTACTTGTATTTTTGCCACTTGAACTTGGCATTATTTCGCAGCCATACTTAAAATAAAAATGAAAATTCAACTAGCTAAAACCTATGTTTTCAAGTACTTCTGTACCCCTTATAGACATGTCTACAAAAAATAGGATGCTCTTTAAATTTATAGAAGAACTTCATAGAAGAAAAATATGTCACAGAAGACCAGGATATGTGAATTTGTTTTTTCAAGGCCACTTCTAAAGATCTTGCTTCATTTACATACATATTTATTTCAATTTTACTAGTTTCTGGTTTTGGCTTTATTCATCGGATCATTTTGTTATCTATCAATATTTAGAATTTTTTTTATTTTATAGTATATTGGCCTTTCTAATTGTACAGCGCCTTTCGACTGTATTGTGTAGTCTATAATAATTTAAAACTTTTTTAGGACAAAATAAACGAATCGAATTTGAAACTATTGAAACTACAATTAAAACCTTGCAGTCACGATATAGAAAGTTTTACTCAGAAAAATACAGTCACAATACCTTATAACTTCACCGAGTATGTAAAATTTATTATTGAAATAATAGTTGTACTTAAAGCATTCAATCGAAGGCGCTCTTACGGCTAATTCTACTTTATTGTCATTTTCTTTGTATTTATTTTATGCGGGGTTGGCTTCCCTAATTGCATTTTCCCTTCCTTTCACAAACATGTCTTGTTTACGTGTCTTCCTCTTGGTCTGTGGTGTTTTCTACTCATTCAAAGAATGTGAAGCGCATCGCTTTTGGTCAGTTCTAGGTGATTTCTATTTCAGCGTTGAACATGCCCTAACCATTTCCATCCATCCAATGGCACTACACCCCATATCGAGCCTTGGCCTCCTTCAACAAGCTTCTCCAATCATTTCGATTTACCGCTGTTCTTTTCCATGAACGCGTTCCCAGGAAGTTCCTGGCATCCTCATCGACTTCGTCTTCCCATCTCTTTTTAGGTCTTCCAACAGGTCTTTTTCTCTGCATTCTTGCATTTAGCAATTTTCTGGGATTCTATTCTCATGCATGCGGACCACGTGCCCTGCCCACCGTAATCTCTGGCAGTTTAGTGTATTGTGCTAGAGTTGGTTCGCTATATTGCTCGTATATTTCTCTATTATACCTAATAGTCCATGTAATGAAGCTTAAAATAGGACAAAACCTCGCAATTTTTACAGAATGGATCGATTTTCTTGAGAAGATGAGAATAAGTAGTGGATAGTCCAAGGATCAAAATCTATATGAGGCCGAAAGGCGCTTTAACCATGGTGGTGGTTGACCGCCAAAGTTGTTTAAAAGATTCATTCTAAGCAAAAAACGTTCTATACATTTTTTTGATAAAATTAATAGTTTTCGATTTATTCGCTATCGAAAGTCCTAGTTTTATAGCGAAAAAATCAATGTTTTTAATCAGTTTTCTGCTAATAACTCAAAAATTTTCGTTTTATCAAAAAAACTTTGCCTAACAAAAATGTACCTTTAAAAAAATAAACAAAACGGTTTTTTAAAATTTTCTTTAAGACCAATAGTAATCGAGCTATACTTTATTATATGTTAGCTCTTCTTCCTCAAATGCTAAATATTGTATTTTCAAAGTCAAAAGACGAGAAAACTATGCATTTTTCGAGGATAACTTGTTTAAACTAATTTAAAGTAATTAGAAATATATATATCTCCTGAAATAAAAAAAATAGTCTCTAGCTCAAGAATTAAGTGACTTATAATAAAAAGAATGTCAGTCCCTATTTTTTTCAGTGAAAAAGTGATCGGAAACTTCACTCTACTCACCACCCTAATTAAAATTAGCCATTGACCTTATTTGGTCTTCTTTATTTATGTATTATTAATAGGTTTTAGAGGCTTGACCGGCTTATAATAATTAGTTTTAAAAAAATGGAGTTAAAAGCGAATAACGAATTTTTGTAATTTGGCAAAAAATGCACTTTTCTTCATAATAGAAAGATTATCATCAGAGATACGAAAAAATATTTAAATATAAAATTGTAGATTATTTAATTCCCAAGAAAACGGCGAAAAAAAAATTTTATACAGTAAAAATTGAGTGAGCTATTATTGACAATTAAAACTTATAATAACATGCAAAAACCACCTTTACCAACCCTTTCAAAGTCACCTTTTTTGCGACTGAGGATTTTAAAAGAATTTAATAATAATATCCTTATAGACCTTATAAAAACCTACAAAATTCTTTTTTAACAAAGTTTCTAGGATAAATATAAAAAAGCTACGGTTAAAAAATCACTATCATTTTTTTGAAAAAAAAAGGAGAATTCCAATTGGAAGCATAATAATGTAAATTAGCGATGTTTTTAGTCATTGGCCTTATCTATTCTTCTTTATTTATGCATTATTAATAGATTCCAGAAGTATGACTGGCTTAGAATGATTAGTTTTTAAAAAACTGGAGTTAAAAACGAATAACGAATTTTTGTAGTTTTGTAAAAAATGCCATTTTCTTCAGAATAGAAAGATTAACATCAGAGATACGAAAAAATGTTTAAATATTAAATTGTAGGTTATTTAATTCTTGAGAATTTGGTTTAAAAAACTTTTTTCTATACAACATTTTTTGCTTAAAATGAATGTTTTTATCAACTTTTACGGTCAAAATATAATAAAAAATTTCCACCCCCTAGATGGGGTGGCAACCACCCCCATGGTAAAAGCGCCTTTTGGCATCATATAGATTTTGATCCTTGGACCATCCACTACTTATTTTCAGTTCCTGGACTATAATTCGCCAGTTGTTATTTTCACTTATTAGGCCCAGTATCCTACGTAATATTTTTCTTTCAAACACATCTAATGCATTTTCAGATTTCTGTGTCACCACCCATGTTTCACAGTCATAACTTACTGTGGGCCTGATTATTGTTTTATAGACCCGGAGTTTTGTTTTCCGGTGTACGTCTCGCTATTTGAATATGTGGCCCATAACGAAATAGGCTTTATTTGCCAGCATAAGCCTTCTATTTATTTCCGGTTCTTCTTCATTGCTTGCTACCAGATCCATTCCTAGGTACGTGAATCTATTCACATGTTCTATATCGTCAATAAAGTGTTGTTGCGCCGGTCTATTTGATCTGGTTTGTATGAGTAGTTTTGTTTTATTTGTATTTATTGCTAGCCCTACTGCTTCTGCACTCTGTTTCAACTCACCATAGGTTTCTTCCGCTGCATTCATTGTTCTGCTCATTTTGACCCTAACCGTCTCAACTTTCCTCATTTTGGCATCAATTGGTGACACCTAAACTTCCCCTGATAAATTTACCTTTTCATAGACACAAGATTCAATACGAATAAAAGACACAAACCTGAACCATTTTCGTAGATATTTAATATTTATAAGCTTCTCTTATATGTATCGTTGCTTTGAAGATTTTCTTCAAATATTTTCTTCGTCTATTGCTCTTCTTTCTCTGGTCATTCTTTCCATATATTTCTTGTGTTCTTGATTTATTTTCTGTATGGCCTCTTGCCTCTAAATTTGCCACTTGCACAGATAAATTATAATATTATTATTAGTAGATGAAGGTTGAGGCTCAACTAAAACTGTAGCACCTCTGATGATGATTATTACTATTATATTGTTATTACATGTATTAAAATGTTTTATCTATTCTTTTAGATTCAGATGGTATGTATCCCCAGAGGAATTTCCAGATATGCCTCAATTAGTTTTGCACATGATAACAGAAGTAGTTGGTAGAGAGGAAATTCACTTTAAAAATATGTTAGAGTTTATTCTGACTGTTAAGAAGTGTTACCGAAACAATCCGTACCACAATTTTGAACATGCCTTTAATGTGGCACATTGTATGTTTAATATACTGATGAGAAATAAAGAAACATTTTACGGAATTGAGGTAACTGTATATTATGTAGTTGTTATCTAGATATTTCAGAAAATCTTAATCTTAAGCTTATTACAAAGTCATTTGTATTTGAGTTGTGTGGTTTATTTTCCGGTACAGGTAGAAATTAATCTATTGTACTTTTAATTATTATACCTGTTTGTAAGAAATTATTGAAAATTCAGTTTGGTTTGGTTTGGTAGCCAAGGCTTTAGACCTCGCTTTGACTAAACTAAGAATCACGCAGAGAAGAATGGAGCGGTCAATGTTAGGAATAACTCTGCGAGACAAAATCAGAAACGAAGAAATCAGAAGAGCAAAGGTGACTGACATCATCGAAAGGACAGCCAGGTTGAAGTGGAGATGGGTAGGACACATAACCAGAATGACAGATGGGCGATGGACAAAGAGGTTATTGGAATGGGGGCCAAGAGAAGATAAGAGAAGCGTCGGTCGACCGCCTACAAGATGGATTGACGACTTAAGAAAGCTATATAAAAACTGGATGAGAGCGGCGCAGGATAGATGGGGTTGGAAACGAGGGGAGGAGAACTATGTTCAGCAGTGGACTTTTGAGGCTGAATGATAGAATGATTGAAAATTCAAAGTGGCACGATGTCCGAATCTGACGACCGACAAGGACGAAGAAGAAATACTAAATTATATTCTCTAGCCCTAACCCTCTTTAAAAGGTCTTATAGCGGTACGCTTTAATTACTATTTTTGCTAATTTTATTTTCTTATTTTTTAATAACTTTTTCTTAAAACGAAATAATATGAGTCATATAAATTCACATGTAATATGCAAACCAGATGCTAAGAAGGGCAGGTTTTACGAAACGAAATGTATCCTTAACCATATGTTTTTGGTGTGTTCAGTTTAACAAACTGAATTCCCCATAAATTAATTACCTTATCAGACCTTATGTCAATAACTCACTTTGGACATGCAGTCGAAAACGTTTCCTAAAACTGCAGAAACTCTTCAACTTTTAAACGCCAGATCTAAATAATTTATTGACCTTCTGGTCAGATGGTAGAAACACAAACATATTAGCGTCTATGGTTTCTTTCAGCCAGGCAGTCGGTTACACACCCCAGTAGGCATCGGTCGCTTGCTGGGCCGAAACAATAACAAACCCTCTTACGAGATGTATAAGCAAAACACCTTTTTTACCAAAAATAAATAAGTATATTATTGACAACTGTTTGCGTTTTAATTAATATTATTTTATATAATTGTTTCCGTCAACACACACACACATCTACCGGAACCGTCTATAATAACTTTGAGACTGAACCTTCCATGTAGCTCTTTACTGGTGGCCCTCTGTCGTAAATTTTTGAGAATGTTCCTTAATGAACAGCTTCGCAAAACCCCCACTTGAAAGATATTTATTTGTTTGGCTCAATTTTCTTTATTTTATACTTTTCAGATTAAATCTCTTATAATAGCGGCACTTTGTCATGACTTAGATCATGGAGGATTTACCAATAACTTCCTACAATTAACAGATGACACATTAGCACAATTGTACGACGAATCCATTTTGGAAAATTACCATTATCGAGTAGCGATGACTATTCTAAATGTAAGTATTTTTTAATGAGAGAAAAATGTATTAATAATGTGAGACAAAGCCAATGACACAAAGTTACATCTCGTATATTTATTTTCGAAAATAGTCCAGGGAAGTAAGATTTTTCTCATGATTTTGAATAATCCAGGTACCTATCTGATTACTTTTTTAGTTATTTTAAACATCTAGGAAGAAAGCCTCCCTGCTTATTTGATTATGTTCAAAATTAGAGAGCTAAAAGGAACTACAACGTAAACGTGATTTATTGTCTCATATCGAAAGCTTAGTGTGAAAACCTCGTATCTCATTTCACAGAAAATTTTACAAAAAAGACTAAACTGAATTTCTGCATACTCTAACTTAAAACAAAAAACTATCTTTACAAATTTTTGATTCTGAGTACGTTTTGATCATTACACATACATTTTTCATATATATTTTGGGTTAGATAGTAGGCAGAAAATCAGTTTAAACTCACTCATGTAAAATTTTCTGTAAAATGAGATACGAGATTTTCACACTAAGCTTCGATATGGTAAAAGGACCTCTAAATTTGAAAAAAATCGCTTAGTGCTACTATCTAAATGGGTGCGTTTTTAAAATAGGGGTGAATTAGTCCCTATACACAGGGTGAATTAGAGTGAGTTCTATGCACTTTTGGTACAAACACGTCTACAGGAAAATTGTTACAGGTTAAATTTACTATCGAAATATCACCTTTTAAAGTCAAAAATATTTTTTTACAAAAATATATTCAAAAGAAAAGCAAGAAAAAAAACACGAAAGAAAGCAATTTTGATTTTTACCCCGTAACTTTTTTCCACAGGGATATAGGTATAGGCAGTGCTGTTTTTGTAACAATATAGGTTCCGGTACGCAATGTTCCGGGGGGTCTGGGGAGTGTTCATAAAGGGGGTCCACCCCCGGGAAAACTTTTTAAATTTAGCCTCAAGCTGTTTGGGATCAAGGCAAAAATTAATTAATTTGTCTATAATTTTGTTGTTTTTTTAAATTTTTTTCTTAAGAGGTCCCGGTACGGCGTACCGGCACGTACCGTCACAAAAACAGCACTGGGTATAGGCATTGCTTCAGAGAAAAATAACCTCCATTCTTTCTCTTTAAAATAACCTAGGTAGTAAAGGTAGGTAAAACTTTAAAGTTTGGTAGAAGTCCCTAGGATTTACAGTTTCAGAAATAGGATTTTTCAAAGTTCGCCGCTCACATCATTTTTGGGCCATTTTCCCCATTATTTCGCAAACATTGTTCTTTAACTTTTTTCTACGCATTTCTAGGTACATATATGCAATGGTACATTTACCAGAAAGAAAAGTCAATTACCTTTAAAACGATCTATTGTATAAGGTTGTACGACTATTGTTATAGTCGGTTCGCTAAACTCAGACGCAACTGGCTAGATATTTTAGTTGATTTTTTTTTTGTTTTTTGCCAATTTTGCAAAAATTGGCAAAATTACTAACTATTTAGTGATTATTAACTATTTAGTAATTATTTTTTGCCAATTTTACTAAAATTGGCAAAATTACCGACTAAAATATCTAGAAAGTTGCGTCTGAGTTTAGCGAACAGACTATAAGCAAGTTATGCTTTTTCAAGATTTTATACTTTTAATGATTTTTAATATTTTTTATGATTATTTTTTAAATTTCTCATTATTATTTTTTTCTTGTACATTTAGGTATATACATTGTGGAATAAAAAAAGCTTATTTTATTTACTTTAAAATTGTGTATTTCAAAAAAATTCTAGTACTATTTTTAAACAAGGTATCCGTAGGATATCCAAGGGTATCCGTAATTTGAGAAAAATATTAAAATTTCTTATTTTTTTCAATTAGAAAAACATAATTGCATATTATAACATAATTTTTAATTCCAAAACCTTTCTTAATAAAACTTTTCGATATTGTGAAATATAAAGGTACTTTACTCTTGAGCGAAATTAATATTTCTTAACATACCTATTGATAAAATTTTATATCAATCTGATGGTTGCATCTTAGGTTTTAGACTATGCAGAGCGTTATATAAAGAATTTTTTTTTTCATAAAGTTAATAGTAAAAAAGTTTTCCATATGGTTCTAACTTAGTGGAACCTATTGCATGTGTGTATGTCACATTTTGAAAAAGCATATTTATCTTGTTTAAAAATAGTCCTAGAATTTTTTACAATACAACGTTTTAAAGTAAAGAATATAAGCTTTCTTTTTTTTTGCACAATGTATATACCCTAAATATACAATAAAAAATTTATAATGAGAAATTTAAAAATAATCGTAAAATATATCAAAAATCATTAAAAGTATAAAATTTTGAAAAACCATATTAGTCCATTCATTAACGGTAAAATATTGCAAAACCTTTAAATTTTAAAGAACCGCTTGGATTGACATGAAATTTGGCATACACACAGCTAACAAGTCAAAGAAAAAAAGTGATATTGTGCCGATATGTGCTTTTGCCCTGGGGGTGGTTTTCACCCCCTCTTGGGGGTTAAAAAATATTCGTCCAAACAAAGTCAGGAAATGGGTAAACTGGCTAATTTAAAGTAACCTTTGTTCTATAGAGTTTTTTCACTAAGTCAATACTTTTCGAGTTATTTGGCAGTGAATATGTTCATTTTTTCAACAAAATAACCACGCTTTTAGACGGTTTTTCGCAAATAACTCAAATTGTAAGTATTTTGTCGAAAAAGCATTCTTAGCAAAAATATAGCCTATAAAAAATTTAAAAAAATAGTGAATATATCACGTTTTCTTATTTAGTAGAAGCAGAGTTATAGCTAATGAAATACAAGTTCATATTCGTCAAATTCCAAGTGGAATACTTTAACGTGAAATAACCAAAAATGAAGCACATTTCGGGGAAAACTCATTTAAACTTATTTAAAGTGTTTAAAAAAAGCTTCATTTTTGTTTTATAAAAAAAATTTCTAGCATCAAAATTAAACAAGTTACGCTCAAAATAAAGTTAGTCCCTTTTGGTTTTGGTTAAAAAATCGAGAAAATCACCCCCTAATTAGTATCTTAAATGAACTTAATCGTAACGACTTCACAAGTTTCTTGACTCGTGTATATATTGTTTATATGATCTGTAAGTTTCATCGGTTCAAAGTTCTTATTATTGAAACGGCTGTAGTTAAAAGGGGTTGAACCAGTCACTGATCACGAATGTATGCAAATTTAGAAACACCAAATCTTGATCAATTTTTGTCTAACAGAAAAACAAAAAAATACGTGATATTCAGAAAAGCAAATCTGACTTTTTTTGTATTTCGAGACTTTTGGTATCTCTAACAATTTTTAAGTTATTTTGAAAAAAAGCATATTTTTCAAAATTTAAATTTTTAAAAATTTTACTTTGAAACCAAATTTTTTCAAAAATAAACACTTTGAATCGATGAAACTTACAGATCATATAAACACAATATAAATAAAATAATTTATGGAGCGGCAACGATTAATTTCATTTAAGTTGCTAATTAGGGGGTGGTCTTCCCGATTTCTTTTTGCAAAAACAAAAGGGACCAACTTTATTTTGAGCGCAACTTGCTTAAATTTAATGCTAGAAACTTTTCGTAAAAACAGAAATAAAGCTTTTTTTAAACACTTTAAAAAAGTTAAAATGGGTTTTCCCCAAAAAGTGCTTAATTTTTTTTGGATATTTCACGTCGAAATATTCTATTTGAAATTTGGTGAATATGAATCTATATTTCATTGGCTATAACTTTGGTTCTACGAGATCCAGAGACCTAACGCGTACACCATTTTTTTACTGTTTTATAGGCTATATTTTTGCTAAGAACGGTTTTTTCGACAAAATACTTACTTTTTGAGTTATTTGCGAAAAACCGTCTAAAAATGTGGTTATTTTGTTGAAAAATGAACATATTCACTCGCAAATAACTCGAAAAGTGTTGACTTGGCGAAAAAGCTCTATAGAACAAAAGTTACTTAAAATTAGTCAGTTTACCCATTTCCGGAGTTGTTTTGGACATATATTTTTTCACCCCCAAGAGGGGGTGAAAGTCACCCCCAGGGCAAAAGCACACGTCGGCACAATATCACTTTTTTTCTTTGACATGTAAGCTATGCGTATGCCAAATTTCATGTCAATCCAAGCGGTTCTTTAAAATTTAGAGCAAAAACCGTGAAAGAATGGACTATATCTTGCTTAAAAATAGTCATACAGCCTTCTTCTACAATAGACCATTTTAAAGGTAATTGAATTCTATTCCTATTAAATGTAACATTGCATATATCTAAATCTGCGTAGAAACAAGTTACAGAACAATGTTTCCGAAGTAACAAGGAAAATGGCCCAAAATAGCTGTGAGTGGCGAAATTTGAAAAATTGTATTTTGGAAACTGTAGATCATAGAGACTTCTTCTAAACGTCATTTTAAAGAGAAAGGATGGAAGTTTTTTTTCTGTGAAGCAATGCCTATACCTATATCCCTATGGAAAAAAGTTATGGGGCAAAAACAAAATTGCTATCTTTCGTGTTTCTTTCTTGTTTTTCTTTTGAATATATTTTTGTAAAAAAATATTTGTGACTTTAGAATGTGATATTTCGATATTAAATTTAACCTGGAACAATTTTCCTGTAGAGGTGTTTGACCAAAAGTGCATAGAACTCACCCTAATTCGACCTGTGCCTAGGGACTAATTCACCTCTTGCTCAAAAACGCACCCCTTTAAATGGCAGCCATCCGCGGTTTTTTCATATTTAGAGGTCCATTGACTATATGAAATAATAAATATTCTAAAATACATAATCAATAATTACTGCTAAAAGTTGGGAGTAGTTAATTATTAACAAATCAGTGCAAAAACACGATTTTTTGTACCCCATTAAAAAGCCCCCCTTAACACGGTACACTAATTTTTATTTCAGCCTCACTTTTAGCAATCACAGACGAGTTTACTGTTTATCCCTACTTTTTACCTAATCACTAACCGTATGCAGCAATTACAAAACCACTAGGCATACATATCATCGGCCTCATATGAAAAGTGTCTAAGTCTAAACTAACAAATTTTACAGGAGACGAAAAAACTGATTTAAAGAATGATTTTGACTTAAAACTTTATCTTATTTGACACAGTTACTTAGAATATTGTCCGTCAGCCTTCTCATATAGATAGATATATTTTTAAAATACATATTATTACTTTAAAAATGGAGTTAGGCAACTTTCATTTTTGAAATAAGGACAATTTTGGAGTTAGGCACATTTAATAAAGAAAATCATGAAGAAATATGCGTAACTCCATAAAACGTCGCCAAAAGTAAACTGTGAAAAATGCTTTAGTCCCACAAGAAAAACAAATGTGGGGTTTTAAGGATAATAATGCTACTTAAATGTAGTTAACACAAAAACTATAATATGATCAAATTGAACTTATCTTCAATAAGTTTACACTATTTCCATGAAGATATGTTAGCTTATAATACTTTTCTTGAAGATATAACACAGCAGCGCAGCAAAAGTACATCTAACCTCAATGAAAATGATGGACTTTGGCAAGTTTCATATGATTCACCCAACGCCGTGGAGTTGGGAGAATTCTTTTTTGTGATTCTAGCGACATCTATTGACTTTTTTCAACTTTTTTGTCTTGTTATGCATGCGTACCATAAATATTAATCAGATGGAGCAAAAATCTCAGTTTTGCTTATTTTGGGACTCGGGCACTTTTCATATGAGGCCGACGATAAACATAACCAATAACCGGCTAAATGAAATTTGTACTTCCGGAGATAGCCGAAGGAAAAAAGGGACGTGTGAGCAGATATTGAACACTAAACAGATAATAGAAAAGCGGGGGGGGGAGACAGTATACCAATACAGCTCCGTTTCGTAGTAAAAAGATTAAGTAAAATGGGAAATATGAGAATACATAACCACCTAGTTAACCTAATAATAAATATGTATGTAGACAGGGCTGCATACTATCACCCTTATTATACTTACTTAATCCAGAACTCGTCTAACTTTCGGTGTGAGTTATTACGGAGTTAGGTTCTCCGTCGTTTTCTTCCACATTTCTTTCCATTTCCTTCTATCCATGGCCAATGCATTTGTTTTCTCCCATTTTATTCCCCTTTTGTCGGCTGCTTCCATCACTTCTTCTGTCCACGTCTTTCTTGGTCTTCCTCTCTTCTTTCTTCCCATATCTCTCGCTTCATATATTTGTCTTACTATTTTCTCTTCTCCCCTTATTATACAACATAATTATATTCTAAATATACAGGGTGTTTGGTAAAGAATGGGCCACAGCTTAACCTTAGATTCGTGAGGTTAAAATAGATCGATTTAAGCTAACTTACCTTAGTACGAAAGTTGATAATAACCGAAATACAGGGTGTCAAAGTTAAACTTTTATTTTATTTATTTTTGAGTATTTCCTGGCAGGCATGGGACAACAACACGAAATTTGGTAAGTCGTGCTGGTATTGTACAATCTACTTAATTATGTTAAACAAACGTTTCTGGCTACTACCAGAGGCGTACGAGGGGGAACGTGAATGGTTGACCCCTCCCAAATTCTACGCCACTGGCGGAATTGCTATTTTAGTGCAATTTTTTGATTCTCCAATACTTTCTATGTAAAAAACATACTCTTCATTCGTAACGATAAAGCCATTATTTTTCGAGATATTTGAAGTTAAAAACGAAGGTGCATAATACATTAATCAAAATAAGTGTGCCTTTTCATTTTTAACTTCAAATATCTCGAAAACTAACGACTTTATCGTTACGAATGAAGAGTAGGTATATTATTTGTATAGATAGCAGTTTCATCAGAGGCGTAGAATTTGGGAAGGGTCAACCATTCACTTTCCCCTGTCGTACGCCTCTGGTATTAACCACAAACGATTATTAAACATAATTTAGTACGGTGTACAGTACCTACACTTTCTGCCAAGTACCATAAGAATATGTCAAATAGTTTTCTAGTACCGGACACAAATAGTTATTAAAGTTTTAAATAAAGAATAAATTATTTAAAAAAGAATACTTTAAAATAATTTAACATATCCGTGTGATACTTGGCAGAAAGTGTAGGCACTGTACATCCTACTAAATTATGTTAAATAATCGTTTCTGGCTACTACCAGAGGCGTACGACAGGGGAAAGTGAATGGTTGACCCTTCCCAAATTTAGAAAAAAGTTTTAGAAAAATATAAGCGTGTTTAAATTTTTCCGAAACAATGCACGTTTTCGTTCTAATTGCACTCCCCTAATGATAAAATAGTCAACTTGCCTATCGTAAAGAATTAAAATATGAAGCACGAAGAACCCTGCAATATTCATTTATAAATTTTATTGTTTCTTTTTTTTTGTAAATTAGATTTACTTTACTGAAATTTTCATTTCATTTTCACTTTTATGATTTCTTGCTTCTAGGGTTTACAAATTTATAATATGACGAAAGAAGACTACAACACAATGTCAAAGGAACTTAAAGATGCTATCCTAGCGACAGACTTGGCCAGTTATTTTAAATTTCGAATGAAATTGCAACAACTTCTTAATGGCAATATGCTAGATATCGACAATGCTCGACATCGAACTTTAGTAAAAGCTATTTGTATGACAGGCTCTGATTTGTCAGGCAATTGCAAACCGTTTCTGGTTGCCAAAAATATATGTGAATCAGTTTATAGTAAGTACAGTTTATTTTGGTAAGAGCACAATTCGTTAAACCCTCTGTATACGAATTGGTACCAGTAGACTACATGTTTCGCTTTGCTCCAGCTCGTCAGATATCCGGGCAGGTACGAATTCATAAGCAAACGGTTCAACGAATGTGTCTTCAAACTTCACATCTTAGTTAATTGTGCTTTTACGCCCCATAGTTTTGACGGCGTTTCAGCAAAGTCATTATCAAGTCAGATTAGTTTCGCTTCTTCTATACTTTGTTTTTAAACCAGGAGGAGTAAACTAAAAAGACAGATTCACACCCAAGAAAGTCACTAGAAAAATCACCAAATACATCTTTTTTGGTTGATCATGTCGGCCTTATTATACATACTAATACGTCGCTAAAGAGTTCTAAAAACAACTATTTTTATATAAAAGCAAACAAAAAATCTAAAAATTAAAGAAATAACGCAGAAAATACAAAAAATCGCCGATTTAATTAATTAACCTATGAAATGCCAATAGTGTCAAAATTTCATATAAATATCATTAGTGTCAAAATTTCATAACAGTGGAGTAAACTTGCCCGAGGTTAGACCAATTACAAACAAGTAAGCATTACAGCGCGGTAAATTTGAATTTACCAACTAGATCCAGACATAGAAATAAACGTAGAATAGCAATGATTAAAACTACTTTTATGAAAATTAAGTCATTTCTTTGCAATAATCATCTCATAGTACGTTCTTTAACGGTAAAATATTGCAAAAGCTCTAAATTTTAAAGAACCGCTTGGATTGACATGAAATTTGGCATACTTAGCTAGCAGGTCAAAGAAAAAAAGTGATATTGTGCCGACGTGTGCTTTTGCCCTGGGGGTGACTTATACTTATAAAAAATATATGTCCAAAATAAGTCCAGAAATCGATAAACTGACTAATTCTAAGCAACTTTTGTTCTATAGAGTTTTTTCACCAAGTCAATACTTTTCGAGTTATTTGCGAGTGAACTTGTTCATTTTTCAACAAAATAACCACGTTTTTAGACGGGTTTTCGCAAATAACTCAAAAAGTAAGTATTTTATCGAAAAAAATATTCTCAAAAAAATATAGCCTGTAAAAAAGTGAAAAAAATGGTGTATACATTAGGTCTCTATACTTCGCAGAAGCAGAGTTATAGCTAATGAAAAATAGGTTCATATTCGTCAAATTCCAAATCGAATATTTTAACTTGAAATAACCAAAAAATGAAGCACTTTTTGGGGAAAACTCATTACAACTTTTTTAAGTGGTTAAAAAAAAAAGATTTTTTTTGTTTTACAAAAAAACATTTCTAGCATCAAAAATAACAAGTTACGCTCAAAATAAAGTTGGTCGAAAAAATGCATTTTCTCCAAAATAAACAATTTTGAAAATTTTACTTCAAAACCAATTTTTTTTCAAAAATGATCACTTTGAACCGATGAAATTTACAGATCATATAAACACAACATAAGTAGGTAAAGTATTAACTTGTGAAGCGATAATGATCAATATCATTTAAGTTGGGGTTGATCTTCCCGATTTTTTTGCCAAAACAAAATAGTCTGGGCTGATTACCGGAGAATAGGCCATTTTTGGGAAAAGTTATTTACCAGCAATTTTATTGCTGGAATCGAATTATAAGATCCTATATATTAATAATATAGGTATGCAAAGTCCTCAGATAGTGTGCTACTTTTTTTATAAACAAAATGGCGCACGAAAATCGTGTTTTTTTCAATTATTGCTCTAGAACTCCGAAGATTTTAACTTTACAACAAAAGCACTCAAATAAAAATTCACCGTGATTAAATTCTGCATAGAGACGTGATTTTCTCGATCTGATCCGACAAAAAATTTCCTCGGAAAATGCGGGTTTTCCCAACAAAATCTTTAATTTTCAAATAAAGTTTTAGATAAGTAATTATTTACCAATAATTAAATAATTTGGTGACTTAAAAGCCTTCTTGATTTAGATTATAGTTCCAGAAGTTGGTAAAAATTAAACGAATATTTTAGCAACAATTCAATTGTTAATTAATAATTTACGGTCGCAATAATACCCAAAATAATTATGATGCACTGAGCAAACTTTGAAATCTTATAAAGATGAGATGCCTATTTAACATTTTGTGGACAAAATATAAATTTTTTATTTTTTTGCATAATCTTTAAATGTTTAAAAAAATAGTTATAAACAAATTAACGTTTCTCAGAAAGTTTTTATTATATTATAATTTTAAAAAATAGCTAAAATGCGCATTTTAAACATCTTGAAAATGAATGCTTTAAAACTTTTTTGCAACCATTTGCAAAAAAGTTATGAAACAGCAAAGTAAACATACGATTACTACGGTGTTAATAATTTTTTTTAATTCTTTCAAAGCGTAGAAGTGAGTTTAAAGTACAAGCTAATTATTTATAAAACAATATCGATTATCAGCTTAATGGTTATATTTTAATTAAAGATTATAAATATATTTTTTTGTAATTTACACGCGCGAAAGTAGAATAATACAGTACCGTAGCTACCCACCCACATACACAACTCGCGCGAGTTTAAGCATGTCAGTCGCTTCGAGTGAACATTTTATCTCCGGCTCTGTATCAAGCCTACTTTCGCGCTAAAAATTACAAAAAAAAGTATTTTTAATCTTAGATTAAAATATATCCATTGAACTAATTTTTGACATTCTTTGTGAGTAATTAGATTGTACCATAGACTCACTTTTAAGCTTTGAAACAATTAAAACAAATTATAAACAATGGAGATATCGTATATTTATTTTGCTATTTCCTAACTTTTTTGCAAATGGTTGGAAAAATTTTTTAAAGCATTCATTTTCAAGACCTATGAAATACGCATTTTAAGTATTTTTTAAAATTAGAATATAATAAACAATTTCTAAGAAATGTTAATTTGATTATAACAATTTTTTTTAAACATTTAAAGATTATGCAAAAAAATTAAAAATTTATATTTTGTCGACAAAATATTAAATAGGCATCACACCTTTATAATCTTTCTAAGTTTGATCAATGTCTCTTGATTATTTTGGTTGTTATTGCGACTGTAAATTGTTAATTAACAATTGAATTGTTGCTAAAATATTTGTTTCATTTTAACCGGCTTCTGAATTTATAATCTATACCAAGAAAGCTTTTATTTCACCAAGTTATATAATTATTTATAAATAATTACTGGCCCAAAAAATTTATTTGAAAATTCGAGATTTTGTTGGGAAAACCCACATTTTCCGAGGAAAATTTTCGTCGGAGCAAATCGGGAAAGACATGCCTCTATGTAGAATTAAATTGGGGTGAATTTTTATTTGAGTATTTTTGGTGTAAAGTTAAAATCTTCGGAGTTATAGAGCAATAATTGAGAAAAATACGATTTGTCGGCGCCATTTTGTTTATAAAAAAAATAGCACACTATCTGTGGACTTTGCATACCTATATTAATAATATATAAGATCTTATAATTCGATTAAAGCAATAAAATTGCTGGTAAATAACCTTTCTTTGTACTTTACTAATTAGACCAACGTATTATAACTATTTTTTTTTCAAAATTTAAAGATTATGCAAAAAAAAGAAAAATTTATATTTTGTCGATAAAATATTAAACAAGCATCTCATCTTTATAAGTTTGATCAATGTATCATGATTATTTTGGTTATTATTGCGATCGTAAATTGTTAATTAACAATTGAATTGTTGCTAAAATATTCGTTTAATTTTCACCGGCTTCTGGAATTACAATCTATACCAAGAAATCTTTGATATCACTAAGTTATTTAATTATTGATTAATAATTACTTACCTAAAACTTTATTTGAAAATTATAGTTTTTGTTACGAAAACCCGCATTTTCCGAGGAAAATTTTCGTCGGAGCAAATCGTAAAAAACATATCTCTATGCAGAATTTAATTGCGGTGAATTTTTATTTGGTTGTTTTTGTTGTAAAGTTAAAATCTTCGGAGTTATAGAGCATTAATTGAAAAAAATACGATTTGTCGGCGCCATTTTGTTTATAAAAAAAGTAGCACACTATCTGCGGACTTTGCATACCTATATTATTAATATATATGATCTTATAATTCGATTCCAGCAATAAAATTGCTGGTAAATAACTTTTCCATGAATTTTGCTAATTAGCCCAGAGTAAAAGGGTGCAACGTTATTTTGAGCGAAACTTGTTTACTTTTGATGCTAGAAATGTTTTTTATAAAACAAAAATAAAACTTTTTTAAACACTTTAAAAAAGTTGAAATGAGTTTTCCCCAAAAAGTGCTTCATTTTTTGGTTATTTCAAGTTAAAATATTCGATTTGTAATTTGACGAATATGTTAGAACTAAGACAAAGAATGGTTAAGTGCTATGTTTGGTCCGTACTTTTGTATCGTGCAGAAGTGTGGACGCTAAAAGTATCGATCATGAACAAAATTGAAGCATTGGAAATGTGGATTCATAGACGGATGCTGAAGATACCTTGGACAGCAAGGAAAGCTAATGAACAAGTACTAAGGAGGGTCAATAAAGATAGAGAACTGCTAAAGACTGTTTAACATCGAAAAATGTCTTATCTGGGACATGTAGTGAGGGGAAGTCGATATAAAATATTATAACTGATCCTTAAAGGCAAAATAGAGGGACGTAGAGGTGTAGGAAGAAAAAAAGTTTCTTGGTTAAAAGACATTGTTGAATGGACTCAGATATCAAATGCAGGACAAATATTTCATATTACAGAAGATCGAGAACCCTTCGCAATGGTGATCGCCAACGTCGGATAATTCTGATATGGCACGTGAAGAAGAAGAAGAAATTTGAATTTACTCCTCCTTCGAATTGTTTTAAGATTTTTAAATTTGAAAGAAGTTAAATATGGGATGTTATATATTACCGATTCAGAAATAGGCAGGCATAACGTTTCATTAATCCACATATGGTAATAATGCGCTATAAGAATTATTCACTTCCGTCGGCACTCCCCAAATGCCACGCCTTATTTTTTTAATGTATGACTCATTCAACTGATAAAAATTATTGTGTGGTCATTACTGCCACATCTGATGATATTTTGAAATAGGCCAACATTTGACAATAGAAGGCATAGTTATAAACACAGGAATCCGTCAAGGTGATTCACTGAGCCCTTTCATATTTTAATTTAATAATGGACAAAATAATAGAAAATCCTTCCCAGAACAGCGAAGGATTAGGATCTGGATTTATAGTCCAGAAACCGAAGCTTTTCATCTCGCAATTTTTACAGAATGAATCGATTTGCTTGAAAATTTTAGAATAAGTAGTGGATAGTCCAAGGATCAAAATCTATATGATGCTGAAAGGCGCTTTTACCATGGGGGTGGTTGCCACCCCATCTCGATGGTGGAAATTTTTTATTATATTTTGACCGCAAAAGTTGATAAAAATATTCATTCTAAGCAAAAAATGCTCTATACATTTTTTTGATAAAATTAATAGTTTTCGATTTATTCGCTATCGAAAGTGTTAGTTTTATACTGAAAAATTCAATGTTTTTCGATAATACTCATTTACGTAGAAAAAATTTTTTCAAACCAAGTTCTTGAGAATTAAATAACATACAATTTCATATTTAAACATTTTTTCCTATCTTTGATGCTAATCTTTCTATTCTGAAGAAAATGGCATTTTTTACCAAACTACAAAAATTCGTTATTCGCTTTTAACTCTAGTTTTTTGAAAATTAATCATTCTAAGCCAGTCAAACTTCTAGCATCTATTAATAATCTTATACACTGTTAGTCAAAAGTCCGTACCCCCCCTCGTATGTTTTGAACGGATATACCTATAATAGTGAAATTTGGAGGGAGGAAATAAACGGACGTAAGCTTCTTAACTAGTCATGACAGGTGACGTAATAGTGACAGATGACGTTACAGAGCCACTGTGACCGATAATTTTAAATGGGACCTTATGGCAAGTGATACCTTGTTTGAAAGGTATTGAAAATGCCTATTCATTCATACTAATTTCGTTTGAGTTTAAGCTAATTTTAATGAATAAATGAAATAAATATAAACTTGTAGTTTCGCATTTAATTAATTAAAATTCAAAATTCCGCCTATATTACTTGTCAAAAAGGTTCACGTTGACGTAAAAACTACTAGAGAATTAAAAAACGTCAACTTTTTTGACAAAAAAAAAACCATAGGCGGACATTTGAATTTTTATTAATTAAATGCGAAACTACAATATTATATTTATTTACTTTATTCACCAAAATCAAAATCAACTTAAACCAAAAAAAATAGTATGACTGAATAAGTATTTTAAATACCTTTCAAACGAGGTATCACTTGCCATAAGGTCCCATTTAAAATTATCGGTCACAGTGGCTCTGTAACGTCATCTGTCACTATTACGTCACCTGTCATGACTAGTTACGAAGCTTAAGTCCGTTTATTTCCTCCCTCCAAATTTCACTATTATGGGTATAACCGTTCAAAAGATACGAGGGGGGGTACGGACTTTTGACTAGCACTGTATATAAAAATCAATTGCTGTGCGTTAGTCTCACTAAAACTCGAGAATGGCTGGACTGATTTGGCTAATTTTGATGTTGAATTATTTGTGGAAGTTCAGGGAAGGTTTATACGGTTTTATACTGTCATTTCAGTAGCCACCAAAATTTTTACAGTTTACAGCTATATATGTATAAAATGCTCTTTTTAGAGTGTTTGTTGCCATACTCCTCCGAAACGACTTGACTGATTTTATGGAATTTTGCAAGTGTACTCGACCGGACCGGGAGTAGGTTTTTATCTATATTTCATACCCGTGCGTCTTAAGGGGGGTTGCCCCCCTGATATTTATTTCTATTTTTTCGGACAAACTCTTTTTTTTAATTTCATATGATGTGGAACGTAAAGATACATACAACCCTAAATTTTCACTTTTCTATCACTAACCGTTATTTTTTAATGGCCATTTAAATATTTTACATCTATATAAACAAAAGAAAGTCGTGACAGTTACCAACACATAACTCGAGAACGACTGAATAGATTTTTATGAAATTTTCCACGTATATTTGACCGGACCGAGAATAGGTTGTTATGTATTTTTCATATCCGTACGTCGTAACGGGGGCTGCCCCCCTAATATATTTTTTTATTTTTTTGGTCAAACTGTTTTTTCTTAATTTTGTGTGATGTGGAAGGCAAAGGTAAATACAACCCTAAATTTGCACTTTTCTATCTTCGACCGTTATTTTTTAATAGCCATCTAAAATTTTGCATCTAATATATAAAAATCAATTGCTGTGCGTTAGTCTCGCTAAAACTCGAGAATGGCTGGACCGATTTGGCTAATTTTGATGTTGAATTATTTGTGGAAGTTCAGGGAAGGTTTATACGGTTTTATATTGTCATTTCAGTAGCCACCAAAATTTTTACAGCTATATGTATAAAATGCTCTTTTTACAGTGTTTGTTGCCATACTCTTCCAAAACGACTTGACCGATTTTTATGGAATTTTGCAAGTGTACTCGACCGGACCGGGAGTAGGTTTTTATCTATATTTCATACCCGTGCGTCTTAAGGGGGGTTGCCCCCCTGATATTTATTTCTATTTTTTCGGACAAACTTTTTTTTTATTTCATATGATGTGGAACGTAAAGATACATACAACCCTAAATTTTCACTTTTCTATCACTAACCGTTATTTTTTAATGGCCATTTAAATATTTTACATCTATATAAACAAAAGAAAGTCGTGACAGTTACCAACACATAACTCGAGAACGACTGAATAGATTTTTATGAAATTTTCCACGTATATTTGACCGGACCGAGAATAGGTTGTTATGTATTTTTCATATCCGTACGTCGTAACGGGGCTGCCCCCTAATATATTTTTTTATTTTTTTGGTCAAACTGGTTTTTCTTAATTTTGTGTGATGTGGAAGGCAAAGGTAAATACAACCCTAAATTTGCACTTTTCTATCTTCGACCGTTATTTTTTAATAGCCATCTAAAATTTTGCATCTTATATATAAAAATCAATTAGTGTGCGTTAGTCTCGCTAAAACTCGAGAATGGCTGGACCGATTTGGCTAATTTTTATGTTGAATTATTTGTGGAAGTTCAGGGAAGGTTTATACGGTTTTATATTGTCATTCAATTATTACAGCTATATGTATAAAATGCTCTTTTACAGTGTTTGTTGCCGTACTCCTCCGAAACGACTTTACCGATTTTTATGAAATTTGGCAGATATGTTCGACCGGACTGGGAGTAGGTTTATGTCTATATTTTATACCTCTACGTCATAAGGGGGTTGCGTATGACGTCATAACTCTCACAATAATGACGTGAAAAATACGAAATTAAGTAAGTCTACTCCTTGCTGAAATCCGAACAGAACCGTACTAAAATTTTTTCTCGAGCTCAATCGGTGTACAAAATACAATATCTTAAGCCGTAGAAAAGTTCTGAGGACAGAAGCAGAACGAGTAACAAATTTCATCGAAGAAAAGTGCAACTGTTTAACTTTTGGACTTAAATTGGGCAAAATATGAATTTCTTAATTTTTCGAAACTTTCAAAAAATATCTCTACCGAACTTTTCTGACGAACGGCAAGCAGGAGAAAAGTTCTGAGCACACGAAAAGAACAAGCAGCAAATTATAAAATTTTATTTAATTTTAATTAATTTTGTTTCATTTTATTTAATTTAAGTATTTTATTTATTTTCGTTTATTTTATTTTATTTCATTTTATATAAATTTTAATTATTTTTATTAGATTGTATTTTTTTTATTTTATTTTTTTTTAATTTATTTATAATTTTTATTTAAGTTTATTCAGTTTTATTTATTTTTATTAACTTTTATTCAATTTTATGAAATTTTGTTTCATTTTATTTAATGATATTTAATTTTAATTTTATTTTATTTTGATTAATCAACACCTATATAGTTGGACAACCCCGAACCCAATTATAAATACAGGGTTGTTTTGAATGTAAATAAAATAAAGCTGTTATATTCATTATAAGATAAAACAAATTTAAGATTGCAACTGTTGCACTGCAAACTTTATTTTGTTACTTTATTACGTCAAACATCATGTGTAATTCATTAAAAATAATAATAAAAACTCATTCACATCGAGCATTCTTTGTTTATTAATTACGAATTCCTTTTGTTTATTTTAAGTTTATTGTTTACAAAAGTTTGTTTTTATCTATTGAGGCAGTACGAAGTCTGCCGGGTCAGCTAGTACATAAATAAAGAAGAATGAATAAGGCCAATGATAAAAACATCGCTAACTAACATTATTATGCTTCCAATTGAATTTCTCCTCTTTTTTTTTCAAAAAAATATAAACGTAACTTTTTTATTTTTTATGTTGGAAAGTTTGGTAAAAAAGAATTTTGTAGGTTTTTACAAGATCTATCAGTCTATTAATATTAAATCTTTTTAAAATCCTCAGTCAAAAAAAGAGGTAACTTTGAAAAGGTTGCTAAAGGTGGTTTTTGCATATTATTACAAGTTTTTATTGTCAATAGTTCACCCAATATTAGCCGTAGAAAAAAATTTTACAAACCAGTTTCTTTGGAATTAAATAGGTTACAATTTCATATTTAAACATTTTTTCGTATCTCTGATGCTAATCTTTCTGTTCTGGAGAAAAGGCCATTTTTTCCAAACTACAAAAATTCGTTATTCGCATTTAAGTCCGTTTTTTTTAAACTAATCATTCTAAGCCGGCCAAACTTCTAGAACCTATTAATAATATATAAATAAAGAAGACCGAATAATGTCAATCACCAAATTTAAATTAGGGTGGTGATTAGGAGGTTGCTTCCGATCACTTTTTCGCTGAAAAAAAAATAGGTTAAATAGGAAAAAATAAATTATTTTCATTATGTCACTTAATTTTTGAGCTAGAGACTTTTTTTTATTTCTAGAGATAGATATTTTTAAATACTTTACATTAGTTTGAGAACAAGTTACCCTCGAAAAATGCATAGTTTTCCCGTCTTTTGACTTTGAAACTACAATATTTAGCATTTGACGAAGAAGAGCTAACATATTCGCGGTGTGCAAGTACTTGGAAGGGGAAACGAGAAACGACCCTGCGCGAGTCGCGGAGAAATATTGCAACTATCTTAAATAATTCATATTGTCAATTGAAATTGTCAAATTGACGTATATTTCATACCTCCTGTCAATGAAGCAGAAAAATTATATATTGCTCCACAATATTGATATGATATGCAATTATTATATAAAGGTAAATTTAATTAATTTTATTTTGCTTGCTGTACTGCATTTTAATAACTAACCCTAATAGCACAAGGACGTCCATTGGACGTCCTTCACGGACTTTAGGGACGTCCTTTGGACGTCCGTTTTCGTCCGAGGAACGTCCTTTATACATCCTATTTTGGTCCAAATGTCGCGCTACCGAACGTCCATTGGACGTCCATCTAAGGTCCGAGGGGACGTATATTGGAACTTAATCGGACGCAAATTGGACCTTAATCGGACGTCCTAGGGGACGTAAATTGGACCTTAATCGGACGTAAATTGGACCTTAATCGGACATAAATTGGACCTTAATCGGACGTCCTAGGGGACGTAAATTGGACCTTAATCGGACGTAAATTGGACCTTAATCGGACGTAAATTGGACCTTAATCGGACATAAATTGGACCTTAATAGGACGTAAATTTGACCTTAATCGGACGTAAATTGGACCTTAATCGGACGTAAATTGGACCTTAATCGGACGTAAATTGGACCTTAATCGGACGTAAATTGGACTTTAATCGGACGTAAATGGGACCTTAAGTGGACGTAAATTGTACCTTAATCGGACGTAAATTGGACCTTAATCGAACCTCCTAGGGGACGTGAATTGGACCTTAATCGGACGTCCTAGGGGACGTGAATTGGACCTTAACAGGACGTCCAATTTTGGTCCAAAGGCCAAGTTGTTAAACGTCCAATGGAGGTCCACCTAACGTCGGAGGGGACGTTCGGTGGACGTCATTTGGGCATTCATAGGATGTCCCAGTTTGGTCCAATGTCTTGCTGCTGAACATCCATCTAACGTCCTGGAAGGTCATTCGGTGGACGTCTAGCGACGATATTTAGACCTGTGGAGAATGTATTGTGGGAAATAAAAAATATATTTTTTAAGGAACTTATATTTCATCTTATATCAAATTACAATTATTGGATATTACAGTATTTACATTAAATTACAATACACTTCTCCAAGAAATTAACGCACCACCTTAAATATGGGGTATATTTGATGTCTCGTATTTCCTAAACCTGTTGTCCCATCTAAGTGATGTTTTTATAATATTATAGCCTAGGCTATAGGTTACCTCCTTAAGCTTGTCATGCTGTAATATATGTATATTATATCATATTGCTCTCTATAGTAATGTGATATAATATATATTACAGTATAGCTCCCTGTGCATGACAAGCATAAGGAGGTAACATATTCTAGGGCCTAGGCTAGAATATTATAAAAAAAATCACTTAGATGCAACAACAGGTTTAGGAAATTCGAGACATCAAAAATGCCCAATTTTTAAGGTGGTGTGTAATGGGCTGTATATACAGGGTGTAACAAAAATACAGGTCATAAATTAAATCACATTATTCTGGGACCAAAAATAGTTCAAATGAACCTAACTTACCTTGTACAAATATGCACATAAAAAGTTACAGCCCTTTGAAATTACAAAATGAAAATGGATTTTTTCGATTATATCGAAAACTATTAGCGATTTTTTATTGAAAATGGACATGTGACATGTGGCATTATTATGGCAGGAATATCTTAAAGAAAAATTATGGTGAAATTTGTGCACCCCATAAAAATTTTATGGGGGTTTTGATCCCTTAAATCCTCCCAAACTTTTGTGTATGTTCCAATTCAATTTTATTATTGTGGTACCATTAGTTAAATTCAATATTTTTGTTTCTTAGTATTTTTCAGATAAGGCAGTTTTTATCGAGTTGCGACTTCTTTTTTAATATGTCCACGTAAAAATTTTATGGGGGTTTTGTTCCTTTAAACCCCCCAAATGTTGTATGTTCCAATTAAACTATTACTGAGGTACCATTAGTTAAACAGAGTGTTTTCAAAACTTTTTTGCCTCTTTGTATTTTTTCGATAAGGCACGTTTTATCGAGTCTGGCTTCTTTTTTAATATGGTTCAAAATATACCTAAAAATGTAAAGCATAAATAAGTTTGCATATTATTACCAAGTCTCCATAATCGTACTTAACCATATACAAATATGTGGTGGATTTGACAAATATTCACAATATTTCGATAAAAATTGACTTTTCGAAAAAGCAATAAGAGGCAAAAAAGTTTTTAAAACGTTGTTTAAATGGTAGGTACTACAATAATAATTAAATTGAAACGTGCACAAAAGCACATTGTTTTCGATACATTGGAAAAAATCACTTTTCATTTTGTAACTTCAAATGAGTGATAAAGGCACAGAGACTTAGATCACGAGGTCACATTGAAAGGATGCCAAAAACGAGGACTCCGAAAAGGGTACTAAACTACACTATAGCTTCAAGAAAGAGAAGAGGAAGACCGGAAAATAGATGGAAGCAAGAGGTCGAAAAAGATTTGGAAAGAATGGTGTTACAGGGTCAGAAAAGAAAAATGAATAAGAGGAAGGAATGGAGAAAAATCACATATCAAGCCAGAGAAGATCTCAGTACATAAAGAAACGTGAAAATGAAGAAAAAACAAACTTTTCAAGCCATGGGCCTCTAAGGCCCTTGGTGCTATTAATATATAACTTCAAAGGGCTGTAACTTTTCTTTTGTGCACATTTGTACTAAGGTAAGTTAGGTCCAATCAAACTATTTTTGGTCCCAGGATATGTGATTAAATTTATGACCTGTATTTTTGTTACACCCTGTATATATATAAAGGTTATATTTGGTTCTTGGGACATCAAAGTATATTTTTTAGACATTCCCTGGATATAGTCACTGATGTGACATACCTCCGATTTGTTTTTTCATGAGTTTTGTAAGAGAGACTAAAAACTTTTTTATGGTTACCTCCTGTTTTCATATATTTTTTGACATGTTTTGTAGTAAATTCAACTATCTATTTACTACAAGACATGTCAAAATTTACATGTGAAAGCAGGAGATGATCCTAAAAATGGTTTTTCGTCTCCTACAAAATTCATGAAAAATCAGATAGGAGAATTTGTACATTACAATTCTCTGATGTTTGGGAAAAAGGGCTTAAGTCAGAAATGCACATCGATAATGTTTTGATGATTTCTGGACCAGAAAAATCGGCTCTTTTTATTGGTACATACAGTTTACGTCTACAACAGTTTTTTGCTGGTCCAGAAATCATCAAAACATTAGCAATGTGCAATTCTGACTTACGCCCTTTTTGCCAAACATAAAAAAAGCAATCTGGTCATAACTGACCAATGAGCAATTTTAATTTAACCTAAATTACTAATGTTTCTTAAAATGAAGAGCTTACCCGATAGCGTCTCTTATCTAATCTAACAAGATCGTGCACTATTCTAACATACACAGCCACATCACGCACTATGCTCTGCTTTTCACTATCACCTATCACTCAAACTAGTTCAAAAGGCTTTGTCCTCTTCAATCTTCTAGTTTGCCCAGTAGTATCGAGGAGGATTTCCTCAATATTCTTGTACTTATTTAAGTTGTTTGTCGGGATTCCTGCTATCTTCTTGATGATTATATCCAGGTTCCATTCCTAGGTATTAATATTTGTTTATAAAGTAATAACTTATTATGCATGGACAATGTTGTTTCTTCCAATTAGCCAATACACTTTTTATATCTTTATTTTGGTTATATCTGGTTTTTTGTAGACCACTTTCAGCTGATTCTAAAAAAAATTAAAATGAACGGTAATTTTTCTATTCTTTACAATTAAAAATCAAAATATTTACAGGTAATACATGCATAAATGATTCGTTTCATAAAGAAAATTGAAAACGGATTTTATAATACTTACATAATTGTTTAAGAGATCCAGCCATAGCCAAAACTAGCATACTAAACAGTACAGTTGAGTACAGCAAAAAAAGCCACTAATTTCCATTTTTCACCCCCTTATCGATGCATTTTTTTCCAATCAAAATTGTTACTAAATTTTTAGGTTATCTTATGATGAAAATGAAATAATTGATGACTTGATGACCAATGACCACGCGACGCTACATAGATACTCGCGCGGCAAATTTGAAAATGAACGCAAATTGAATAGTAAATGGTCTCTCTTTAGAGTATGGAAAATTTTACCCCTCCAGGAGGACATTGTACTCTTTTCATAGAATATCTTGTGGTAACTTTCCAGCCATAATTTAATCAGATGTTCACGGAATAGAACTTTGATAGTAGAATTCCTGGAATGTTTTGTTGTTAGGGGAAACTTTTATTTTATTTATTCTTGAATATTTCCTGTTGTTAAACATTGTATAAGATTTTCATTACATTACATGAAATCAAAACATGTTTTGGATATTAAACTATATAGTTTTATAATTGTAATAATTTAATATACAATTTTGAATTAAGATTTAATCTTTCGATCTAATCGATTTAAACTACAGTAAAACTTGTGTTACCGGCCCCCTGCCAACACCGGCCACCTGTACTAACGGCCAGTTTAAAAATTCCCCACACTAATTACAGTAAAACCTGTCAGTAACGGCCGCTAAAAATGAAAAAGCTATTGGCCGATATAGAAAGGTGACCGGTATTGCCAGTTTTTGTAGTCTAGATATAATTGGTTTGGGGAATTTTTAAACTGGCCGTTAGTACAGGTGGCCAGTAACACAGGTTGTACTGTATATCTAGGCTACAAAAACTGGCAATAACGACCACTTTTCTATATCGGCCAATAGTTCTTTCATTTTAGTGGCCGTTAGTGACAGGTTTGACTGTATTTCATTAACGTAAAGTTAACGCAAGTTAATATTTTATTGAATTATTTTGCTATTTGATCTCGTAATTGGTATAATGTGTCCAATATAAGCGTTCATAAAACGTCCGTATTTCGTCCAGTATGGACGTCCAAAGTCGGACGTCCAAAGGACGTCCATATTTATTCCGTCCGAAGGACGTCCATATTTATTCCTTCCGAAGGACGTCCAACATGGGACGTCCGTTTATAGTCCATGGACGTTAGGACCAAAAATGGACCTATTTTGGACGTCCAAATGACGTCGTGTGCTATTAGGGAATTGTCCGTATTTCGTCCAGTATATATACGTCCATATTTGTTCCATCCGAAGGACGTCCAACGTCGGACGTCCATTTTTATTCCGTCCGAAGAATGTCCAACGTCGGACGTCCAAAGGACGTCCATATTTATTCCTTCCGAAGGACGTCCAACGTCGGACGTCCATATTTATTCCTTCCGAAGGACGTCCAACGTCGGACGTCCAACGTCTTTTATTCCGTCCGAAGGACGTCCAACGTCGGACGTCCAAAGGACGTCCATATTTATTCCTTCCGAAGGACGTCCAACGTCGGACGTCCAAAGGACGTCCATTTTTATTCCGTCCGAAGGACGTCCAACGTCGGACGTCCATATTTATTCCTTCCGAAGGACGTCCAACATGGGACGTCCAAAGGACGTCCATTTATAGTCCATGGACGTTAGGACCAAAAATGGACCTATTTTGGACGTCCATTGGACGTCGTGTGCTATTAGGGAATTGTATTTACTACATACAATTGTTGACGTTTTCATAACATAACCTGAATCTTATTTTTTCTTCTTATTATTTTTTTGGACTATGGCCTTGACAATTATCCAGTAACCAGGACTAATATAATTGGCCAATATAATTAAAAGTGCGAATTTTAGTATAGAGCGTAGAAATAGGGGTCGCTTTGCCGAACTTGCACGGTCCCAATAATAAAGTATATCTCGATTACTATTGGTCTTAAAATAAATTTAAAAAAACGGTTTTGTTTATTTTTTTAAAAGGTACATTTTTGTTAAGTAAAGTGGTTTTGATAAAACAAAAAATTTTGGAGTTGTTAGCAGAAAACTTATTAAAAACATTGATTTTTTCGATATAAAACTAACACTTTCGATAGCGAATAAAATTTCGATAGCGAATAAAGCGATTAATTTTATCAAAAAAATGTATAGAACGTTTTTTGCTTAGAATGACTGTTTTTACCAACTTTTGCAGTCAAAATATAAAAAAAACTTCCACCAACGAGATGGGGTGGTAACCACCCCCATGGTAAAAGCGCTTTTCGGCATCATATAGATTTTGATCCTTGGATTATCCACTACTTATTCTCAAATTTTAAAGCAAATCGATCCATTCTGTAAAAATTGCGAGGTTTTGTCCTATTTTAAGCTTCATTACTTGGACTATTAAGATAGGTAACACATTGTTTAGAGTCGTTTGCTATGGTGACGATGCTGTGTTTATCGCCGATAAGACAATCTACACAAGCTACTGCTTGCATTTAATACTAAAGCTAAAGAACTAAATAGCTCATCAACACCGAGAAGACTAAGTGCCTAGTAATTTCCAAAGAACCCGTAAGATTCTTCTTGTTGTGCCGTCTTCTAACGAAGGTTGGCGATCACTTTTTTAAACGCTTCTCTGTCTTTTGCAACGTGAAATTCAACACTGAGGTTAGTCCAATCGCTGATATTCCTCAGCCAAGATTTCTTCTTTCTTCCCAAGACTTTTTCCCCTCTACTCTTCCTTGCACGATGACGCGTAGCAGAGAGTATTTATCGTTACGAAGTATGTAGCCCAGATACGATGTTTTTCTTATTTTAATTGTGTTCATAAGCTTTCTGCCATGTCCAATTCTTCTTAACACTTCTTCGTTTCGAGACTTTTGCAGTCCAAGGAATTTTCAGAATACGCCTACATAGCCACATTTCGAATACCTCCAATTTTTTACGGATTGGGCTTTTAGAGTCCAAGCTTCCGATAAGATGCAAGTTGGAAATTTACTCCAAAACGGTGGAACAGGTGAATACTTCAAATATCTTGATGCGGAAATAACAAGCTATGGAAATCTCTCAAAAGAGAGATGGAAATCTCTCTCGGGATGCTGAAAGAAATCGTATGGAAGAATAAATATCTAAATACTGGAAGCAAAGTTAAAAGATATAAAACAACAGTAAGACCTATTATAACATATGCGGCAGAAACAAAACCAGACACAAATAGAACGTTACAAATGATGAGAACAGTTGAAATGAAAACACTAAGAAATATACAAGGCAAAACTACGTGACAGAATAAGAAGACATCGGACAAAACTGTGGAATACAGGGCATAGGAAGGTGGGTCAGACAGAGACGAAGATATTGGAACAAACATAACAGAGAATGGAGGACAGCAAAGTCGTTAAAAGAGCGAATAAAAAGCGCCACCAAAACGATGGCGAGAATTCTGGACCTCATCGTCCGGGGAAGACTCGATGGCAATGAACAGGAAGTAGCCTACTAGCATGTTAGATCATGCTAGAAAGAAGAAGAAGAAGAATAAGTTATGTAAGCAGTTATTCCTCGCGCGTTATATCCGATATATTTTTTATTAATACAACCTAGAGCAGCTATTCACGGTGTGCAAGTACTTGGAGGGGATACGAGAAACGATCGTGCGCGAATAGCGGAAAAATGTTGTAACTTTCTTAAATAATTCATATTGTCAATTGAAATTGTCAAATTGACGTATATTTCATACCTACTGTCATTGAAGAAAAAAAATTATATGTTACTTCTCAATATTGATATGATATGCAATTATTATATAAAAGTAAATTTAATTAATTGTATTTTGCTTGCAGTACTGCATTTTAATAAGTAATTTTATTTGCTACATACAATTGTTTACCTTTTAATAACATATCCTCAGTCTTACTTTTTCTTCTTGTAATTTTTTTGGGCTATGGCCTTGACAATTATCCAGCAACCAGGACCAATATGATTGGCCAATATAATTAAAAGTGCGAAAAATGTTGCCGAGCTATGAAACCAGGTCTCGCTTTTCCGAACTTGCACGGTCCCAATAGAAAAATAAGGACAATAGTAACAAAACATACATTTATAATTTTCATTCTAGAGGAGTTCTACAATCAAGGTGATTTAGAAAAGAAGATGGGTCTCACGCCTTTATCACTTATGGACAGAGAGAAGTCATATATGGTAGCAGAAGATCAAGTACAATTTTTAACTGTGATTGTATTACCCTGTATGGATATTTTGCAGAGGATCTTCCCAAATACTAGCGATCTTCATTCTGAGGCTGCGTAAGTGTGCATAATATGAGAATTATACATTTAAGGCTGTTCCTCACGATTCTGAGCATAGCTAAATTCCAATATAAAAGTTTAACCAAATAACGCAAAAACTATGGCAGATATTGAGATAATTCTTTTTTTATATGAAAGGTATTAAAAAGTTCTAGTGCACTATTTGTTTATCAATTATTAAATTGTTTAAACAATATGTTTTTTTAAACTTTTTTGCTTAAAATTAACGTAAAAAAATTTAAATTTAAATACGGCACTAGAGAATTTTTCCCATTTTCCGAATCTGTTTTTGTTTTTAACATAAAGTGTAACACAAAGCAGCTATTTTGTTTAAACTTTTTTAAAAATCTCAAAGTTTTGCTAAAAGGTATCTCTTTCGGCCGTCATTCTGTCCTTGTTGTCGATATCCAGCCCGCGGCCAGCCAGCAGGTAAATAAACCCTGTCGGTAGGATTATCAATAATGTTATTACAGGTACGAAAACGAATTAGTGCTTATGAATGCACGAAGATTATTTAGACTTTTGACAAAATTTTTATTATAATTTTTATTAATTTATATTACAGTGGAACCCCGATAAGTCGGCCCCCGATAACCCGGAAGTCCGGCTAACCCGGACCGATTTTTATCAAACATTTCAACAATTCAAAATAAAAATGTATGTATGTAATATAATATTTGAGAAATTTAGGGCCGGTTGTTCGAACGCTAATCAACAATGATCACTATCAAATATTTAATTACTGTCACCAAGTGTCAATGTCAACTTTGATTGGGTTGCTGAAAACATAATTGATTATAACTATGAGATTAGTTAATCAATTAACATAACAATTATTAACATAATTGATTAACTAATTTCATAATTGTAATCCATAATTATGTTTTCAGCAACCCAAACAAAGTTGACATTGACAGTTGGTGACAGGTAATTAAATATTTGATAATGATCATTTTTGATTAGCGTTCGAACAACCGGCCCAATGTGTATTTGTGTAATTTGAACTATACGATAATAAAAATGACTCATGACACACGGTGGCATGGCAGAGCGACCTTCATCGACTTGAATTATCGGAAACAACAGGCACCTGTAGTAAGTAGTATTCCTTTATTTATTTCAATCAAACTGTCTTAGCATTGTTTAAAAATACTATTTAAACAATTCTTTTTTAAACAATGGTCTTAGTCTTCACTGTTCTAAAATAACATAACATCGTTCCGATTGTGATTGTAGTGTGTGTAGTACAATCTTGTATTGTTCGCTTCCGTTTGCTTAGGTTTGTGTTTACGTGTTTTTAGTAATTTAGATGTGTACTGTGCATATTATATATTTCATGTTATTTCAATTATAATGGAGTTTATCTGTAAGTATACCGTATTTTATTAATTTTTACCATATTCACCGGCTAACCCGGATTTTCGATAACCCGGATCGACCGCGGTCCCGATTAATCCGAGTTATTGAGGTTCCACTGTAATTACATTTTCATTTAGAACCCCTACTCCTAATTACACTTTCCAATCGATTTCGCATGGTCGGAGGACTTTTCTCAAAAATTCTTGAGGCATTGCTTCCCATTCATCATTAAGCACAGCTCTCAATTGAAGCCATAAGTGGATAAAGGTCAGAATATGTCACATTTTTTAAGAAAATTGTTTTATTAGGTTTCTGTTCTTCTAATATGTTGTTTTACCTTTTAAAATTTTAAAATAACTATTTTTAACTAAATAACAGGAAGGTATTAAAGCAATATGTTCCACTAGATTTTCGAATTCTAGTGGATAAAGGTATTATGTCCAAGATCGCATTTGGACATAATACCTTTATCCATGTGAAATGTGTAAATATTGAGAATTTTTACTACTACTTTGAATTCTGCCGACGAACCTCTATTTATGTAAAAAGCAAACAAACTTCAAATCAAAAGGTTAATTTTCGTGTTACGTAAAATGAATAAGAGTGGACGAATTTGGCTTCTATCTCTATAAGACTACATGCCATTTCAGCAAGTAGATTTAAGAAAAAAAAGGACAGCACATCTGATCACAACTGAATATAGACCAAGAAGACTGGAAAATAAAACTGGTAGTTTGAGTTTGGAAAAACTGGGAAATTTAAGAGACCGAATAAAATGTGTTCCCGAAAAGTATAGATGGTTTTATGAAAACGCGATAGAGGAAAATAAAAAAAATCCCAAAAAGAAAAGAACCTAATAAAAAATATGTTTTTATTAATTTTACAGTTTATATTGGAATTTTTTTGACAATAAATGTCCATTTTTGATAATTAACTATTTTATCCACTTAACTAACATTTTTTAACTATTGTTACTATGTGGATAAAGGTAATATGTCCACAAAATTTAAAATATTGGTCTTAAAGGAACTTTTTTTAAATTCAATTTAAAGTGTGAAAAAAGTACCTTCAAATACCTGTTTAAAAAAGTGTAGCAATGCAAATTTATAAAATAAATAACTTGAAACAAAACACACTAAAATGCTCATTACTCAAAAACATTATTTTGTGACATACGACCTTTATCCACTTATGTCTTCATTTAAGCTCGTCCCAAACATGCTGTATTGGATTTAAGTCCGGGCTCAACGCAGGCCAATTCGCGATTGAAACGGAATATAGAGGGCAGGTCGAATGCAGGAAAATGGCCGATAAAAATGGTATAAACAAACAAACATTCAATCAAAGAACTTAACAATACCGATTTGATTTAAAAAATTTTAATTTGCTCATAATGCTAAAATTTACTAAAAATTTCTTAATATTGACCAAAGTTCATTCAAATCAACAATTTTCTGGTTTGTTTATACCACTTATAGTAGTTTAAATTTATTCCACTAGAGGTCAGATACTTTATTTTTCATCGCGAATTTATTGTAGGTATACCGATCTCAGTCCGTGCATGGAAATTTCAATTAATCAAATTCTGACCCCCTCTTTAGACTGCATTCTTTATTTTGTAATACGTCATCAGATTCACCCAAAAACAAAACTTTAAAACTCAAAAATGAGTTGATGATTGTACACTAAATATTTTTAAATTTGCACTTTTTAGATTGAAGCAGGCGACAACTTTTGTAAAATAATTTTCAGTTGATTATTTTTCACTCGTAATGCGTTTTTTATATTTTTAGGCTATCAAAGAAAACTTGGCAAGAAATAATTTCGCTGAAAGGTCAAAAGAGTTGGAGACAAGACGATTCTGTAGTGGATCAGACAGAGTGCATATAAATAAATTTATTTGAGTAAATACAACTGACAGTAACTATACATACGTACTTATACATTTTATACAAAAATTAAAGCATGGAATAATTAATATCCCAAAGTGTTTTTTTACACCAAACAGGTCAGTTCACAATAAATTTAACAGACTTTTTATACTTATTAAAAATAATTTGATATAATATAACCACCGAAATCTAATGTCTTAATTAGAAAAATATACAAATATATTCAAACAAACTAGAACTATGAGAAGTAATGCACACGAAATAACATATAAAATAAAATAGAAATAAAATAGTAGAGACAAGGATGGAATTCTAGCTAGGCTTTTGTTAATTTATGTATTGCGAATTTTTCCGGGTACATAGTTTCTATCAATCTGAGGCTCTTGTAGAAACATGTGTAGGCACCTTTCATTTTGAGCCAAAGGATGGCCAGCAATTCTGAAAAAAAATACACGAAATTAACTAAAAAAGTTCTAAACTCGTAAATTTTTAGTGACTAGGCCAAAACTATGTTTTTTATTGATTTAAGGGGAGGGGGGTGGTTTGAAATCAACATTTCACTCACATTCTTATGAATTTTTTTAAACTATTATAGAATTATTTTATTTTTAAATTAAATAAACATTCAGTACAATATTTCAAAGAATATATATATATATATATATATATATATATATATATATATATATATATATATATATATATATGATTGTTAATATGTAATGACTGTTGGAATGTAATAAAAATTTTATTGGGGAATGCAGTCAATAAATATTTGGGCTATTCAGTGAAACACTTTGAACTTATTAGTCGAGCTTTCGAAAATTTTATTTTCTTTATCAAGACTATTGCTCGTGGTTACAAATTAATAATTATACAACTTATATAAAAACATGAAAATTTCTTAAAAGTAATATGTAAACGTAAAAATTTTGATAGTATGTCAATTCGACATCACTCAAAAAAATGTCGTTCTTTAAATTAAACGACATTTTTTTGAGTGATGTCGAATTGACATACTAAAAAAATTTTTACGTTTACATATTACTTTTAAGAAATTTTCATGTTTTTATATAAGTTGTATAATTATTAATTTGTAACCACGAGCAATAGTCTTGATAAAGAAAATAAAATTTTCGAAAGCTCGACTAATAAGTTCAAAGTGTTTCACTGAATAGCCCAAATATTTATTGACTGCATTCCCCAATAAAATTTTTAATATATATATATATATATATATATATATATATATATATATATATATATATATATATATATATATATATATATATATATATATATATAACAGCGCTAACAGGCCTTATAGGCCTACGGCTTCTAAATTCTGGATAATATTTCTCCATTCTTTTCGGTCCTCTGCACTCTTTCTCCAGTCCTTCACCCCGATTTCTTCTAAATCCCTCTCTGCGGCCTCTAACCATCTCTTCCTTGGGCGACCTCGTCTCCTTTTTCCCAGTGCTGTCATTCAATATTCGTTTGACGTTTCTACTTTCTGGCATTCGAGTAATATGTCCCAGCCATCTAACTCTTTGGGCTCTTATTTTTGTCGTTATTTTTGGTCTACCATACATCCTCATTACTTCTTCATTTGTTCGTCTCCTCCAAGTTTTCTCCGCTATCTGTATACCTCCAAAAATCTTTCTCAGGACCTTCCTTTCCCATATCTGTATCTTCTTCTCCTCTTGTTGATTCATTACCCACGTTTCGCTCGCATACAACACTGTGGGCCGTATTATCGTTTCATACATTCTGATTTTCGCGTTTATTGATACATTTTTTGCTTTTAATATCGTGTTTAAGGCACCCACAACTCGACTTCTCTTCAATAATCTTTTATCTATTTCTTTTTCTTCCCTTCCAGTACTGGTTACAGTCACTCCCAGGTATTCGAATTCTGATTATTCCTTAAACTTATATTTATCTCCTTCTCCTTTCATTTTTATATAGTTATCCTCTTTATTTATATCTCCTTTCATTACCATGTATTGTGTTTTTCCTTGGTTGATTCTTAATCCATACCTTTTTGCTTCCGCTTCGAACTTTTGAAATATTTTTTGGAGATGTTCCTTTGTTCTTGTTAGGATGACTAGATCATCAGCGCAAGCTATAAACTGCTGTCTGTTGTTAAATATGGTACCGCTTGTTATGTACCGTTACTGTTAAATATATATAGTGTTAAATATAAAATATATATAATTAAATATAGTGTTCGATAAAACACACAAGATTAAGAAAAAATTAGACCTGCAGCTATTCCTCAAAAAAAATTATACGCTTTTTTGAAAAAAAAAATTCTTTTAATTTTTTGAGGTTATGTACACTCTACCTATGGGTCTATAAAAAATAGGCATGTTTTATAAAAGCCTCAACTATGCGTGTGAATTTTTTGAAATTTTAAAATTCATTGCATCCCACCAAAAAAAATAAAAACGAAAAATGAAGTTTTTGATGGTGGGGGCAGGGGGAAGGGGGTGGTGGGTTAAAATCACGATGAATCCTATGTGTTAATCACATAGAACTTAAAAAAATAAAAAAAAATTAATGCTGTTAGTAACTTCTGTTAACTTTTAATTTATTTATCCCGTCCATAAGTGGAAAGTTTGATGCGCCACTGTCGACGCATGTGCCACTGAAAAGTGACGGCACAGTGTTCAAACGTTTTCTTTTAGGTTCTACTATTTAAGTTATAGGGTCCCATCGTGCCTAAAATGATTAAGAAATTTCACCTATAGCGGCTCTTAGTCTATATATTAATCTTTCTTTTGCTGTTCTTGGGTTTCTTGGCAGCTCTTGTTTAAGTTTGGCTATCGTTAGAATATGATCGCTATTGGTATTTGCCCCTCTGTAGCTTCTGGAATCGGTAATTGCTCTGATATGTTTACTTTCTGTTAATATGTGGTCTATCTGGTTTTTTGCCCTTCCATCTGGAGATATCCAAGTTATCTTATGAATATCCTTATGGTCAAATCTTGTGCTTACAATTTTCATTTTATTTTCTGTTGCAAATTCAATTAATTTTTTCCCATTTTCATTTGATTCCTTATGCAAACTTTTTCCACCCGTTATACTTCTGTAAATCTCTTCTCTTCCTATTTTGGCATTCATATCTCCTACGATTATCTTTATGTCATATTTCTGTATTTTATCCATCAAATTACTTAGCTTCTCATAGAACTCTGTCTTGGTTTTTAGGTCTTTTTCTTCAGTGGGGGCATGTGCATTAATGATGCTAATTTTTCTGTACTTTCCTCTTATTCTTAAATAACATATTCTATCTAATATTGCTTGGAAGTCTATAACTTATTTACTTATTTTTTCTGTCACCATAAATCCAACTCCAAAATATCTGTTTGTCCCGCCACTCTTAAGAAAGGTTCTTTTTCCTATTTGTTTCTCTTTTGTTTCTTGTAAGGCCAGGATGTCTACTGTGTATTTCTCCATAATATTTTCTAAATTTTTTAAGGCACCCTTTTCGTACGTACTTCGTACATTCCAGGTTCCAATTTTTATTATTTCCTCAGGTTTTTCCTTATTTGCATAGTTTTTTTTCCTCATTTTCCAAAGTCGTTATCCCTTTTTTGCCATGTCAATACCATATTTCAGCCGCTGTTCTTCGTTTATTAGTTTTTTGAATTTTCTATCAGCTGTTCTCTCTTCGTCCCATATCCAGATTTTGCCATTAACTATTAATTTCTTGTAGCCGATTTTCGTTTCCTTACCTTTGCTTCTTTCTTCCTTTGCTATTCTAGTTATTTCCTTTTGTATTTCTTTTTCTTTCGATGTCCAATCGTTGTTTATATAGATACGATCTTTATGCTGTTTTAGTTTACTTTTCTTGTTTAGGATTTCCATTTTATCCGTGAAGGTTTCTGTTTCTATTGCGCATAATGTTTCTCCTATTTTTGTTGCACTTCTTAGTTTTATTTGTGTTTGCAACTCTTGGGCTATGAAATTTTCCATTTCTTCTTTTAATTTATTATCATCAGTTGTTTCTACTTTCAACCCAGTTACGATCAAGCTTTTCTTTTTGCTAAATTTCTCCAGTGGCTCCATTCTTTCATGTAGCAGTTTTACTTCTTTTTTTAGTTTTTGATTCTCTACTTTTACATCCATTAACTCTTTATTGGTTTGTTGTTGTTCTTTCCTTATTTATTTTATTTCCTGAAACATTTCATCATTCAAAGAATATTCAAGAAAAAAATTCCTAGGCAAAATATTGAAAAATAAGCCAACCCTGGCAAATTTTTACAGACACATCCAAAAAATGGATTTTGCGGTGAACAGAACTCATCACTGGAACATGTGAAACAAAAAATTCAAGAAGATTTTGTTAGCTTAAGAGTTTCTGGAGGTAATGCTGTCGATTTTTTTAGTTTTAACGATTTTTGAGTTTTTGGTATCACTCAGAAATTAAAATACCGAAATTGTTTGTAAAAAAATGGTGAAATTCAACATATTTATTATTGTTTAACAAAAAATAAGCATAAAACAAAAACCTCTTGACAGCGTTACCTCACGAAATGTCCAAAGAAAATCTGTGCAAAATTTCAGGTGGATTATTCAAGTAGTTTTTGAGTTACAATGTCGACCACCTTTGAAAAGGTCAGTTTTGAGAAAAACGCGTTTAAAGTTTTGACAACTTTATTTTCAATTTCTTTTTTTGTCTGTCCGATCGTAAAGTGATGCACACAGGAATATATTTTTGAATCGCGGAGTAATCTACAAAAGAGAAGGGGAACAGCTGTTGAACATTTCTTACTACTGTATTTCCGGTAATTTTCCTCCGATCAGTCTGAAATTTTCAGAGTATTCTTAAAGATACATATGTACTTTCATTTAAAATAATAAAAAAATAAAAATTTTCAAAAGTTTCAAACGATACACCCCCTTAAATTAAACAACTGTGGCCATTATCATGAGCTACAGTTCAATACACTCTTTTTGAAAAAAATGTTTTACATTCAATGTGGTTAAAAAATAAGACTCAGAGCAATTGTAGTTCACCACCCCCTCCCCTAGCTCCTAAAACGTCATTTTCATTATTTTTTTTTCGATGAGCTGCAATCAATTTAAAAATTTCAAAAAATTCAATCGCATAAATTAGGCATTTACAAAAGTTGTATATTTTTTCAGACCCATAGTTACGTTATAGTTTTTACATAGTAATGAGTAGAGTAGAATAAGTATGAAGTTGTATTATTATAACAACCATGTTTCACTAATTGACAAATTCTTTAATAGGTTTACTGTTGACTGAGACTGGCTGAATCACTATGGTCCAAGAAAAAAAATCATTTTTTTCCAAAAAAAAGCGTATATTTAATTACTTTTGATGAAGGGCTGCAAGTCTATTTTTTATATTTTGTGTATTTTATCAAAAACTATTCTTTTCAGATTTTTACTATATTTTAAATAAATGAGTCCCTTAGGATATTTATAAAATGTGCAAAACACCTTTAAACTCCCAAAAAACATTTTTTGGGGTTCTTTGAAAAAGAATATTTTCAGGCCTCAAAGAAGCAAATAATACAATCATTGTTTATTTGAAAAAACAGATATTCAAAGGTTATTTGGGAGGTTTTTACTGGACTTACCCAAGTGTTTTTACCTTTTTACATCCTTAAACAGCATGTTTTAAAAAATTTTACAAAACGTGAGACAATGTATTTCCCATATTAAGAAAAGTTAAAAAAATGCGGCGCCGCCCAAAATCCCGACAGTCAAAACACCGACACACCAGAATCCCGACAGTTCAAAATCCTGGCATGCAACAATCCTCGCATAAGTAAAAATTTCGACCACTACATTTTGAATATTTATTGTTTCCTTTTCAAAATATAAAAAACAGATGCCCATAAACAAAAAACAACAAATAAATGTAATTATATATTAAAGAGAAACTTATCAAACCTGTCGGGATTCTGGCCTGTTGGGATTTTGGCCAGTCGGGATTCTGACGTGTCAGGGTTTTGGCCGTCGGGATTGTGGCTGTCGGGATTGTGGCTGTCGGGATTTTGGGGTAGACCCAAAGAATGCGTTAAAAAATAACTTACTTGTTAATAAAAACTTCTAAACCTTTTCTTCTATCTTCGATAAAATCTTCCTCAAATATTCCATCGTCTCCTCTAAAAGGTAGCTGTCTTTTCCAAGCTTTTCCAGGTAAAGGAGGCACAACAATTTTACTATCTCTTTCCAATTCATTCCTTAACCATTCAAAATCACTGTATCGTCGCCGTACACTGGATTCGTTTACTTTAAAAACAGGTAGATTTGTCTAAAAATATTATATTATGTTAACAAAATATGAAAGAGATGTTAAAAGGAAATATTATTGGAAAATAAATCGTGTTAAGTGTTAGGTCGAGAAAGCACGTTCTAATTTTATGAAAATGAAAAAGGTCCTATGTAGTAAAGATTTAACATTAGCTCTTAAAGTACGCCTAACAAAATGCTACGTATATAGTGTACTATACTATGGACTGGAATCATGGACGTTAAATGTAGAGACAATGAGACGACTTAACGCCTTTGAAATGTGGACGTATAGAAGAATTATGAGGGTTTCCTGGGTAGATAGAGTTACGAACAATGAAGTACTGAGAAGAATAGGTAAAGAGAAGGAAGTTGAACTGACAATTAAAGAAAGAAAACTACAGTACCTCGGACATGTGATGCGGGGCGAGAAGTATGGCATCCTGCGACTCATAATGCAGGGAAAGATAGATGGCAGAAGAAGCATCGGCAGAAGACGAATTTCATGGCTGAAGAACCTGAGAGAATGGTTTGGATGCAGCTCAAAACAACTATTTAGAGCTACTGCCTCAAAAATTAAAATAGCTATGATGATTGCCAACCTCCGTAGCGGAGATGGCACCTGAAGAAGAAGAAGTGTTAGGTCTTTTTTTTTATTTTCAGCTTTCACATGAAGATCTTTTAGTGGGTAATCTAACTATTTTTATATATCAAATTTAATTTCTCAAAAGAAATTACACCATCATACACAATTTCAAATGCCAAAAAGAACCATAAGTATAGTAAGCTATGATTTTTTGCACAGCATTGCCAAAACATTAAAATATTAAATAAATGTGAGGTACTTGCCAAATAGCAACTTGACATTTGGAATAGAAAACCTAAACTTTCAAAAATCAAGTCGGAAACTTTGGAGCCTAATAAGCAAGCTTGGATATGGTAAAAACTTTCAACAGCAGAAAGCAACTACAAACACAAAAGCAGTTGTTCTTATATTGTTATGAAGTCAAGAGTGACCAGAGATAAATCTCACCGAACATTCTCACCCTTTCACAAGTAAAGAAGTCGAAATCACACTACGGACGTGTCTTTTGGAAAAGCCCCAGGTTTCGACAGCAGACAGCACCCTCCCCGAATTCATACTCAATTACGAAAAATACACAAAAACCTAGCAAGCACATGTTTTCACATTCAAACCAGCAGAATCCTCTGGGAATCTAACCATTCAACAGTTATGGCAATACTAAAACCGATTAAAGCAGCTGACCACACAAAAAACTATTTACTGATTGCTCTACTGTCCATAGCTTAAGTATAAACTACATACTTGAAAGACCAATTTTTAACAGAAGCCCAATAATACTCAAAAGATATTCCAATCAACCAAGCAGGTTTTAGACCAAATTGGGGTTGCACATAATTATGGAATCAATAAACATTTCCAGAAAACTTAAAAATGGTCTGCCACAAGGCTCAGTTGTTGCACCACTGCTTTTTATCCTTTACATCACAGACATGTCAACAAAAACATCAATAAAGTTTGGCTATGCAAATGACTAGGCAGAAACAAAACCCCTAGAATCTTGTATCCTATAAAGGAACTCTTCAACCCTTACCTCTTCATAACAGCCAGATCAGTATCGTTGATTCTGTAAAGTTTCTTGGTTTTTTTTAGATAGCAACCTTAAATGGTCCCTTCATATCGATGTGTTAAGCAAGAAACTATCCTCAGCTTGCTTTGCAATAAGATCTGTTTCGAAGGAAATAAATTTAGTCTGGTACAGCTGTCCAATCCGATGTTATTTTTAAATTACAAAAAAGAGCAATAAGATATCTGTTTGGCCTCAGAAGAACAACACATTGCAGAAGCTACTTCAAAGATCACAGGATTCTAACACTACCTTCTTTATATATTTTAGAAACTGTTTGCTTAATTCGTAAACATCTACATGTCTTTCCAGCAAGACCTAGACATGACTATTCCACCAGAAATTCTACCTTTGACATCTATTTACCGATCCCGTCCAGTGTGTCAGTAAAGAAATCTATATTATATTCTGCAAAAAAACTATACAACCATCTCCCTCTACAACTTGAATCTGCAACATCTTTCCTCAAGTTCGGTAAAATGACAAAAGCCTATTTATCTGAAAGACCATACTATTCAATAGCAGAGTTTCTTAACCAATAACTAAGAAATTACAGTATTCTCATGTATAAGTAGAATCTTAATCTATATTTGAGTGTCATATGCAGCAGCTTAGCTTATTAAATTTCTTAAGGTAGATTACGCAATTTGCATTTTTTTTTTAATTTTGCAATAGATTGTTACTGATTTTTATTTCACTTTATTATGTTTTATTTATCTTGACGATTTATATAATTTTAGTAAATTGTATTTGTTATTGTTTTTATTTATGATTCTTGTAAGCTTTGTCTATAAAATTGTTAAATTTTTCATGACAATAAAGCATATTTCTATTCTATTCTATAGAAAATTCTGACTGAAAAATTCAGATAGAAGTTATCGGAAATTATTTTCAAAAATAGAAACTTCAACCAACTCTTCTAAAATTGGAATAACTTGCACCGACCTAAACAACAATTTGGCTTCAAGAACACTTAATATTCACTCTGATAATACACGATTCAACCACAATAAACACTCAAAACCTAGGCATTACTTTGGTCAAAATGTTAAGCTTTAATAGAACATGTAAGTGCAGTTGCCAAGAAGGTAAAAACCAGAAATCAGATCATTGGGAATCTCTGTGGCACTACATTGGGAGCAATGGTTTCCGCACTCTAAACTTCACACTCAGCTTTTGCTTATTCTGTAGTTGAACATTGCGCACCAATGGATCAACAGTGCTCACATTCAAAAAATTTATAAGATTGGTGAGGGCAACATTGCAAACAGTTTTTCTTAATTTTTGGGAAATATTCTAACAATCTTTGTATCTATATATTGATAAATATAATATACTTCATAATATGGACATATGTATGATGTTCAGCTATTGATGTAATATGTTTATTATGTAAACAAAATAAAAATGCTTATTTTTTGTTTATTTTGATGCAAATTTGTAAACAGGACAAATCAAAGATTCTGTTTCATCACTACTGATAGAGAATAATTAAATCATATGCCACTTGAACATATGATTGTTAATTAGATTGAGATAAAATGAAACAAAATAAAACAAAAATACATTTGTCATGACATCATTTTAGTAAATCAAATGTTTAGAATATTTAAGTTTGAAAAAGATGATAATAATTTCAGACATCATTTCTTTGTTGAAATAATTTCGGTATCAAATATATGTATAGCAGGTATCACCAATTATGCTCCCTGAGGGTCTGTTTGAAAAACCTATGACACTTCCAATATCTAGTTAGTCGATAGTGCGAGGGAAGAGTATGTTAACTTACATCTATGGCTGCCATCATCTATGGATGCCGCCGAACTCAATGCATGATATTGGTAGCTTGTAAAACGCAAATACTATATTCTGAATTTAATGGTGTTTCACACAAAACTAGCCTACAGTCCAGATGCAAACCGCGGTCCGCCAATTGGTGACCCCTGATTTATAGGAACTTTAGTATTCGTTTGATTGCTACCAGACGACATTAAAAGACTAGAAAAACAGAAAATACATAATGGGCACATCACTAATAACTTTTGTATCGAAATGTTTAATATCCTAAAACCTATACAGAGTGAGTCATAAATAGAGACCACAATATATACAAAAAGCATTTTTTATAACAAATGTATAATGCCAAAATGTATTTTCTGAATGTGTCAACCTTTTCTCAAAATTGTTCTTTCACATTCCAGAGTAATAAAACAAAATTGAATAATTTTGAATGTACCCACTATCGTTATAAACGGTTTTAGGTAAACTGATAAACAATCAACATCTCTAATATGCATATAAAATGAAAAATACATAAACACTTATAGTAGGACTAGTTTTTCCAAAATCCAAAAAGGGTAGAAGTGTCAGTGAAGCTTTAAGGAATAAGTTGTATAAATCTCTGAAATTTACATTTATGGTTTTCACGTCAAACAGTTTAAATGTGTGTATTGAGGCAAATTTTGTGACCTCATTAATTTGTTTATATCTCCATATCCAAATTATGTGCTTAAATTCAGCCATATCCTGAATTAAAGCTGGATGGAGGAAAAGTATTTTGTCAATCTGCAATCTTGCTCTAAAATTGTAAGTAAGTAAAGTGGAACCCCGATAAGTCGGCCTCTGATAACCCGGAAGTCGTTTTTTCGATTTTTCGTTTTTAATGCGAATATGTACATTGAACCATGAAGAATATGATGACAAAACCCTACATGGTTAAACGCATCCATGTAACCAGTAGATGATAAAATTAGTTTCCGATATGTCCACTATTACAACAACACCAGCACTTCTATAATATAACAGGAGCATTCATTATTCAACATTACAGGTACGACTAGAGGCTATCACAGATCTTCCTCCACTGAAAGTATAAAAATTTTGACGGTAACCTTTGATTTATAATGAGAGATCAAAACAGGCACTGTAATGGTGACTGGACATTGCCGCTTAAGAAACCACCTATATAAACTAGGCAAGATGAATGAACCATGGTGCAAAAAGTATCATGGTGATGATATAGATGTAATTAGTGAAGCCACTACTAACAAAAACTATTTCTTTTGTGGGCTAAACTAGTCAATTTCAATATTTATTGCAATGAGTGTGGCAATGAAAAAACATCATACAACCAATAAAGTTCCTTAATTACAACAAATTTTATATACGATAGGGTTTCCTTTGAATTATCCATAGATTTTACTGTTCTTTTACTTATGCTGTTTCCAGTTAATCCAGTTACATTTAAAATTAGTCGGTATTTAGAAGTTTATTAGTGAAACCTTATCAAAAAGGGGAGTATACTTACTCTCATTTTAACTTCATAATCTGTAAATCTTTTCTTTCCCACCCCAATTGTAGTAACAGGATTAACGACATCGATCTCTAAAAAATTAGCTGGTGCCGCATAAGCATCATCCAACGTTTGTTTCTTTACATTTAATCTTCTGGTCGCTTCGACCGTTGCATCTGCTTCCGCCATCATTATGATCTACAGGACCTATTAACGACGGTTATTACTAATCTACGATAATAATGGTTAATTTACTTACAAGTACTGCTGTAGGGGATAATCGCGAGACTTTCTTATTCACGTTTTTATAATTATTACATTAAAACTAACTTATACAAAAAAATTTACACCAACAACCTATCGGAATCCTAAACCAAACTGTCATGTATTAAATGTCAAATTGTCAAAAGTTAAAATACATTGACATTAGTGCGATGACAGTTTTCTCTTCTTCTGTAGTGATTGCTTTTTTTATTGCTTAAAACTGCGTGGCTGATGCCAACTAGTCAGCAAGTGGGTTGAGCAGTCAACAGTCTACTGCCTCTACCTACTGTGTAGGCAGCACACAGTTGCTATTACAGTGTTGCCTAAACTTTAATATTTCTTGGAACTAATATAAAATTAACACTAATGCGTAATGCGTTAATAATAAATAAACACTAATGCGTTAATGAAAAATAAAACATTAAAAAAAACTAATTTTTATGCAGGTTTATTAGTGGAATTTGTACTATGTAGTGTTAAGTAAGAAATATGCTTTATTGTCATTGAAAATTTTACAATTTTATCGCCAAGGTTTACAAAAAGTCACAGAAAAAAAGAACAAGTACATATAAATACAAATACCTAAAAAATAAAAACAATATATTTAAAAATTTAAATAAATTGCAATTGCATAATACAACCTTAGGAACTAATCAAAGTTTAAACTGCTGCATATGATATCCAGATCTAGATAAAAATACTTATTTAGTTACTTGGCCAAAAGGGTACTGTAATTTCTTAGTTATTCATTAAGAAACTCTTCTACTGAATAATGGTCTTTCAGATAGATAGGTAGTTACAAAACCGAACTTATTTTGTGATAAAACGTTGTTTTCAAGGAGAAAGGATGTAAGTCGGGCTTTTATGTTTATGAGCCTCTCAATAATTTTGGGGAGTACCGGTAGTAAGTCAATTTACGTCTACAGTTACAGCCATAAGTTTTTACCACCTTTATGAAGAGGAAGAGGATTAATGATGGCTGTTGTTAGACACTCTGGGAATTTACCTTTCTCAAAAGAATCATTAATTAGTGAGACGAGGACTTCAGACGAGATTAAATAGAAAGAAAAGATAAAAATATGAAAAGAAAAAAAAGAAGGCTTGTTAAATTTGTTGAAATACAAAAATTTTTTTCAATCCAGTAATCAGTTCCAGTTCAGTTCAGTAACTTCCAAACCATTCACGCCTGTGTTGTTATTAAAATCGTAAATATTAAATCTTGCAACACCGCAACTGTCCCTTTCCGAACTTTTTGCAAGCGAGAAAGCAACTGGGGAATTACAGAACACGCGCCCAAAAACCCTTTACGTTAATTTTCTCGCTTTACTTTCACTTTGATAGATTAATTTGTAAAGGGTAGAGAATCATTAATTACTGTACCCTGTGTAATAGTACATAACCTTAAAAGGTTAATTATTGTTTCATTTTTCTTGGAAGTGATGATTGATATTTATTTTCGTTTTATCTGTACTTCCTAATATAATATATCTATATGCTATAAGAGATTCGACAGTGATGTCCTAATCATCTATGTGCCTTGCCTATCATTGCATTAGATAAAGCTGTACATTAGGAAATGTACAGATGAAGAAGTGAGAACTCAACTGCGCGCAAAAACAAAAAAGATGAAGATGAAGTTGTTAATATTCCTGGGTTGTTTTGTTGCGTTTACAAAAAGTGCTTTATATATTAATAGTTATGACAATGTATGTGATATTTCCACGAGAAACCTATTAGAGTAAGTAAAAAATTGCTTTTTATATACCTATTTAGAAATGTATTATCTCTTATATTCCTTCACTCAACCCTTCTCTAAAGTTCTTTCTGTTTTGCCAGTCACCTTTCTGCAGATTTCCTCTTTCCACCTCCTCTTCATCCACTTCATCTCTAAAAGATCTTCAGGGTCTGCCTCTCTTCCTTCTTCCTATTTTGCTCTCCTATTTATATATCTCTCATCTCTCGTTAATTTTGCATTTAAAGAAAATAATAATATGATTCAAATCTCTAATCGAAACATCACAAAAACAAACTGATGCAGTGCCGGTTTAACCTAACTTCGGGCCCTGGGCACTAGAGATTTAGGGGCCCCCTTCATTGCTATTCGTTGTCAATTTTTTTAACAAAAAAACACATGCATTAGCTTGCATTAACAATAAACGTTTATTGTAAAACCCATACATTTTAAAAGATTTTAAGAAAGATTTTCGAAACGAACTAGAAAAATAGCAAAATAAATATATTCCAAAAAATACATTTAAAAATATAAAAAAAAAAACAGAAAGTTCTACAGAACAACACATGACAAACAAAAAAACATATTCTAAAAAATTTGTTAGTAAAAAATTAGTTCATTTTTTTCTTGACTAGGCATTAGCAAACTGCCATGTTAATATGTACTATCAAAATTCAGTTGCTCCACTTCTTCATTTTTTACAATACGATAATGCGTATATGTTTAGCGAGTGATAATGCGTCTAGGTTTTCTTGATCCTTTGACCTGCAATATATGTATCTTTATTCTTTTTAAAGCCAAAAAAGACCGCTCGCCTGACGCATTAGAAATTGGTATCGTCAAATAAACTTGCAGTAAAGTTAAAAATTGGCAAAAGTTTTCTTTACATCCTGGATGACATCAATTTTTCAAATGTTTATTGAAATTTTGGCATAACGTTTAAATATACAGTAGAACCCCGTAAATCCGAACCCCGCGAATCCGAACTATTGGCAAATCCGAACCAACGGAAAGTGAAAAAAATTTAAAAATTCAAGACAAAAACTTAAAAACATGTTTATTATACAGAGTAAAGCCAGAAAATTGGACAATGTAGGATTACTAGGACTTCGACATTACTAGGACTTCGACATATTTCTTAAAAATAAATATTATACTTTAATTTTAATATATAGGTTTATAAAGTGTTTATAAAGGTTAAACACAAACTTACTTTGGTTCTCTCGTAGTCAACTTGAGTCCAAAAATATTGTCCACACTCTTGCGAGAACGTTTGGCTACTCAAAATCACAATGAAAGCTTTGAACTACTAGTTAAGGCTAACTTTCGGATAATCCGAACTTTTCAGAATCCGAACAGGCTGTCCCCCCAATTAGTTCGGATTTGCGGGGTTCTACTGTATAATGAATAATTTCATTATGCAAGTTCTCTTTTTTATATTTCTCGCATAAAATATTAATTCACTTTTTGACTTCTTCTTTATTTAACATAGAAAAACATCTAACAGCTGATGTAACATCTTTGTAGCATTATATTCTCTTTTAAAGATCTTGAGAAATATTATGGCATATAACATTAAATAGGCACTTCAATTCTGAATATCTCTTGCCCCTTTAAAATTGTTTTTTCTTTGTTTTTTGAAGACCAATTCTATAAGATTATTGCCTTCACAAAAAAATATTTTTTCTTTCTAGTTCAATTTCGCTTAATTTATTTCTTACGTCTCCAACAAAGCTCAAATGTCATTAATTCTACTCCAATTGACAACGTTTTGCTTGTTGCATTCACTCGTTTTAAAATTCCTGCCCAAATCAGTGTCAATGGAGTATCCAAGTTAACTTGTCTCAAAGGTATCCATTTTAGTATGCAGTGCCTTGGCTTTACTTCTAACTGCTGATTTTTTGTCTCTATTATTGCTTAACTGGAAAAACATGTTTGATGGATCCGTAGTTTTTAAGTAAAGAATTTACAGCGTCAAAAGTTTCTACATGTTTTGTTTTCATCGCTTCTAGGAATTCATTGCAAGTTTGGTCAGACAGATAGCTAACTGAACCTTTTTCTTTATTCGCATTCCGCTGTAAATGCTGAGCTAAGAAGTTGTTGAAAGCAAAAGCAAAGTATACAAGACAACTTAAGTAACTTCCCTTATGACGACTTGTTAAATTCTCATGGGAAAACAAAAAGCTAGTCCTTGAGAAGCAAGTAATTTAATGGTGACAACAACTCTTCTTAGGTCTTAGGACCTTTACTCAATAGTCAGTTTCGCGTTCTACTTGCTCTTTCAAGCCAGCGTCTACAACTCCAATTTAACTGATGATCCATCTAACTCCAACTGATGATCTTGTTATTAATGTAACCATAGAGTTCAGATGAAATTAACTTTCTTCGTGAGATTTGAGTAAACTATTCAAAGATTTCTAGTGGGTAAAATATACCCAAAATCAGTTAAACTATTTTTTTTTCAATTGAAAATAATTTGCACGGGTAACAATAAACAGCTTTAACACTTCTCTTCGCCTCCATTGGGTTTTACTCTATAAGAGTTGCTTTCATTTAATCTTATAATAAGCTTTGTCTCCAGCTTCATACATTTTTTTTACAATTTTCTAAGGAATCACTCTTTGGTTTAAAAGCTGTCACAGTTCTTATTTATCATTCTTAAAATCAGACCATATCGAAATCTCAGGCATTTTTCTCTATTTAAAAAAATATGGTCCTCGATTATTAAGCGGACTTTAATTTGTTATTAATAAAAGGAAGCGTCCCTACGGGCCCCTCCGGGGAACGGGCCCCTGGGCGCCCGCCCCAAGCGCCCAATGGATAAAACGGCACTGAACTGATGAATTAACTTTTATTAATTTGCATAGGCATAACCAGGGGGGGTTTTGGGGGTCATAACCCCCCCATTGGGATGTACTTTGAGCTTTATACGCCTAACACCATAGCCCTCAGAGACCTTCCAGTAGTTGTAACCCCCCCCCCCCTTAGGATCATCCTGGTTAGGCGTATGCTAATTTGTGCAGATGTGCCTCATATTTTCTGTGTCGAGTTTTTAATCTGACAATAGTCGAGATATCTTACTTTGGCATGTTATACTTAAATATGTATTCAGGTGGTGAAGGAAGTTCTTGATGTAATGAAAAATATAAATTTTTTGACATGCTTGAAATATTTTTCCATATTTTATTTATTCTAGCTTTGATGTCATTTATTGCATATGTGGATAAGATTTTAGTTAGGACCTCACCTTTTGTTATTGCATCTTTGGCTAACCAATCCACTTTCTCATTACCCAGTATACCGGCATGCCCTTTTGCCCATATAAATACTACTTCCACTTTAGACATTTTTTTTTAATTTTGTAGATTCAATTGTACAAATACTGACTTATTTGTTTAAGTTTGTTTTACTTTTGAATTAATGCAGTTATCTTTACTCATGAATGTATCCTCTTCTTCTTCAAGTGCCGTCTGCTAACGTCGGCTATCATTACAGCTATCTTTACCTTTGATACTGCTGCTGTAAACAGCTCAACAGAGTTAAAATTTATTGTATTTACCATTGTTTCAAATTGTTTGCCAGGACATAGTCATCAGCCTATACTTCTTCTGTCCTATATCTTTACCTGTATAATGATCTGTAGCAATGCATATTAGGGTGCATCGAAAAAGGCGAAAAAAAAATTTTTTTTGCAACGGAAAAGTAGTACTTCACAAAAGTTGCCCAATCAACTGTTTAGTATTTTGGTAAAATGTTTTCGAAATTGGAAAATATCTTCTGCCCCCCCAAGACAATTAAAAATTTTGAAAAAATGTTAACAGACGAAAAAAAATTTTATTTCGAAACGAAAATATAATAGCTCACAAAAGTTGCCTAACACACTATTTAGTATTTTAGTAAAATTGCGTTGAAATAAAAAAATATTTTCTGTCCCCCACGGCAACTAAAAATTAGAAAAAATACATTAATATGCGAATTTCTTTTGTAAGGGAAATGTAATACCTTATAGAACTTGAATAAATAAATTCGGTTTAAATTGGAAAATATTTTCTGGTTTCATAAGGCAATTAAAAATTTTACTTAAAAAAAGTATACCTACTAAAACATTATTTTTATAAAAAAAATAGCCTAACTTATCCGTCTCCCTGACGTCACCCAAGTTTTTTAATACTAAAATAAATATAAAGCAAAGTACAAAATTAGGTATATAAATATTACAAAAAAATAAGTAGGTATGGTAAAAGCATTCTATTCGAAAATGTCTTCCGATTTAGCATTAAAGTGAGGCATAGTTTTTCTGGAATCAATTCGAGTATTTATAAATCCATCCCTTCAGAAAATTCGCTTAGAAAAAAAAATTAAAAATACTAATATTGCTGAAAAATAACACTATCAACTTTTTCACGCTATTAGATATAACATTTCCAACTTTTATTTTTTCGATGCACCCTAATGCATATCTCTCATTTTACTTGTTTACTCTTTTTAAAGCGTTGTTGTTCATATAAGCTTATTGACCTAACTTGTTTTTAAAATTTTTCTATAAGCCTACATCTCAAACATGTCTATTCTGTTAATTACTTATATCTTTTTAGAATCCAAGCCTCTATTTCATATAACACGGAAAATACATAACACCTCAGGATTCATGCTTTGAGCTGCAGACTCATATCATTGCTGCAAAGTACTTTTCTTGTATTATTGAATTTTAATCGAGGTTTTCCTATACATGATTTCATCTCCTGTGTATAATCGTCGTTTGTATGTATGAATGTATCTACAAGAACTTATTTCCTCACTTAAAAATATGACTTTAAGGAATGAGTTTTTGATGTACTTTATCATTTTGATTGTCTTATAGAACATTCATGATTGCAATATACCTAGGGTGTCTCACTTTTGTTTTTAATTTAAGGAAACAGAATTCTTTGATATAAATTTCATATCCGTAAACAGGATGGGGTGTTTAAAGGTGAGATGTGGGAAACTATCAATATCATGGAAATTTATAGGTGTCTATTGCTAATTTCCCACCTCTACAAGTTTCATCTCTTTTTATTTCATAACATATCGATGGTGTAAAGGCCAAAGGGCGTAACCCTCAATTTATAAATTTTACAGGAGGCTTATAAAACTGAATTACTTGTACTATGTAGCTAGTATCAATATTCCATATTCTTTTTCTATGTAGCTAGTTTAACTAGCTACATAAAACATAGTACAAGTAATTCAGTTTTATAAGCCTCCTGTAAAATTCATAAATTGAGGGTTACGCCCTTTGGCCTTTACACCATCGATATTATGTTTTCTGCCTTTTGCATTATTTTGTCGGTTATTAGCGCACCCATCACTGTATTTGTGTATTTAGAAAGTAGGCAATGGCGCCAATAATAAAATGTATTAAAAAAATTTAATGAAATATTTGGAAATTGATATGAATTTTGCAGTTATTATCATACAAGAAAGCAAGTGATGTAATAATATATTTATGTAAGTCCCAGATAATAAAAAAAATCTCTATCCACTGATATAAAATCTTTTACATAATCACATTATATTATATATTTCACAAATGCAAAATTACATAATAAATACTGCTGATAAGAATTTGTTATTGATTGATGGATTACTTGATTATCTGTATTTCATGGCAAGCTATAAATAATAGAGATAAACAAATCTTTTTTTATTTTGTTTTTTGGCTTTGCAAAAAAATGTTTATCTATCTAGGAATCCTGACACTTAAGATGTTATAAAATATGGATCTTTTCTAAAAGGCAACAAAAACAAAACACTATTAAAGGTCACTAGAAGTCATTAGTCTAGTCAAAGATGGTTAAAGAATTTAAAGAAATTAATTCTAATCAACAATCCCTATCAAAAATAAAATATTCAGTTTTTGCCTGTGTTAGTGTTTCAGTGAGATTAGATACCTATTGATAAAACCAAATAAATAAACATCAACACATTAAGCGCCATGGTGGTCCTAGGGACTGATACAGGAAGTGCCCCATACGCCATGGAGGTCCCTAGGGACCTTTCCGTATTGACGAAACTGCTACTTGGCCCGGGGGATATTTTTTCAATATTTTGTTTAGCGCTTAACGTGTTAAAAGCAAGAAATTAAACATCTCTTTTGAAAAAGGATTACATCTAAGAAAACTGTAAATTTTCTAACTGATTTGGGTAATACAGTAGAACCCCACAAATCCGAACTAATTGGGGAGACAGCCTGTTCGGATTCCGAAAAGTTCGGATTATCCGAAAGTTAGCCTTAACTAGTAGTTCAAAGCTTTCATTGCGATTTTGAGTAGCCAAACGTTCTCGCAAGAGTGTGGACAATATTTTTTACTCAAGTTTACTATGAGAGAACCAAAGTAAGTTTGTGTTTAACCTTTATAAACACTATAAACCTATATATTAAAGTATAATATTTATTTTTAAGAAATTTTAAATGTCAAAAGTCCTATTAATCCTACATTGTCCAATTTTCTAGCTTTACTCTGTATAATAAACCTGTTTTTAAGTTTTTGTCTTGAATTTTTAAATTTTTTTTACTTTCCGTTGGTTCGGATTTGCCGAAAGTTCAGATTAGCGGGGTTCGGATTTACGGGGTTCTACTGTACTAATAACAGGTGATCTAACGTCATTGAATAAACTGTTGAGTAAAGAAGTTTTCTACAAAAATTAACACTGCCCTATACAGGGTGTCCAGACTAATTTATTCAGGCTATATCTCTAAAACGAATAGATATTTTCGAATGGGACAAAAACTGATATTTTCTATTTGTAATACACTTTAATATGGCGTAGAAAAAATCATCCCCTAAATATTCATCCCTTAGTTACGACCCCTAACTTTAATTTTTTTAACAGCACCCTCTGTACATTTTTTTATACTTTTGGATGTGATCTTCTATCGTCTATTCCAGCGTTTCCCAACCGGTGGGTCGCGACCCACTAGTGGGTCGAGGGCGGATTTTAGGTAGGTTGCGGCATGGCTCTTACAGTAGCTGAGTACAGTGACAGTGTTTCTTATTTTTTAATGTTTGCTACTTTTCCATTTCATATGATTGACCACACGTACAATATTGTATGCACGTACCTATATAAATATAAATCTTGTTTATTGTATAAATATATCATCATGGGTGGGCGATGAGTCGCGAATATGAAAAAACATCAGAAGGTGGATCGCCAGTCAAAAGGTTGGGAACCACTGGTCGATTCAACAGATTTTTTAAAAATAAAATCGGTTGGTAAATGATCAAGAAATTATCAGTTTATTTTTTATTTTTGATGTGTTCCAGACTAACTTACACAACTCATAAATAATGGCAATATCATTTTAAGTCTTCTACTTTAAAATGTATAATCTAATGAATTTTTGTTACTAAGCAACAACATTTTTGTTTAATTCATTAATATTTTTTATATTGTGACGACACCCGATTTGGGCGTCAAAACGTTAATAAAATCATTTTTTTAGTAAAATTGTGACTTATTTCCCATTAAAAATAGTTAATTGCAAAAATGCCACAAGAAAATAGCTTCAGAACAACATTAATTTATCTAGGCTATATCTCTTAAACGAATAGAGATTTTCGAATGGGACAAAAAGTGATATATTCCATTTGTAATACACTTTAATATAGCGCAGAAAAATCATCCCCTAAATATTCATCCCTTAGTTACAACCCCTAACTTTAATTTTTTTAATAGCACCCTGTATGTTATTTTAGAGTTTCGGATGTGGTCTTCTATCCTCTATTCAACAGATTTTTTTTAAATAAAATCGGTTTGTAAATAATTAAGAAAATATCAGTTTATTTTTAATATATCAGTTTTCTGTTAATTATGGTATAGTTATTAAAAATTAAAGTTAGTTGTTGTAACTAAAGGATGAATATTTAGGGGATGATTTTTTCTACGCAATATTAAAGTGTATTACAAATGGAATATATCAGTTTTTGTCCCATTCGAAAATCTCTATTCGTTTAAGAGATATAGCCTGGATAAATTAGTCTGGGACACATCACAAAAATAAAAAATAAACTGATATTTTCTTGATTGGACACTAGGTCACCCTGCATATTCTAGTCAACATCCCATACTTTCCTCTTCAAATATAATTTAAAAGGCCACATCCACACTTAACCATTCGCCTAGAATGAGTATTCTCATCTATACTGCCTGAGCCGAGAGTTGTGAGTACTTCAAAGTAAGCAGGCATTCATTTTATGCCCTGTGGGTAGGATAAAAACTATAGAGACACTTAAGGTAGAACAGCTATCCCGTCTCTACCTTGAACTCTCTCTTTTTATAAATAGAACATAATATAATCTGAACAAGCAATTGGACTTTTAAGTCCTAGGTTTTCACTCAACGTGGCCGGAAGTAGAACTATAAGTCGATATTTGAACTCTTTGTGTAACTGTGCATCAATTGATATACAATTTCACTAATTTTGACTCATTTTTGCCAAACTTCCGGTTATAACTTTTTAACCGGAAATTACATCAAAACCGGAACGAAATACTCGAGCTCGACTTTTCAATACTCTATGATTGATGTATCACTCCACATAACAAAATTATGTTCGCATTATGTTCAAAGTATTTCTGAGCCGTACGGCACAGAAACCTGGACACTCACTAAAAGAGAGGAAACATTGCTAGCCACCTTTGAAAGAAAAATCTTGCGACACATGGTTGCCTCAGAAGTCAAACGGTGTAAGTCAATTCTCCATAAAAATGTCTTATTGAAGTTTAACACACATTATTATGTATAATAATATTATTATTTCCTTGTTTGTATTTATGAATATGTTACCCATATTACGATAAATAAAGACGGTTTATTTGTTTTTAATAATTACTTATATTTCTGCAACTGCATTCAGAAACATCTTAGTATCTCATCTCATTTTAAACACTCATTGACTTACACCGATTGGCTTATGAGACATCGATATATAAGGGCACAAAAAAACGGAATTTGGCGAAGAAGGTACAACTTTGAACTATACAAAATATACCAGGATCCGGATATCAACATTCATTAACATAGGACGGCTGCGTTGGATGGGACATGTAGAAAGAATGAAAGAAGGCGAAATACCAAACAAAATATTTAAACAGATGCCAGTAGGAAAAAGAACAACAGGAAGACCGAAGCTGAGATATTTAGAACAAATAGAAAATGATATAACCTTAATAATAAAAAACTGGAGATAAAAAGCACGAAACAGATCAGAATGGAGAAGAATCCTGGAACAGATCAAGACCCAGAAAGGGTTGTCGAGCCAGTGATGATGATGATCATGTTCAAAGCATATATGTACTACCAAAATTCGTCGGAGTATAATCTTTTTAGTATATTTATATGCGTACTACATGCATAGCATGCCATAGCATGTACCTTAAAAACATTTTAAATTTCATGTTCTTTGCCTATACTTCAAAGAATTTTCTCGTACCGAATATACTGAGCACGTTCGAGTACATACTATCTCGGAATATTCGTAAAAGTTTATTCTTAGAATATACCGTTATCGAATATTCTTTAAAAGTAAGTATATTTGAGTATGTTGTTAACACATACTTATAAATACTTTTAAAATATCTTAAAAAAATATTATATAATAATGTTAACTTTATAGATTATTAACTTCGTTATTTTTAGATTAATTAATAAAATTTATGGATTTAGTTAGTATTGGACGAATTAATTTCTTAAAATTGCTTTAATTGTATGGTAAAAAAGTTTAAACATTAATTGTATCAACGAAACAAAAATGTTCGTTTTCATAATTGAAATGAATTTGCCCTTTCGAGGTTACCGTGAGTAATTTTTACATCGTTGGATTAGGTACATTCAGTTACAAAGAATTGAAACAATACACCATCTACCATTTTTATCACCAGATCGTAAAAGCAAGTATTTATAAAAGATCGGATCGGAATTATATCGACGTGATATGGGCCATTCCAACATCAAAACGTGCCAAAGCCCACAATCAACCAAACTGCCAACGGTCAGTCTCATTCTGACAATTTCCTACCTACATAGGGATTAAGGAAACAACGTTTTTATGAAAACGAAAACGGACATTGTTAAGGATGAAGACGAACGATAAAGTACTAAAAGGACTAATACATAATCTCTTTATTTTGTTTGCGGTGCTTCAAAGTATGATCCATTTTGGTAACTCAATATTACTTTAATAGTAGGTATGGTTCTTTTCATGAGCATTTTTCAGTGCGTCACAGTGTTTCGATTTCTCTCTAACGCATTAAATTGCATGTGACAGAAAAAACGCACGTCGCTGATTACATTTCGTCGGTGACATTTGTAACATTTAATCTAGTTGTCAATAGATGGCGCTAATAATATAATATTAAATAATATATTATTCTATATAAAAAAATTTAATCTGTACAATTTATAAGACTATACAAATCAAAGAAAATACCATTTTATAAATGCAATAAACACAATTGATTTGTTTTTATACCAATTTGCAAATAAAATGTGACAACTGTCAGATTTAACTAAAATGTCATGTTAGAATAAATGCAATAAATGTGTATTTATCACGGACTAACCTTTTTTCTATCATTTGTGACGCACTGAAAAATGCTCATGAAAAGAACTTTAAGTACATATACTTAAGTATATAAATTTTAGTTACTTATAGGTTAGTTTAGATAAATATTATATAATATTTATATAAATAACTAAAATTTATATATACTTACTTTTTAAGTAATATTGTCATGTACTAACTACATTCTCATATGCAGTTAGAATATAGAATATGTAACAACTAGGTACTTGGTAGAACCAGTAAAACCTAAGATGAGATTAGGTGATGCTGAAAACATTCTTCTGAGCAATATAGCACTTCCTTGGGATATTCTTAAAAGTATATTCTTCCCAGATACTAAAATGGTGTGCGGTAGTTTAGTACGTTCTAAGTATATAAATAGAAGGTTTATAGCACCTCCTTGGAATATTCTAAAAAGTATATTCTTGGCATATACTGAAAAGAAGTGCGGTAGTACATTCTAAGTATATACATAGAACGCTTAAGTACTGTAATGTAGTATATACTCAGTATCTGCTCTGCACATTCGTAATGGTAATTACTCATATTCTCAGCACATACTTTTTCTGAAAAGTATGTTCCATGAATCTACTAAGAACATGAAATTGTTATGTGGGATGTACTATTTTAGCGACTATAATGTGGCATTTCCGATTACACCTTTTTAACTGGGAGTGATATAAAAACCAGAAGTATATATTTATTCTAGTTTTGCTAAGACGTGTCGAGTAATATATCGCTTGTACTATTTCAGTGACTTGAAACCAGTACTTCTAGTTGCAACTCTGCAGTCGGAAGTCCGAGGTTAAATTTTTCATGTTTATTACCATCCTTGAATTATAAGCTCTCACTCAATGCTTTATTTGTCATTCTATCTGTCCTAATAACGTAGGAGTGATATTCTCAGACAGACAGACATGCATGAAACCGGAAGTATAAATTTGTGCTCGTATTGATAAGGCGTGTCGAATAATTTATCGCTTACAGTAAATATTCTGTTCAATGTACTTTTTTTGTTTTAGCAAAGTCTATAATGTTACTAAAGATGGTATTGGAGCTGCATTTAATTTACATGGTTTTGTACATGACCAACATGTTGCATATATCTACTACACAAAGAATACGTCCAAAATATATTTTGATGAGAAATTTGTTGAAGGAAATCCAGGTAAGTGTATTAAAGTTTAAGTTCAATTATTTATTCTTCTTCTTCTTTTGTGTAGACATGACTGTCTGTTTTTTCAATGTGCCACCAGTAAGTTGTCATTCTATCGTTTTTGTGGTCTTTCCACTGATCGTCTTCCTATTGGGGTACCGTCTCTCACTGTCCTTACTACTCTATTTGTTGTCATTCGGCTTATTTAGTCTTTCCATTCTACTTTTCTGTTTTTTACCAAGTTATTAATGTTGCCCAGCTTGCATCTCAGTCGTATATTCGCACTTCTAGCTCTATTCCATATAGCCCAGTAAATAACCGTTTTGGATCGTAATTTTCAGAGGCTACTTCGAATTGCATAAAAATTTGGATTTAGGTTCTACTTATCCTCCACTTCAAAGTTGAATTTGTGCCGTTGGTTGCTTTTACTTCGGGGGTGACAGTTACCCCTTCTCGGGGGTGAAAAAAATCGTGTTTAAAATAAGCTCGGAAATGGATAAATTGACTGATTATAAGCAGCTTTCGTTCTATAGAGTTTTTTATGTAAGCCAATACTTTTCGAGTTATTTGCGATTGAAAATGTTTATTTTTCGACAAAAAACTACGTTTTCGGAAGGTTTTTCGCAAATAACTGAAAAAGTAAATATTTTATCGAAACAAATATTCTTAGCAAAAGTGTAGCTTGTAAAAAAACGAAAAAAATTATGTATCAATAATATATAATTTAATTTTTTTGTCAATTTGCCAAATGATTTAATTTAATAAAAAATTTTTTGGACATCCTGTATAAATAATTATGTACATGTTTATATTACTGAATAGAGAATTGAAGAACCTTTCAAATGAGCCAGCACACGACCCGTATTCTCATTTAAAAAAATCATCGATTACGTCATCACGCCCAGATGGATGACGTCACTAGTATACTATATATGCCACAATATCATAACTTAAAAATAAAAACCGACTTGTTTTGGGATTTTTCCTTAAAGGCACCGGTTTACGAAATAACGAATTTATTCCTTTCATTTGCACCATACTGTATACACATGCAACGGTGGAAAATAGTGTCGCGCACGCTTGATTGGCAATTAAAAAACAAAGGGGTTTTTGATATTTTATTGCAAAAATCTCTTCGGGATTTCATCAATCGATGTTGAAAGAATATCTACCTACCTTGGCAACATTCAAATTTTCAGTTTTTCACATAGTTTTTGAGGGTTAAAAATGGGCGATTTCGCAATTTTTCAATTTTTAATCGCTTATATGTCAAAAACTATCGACTTTAGAGAAAAGTCACTAAATAACTTTTCTGTTCGGAATGATCCAAAAAACGTAAAAAAATTTTGCTCCATGCAAAAAAGATTATTTCAAGAAAAAAACAAAAAAAAACGTTTAAAAAATTTTTGACCAGCTTTTGGTCCTGGCAACATGCAAATTTGTTAAAAGGGATCCTTTTTGAGTAAGATTGTGCAAAAAATCCGAATTAGAATATTTTTCCTAGCGGATGCGCAGTGGCTTTCTGAACTATTAGTAATAAATAATTATGCAAAAGTATCGTAAATCTTTCCTTATAAACTTTTTATTTTGTTATATAAGAAATTATATACAGCTTGTCTACTTGAGTTGGAAACATATGGGAAACTTTTTTATTCTTAATTTTACGAAAAAAAGTTATTCTTTATAAAAAGTTCTGCATGCCCCAAAACCTAAGATTCAATTATCAGATATCAAATTTTCTCAATATTATACAAGGTATGTCAAAAAATATGAATTTCGGCTAAGGGTAAAGTACCTTTATTTCTCTCAATATCGAAAATTCTTATGATAAAAAGTTGTTTAGAATTAAAAACTAAGATGAAATATGCAATTACATGCTTCTTATTGAAAAAAAAATATTTTTCTCAAATTTATGGATACCCAACATCGTTTTTAATTATTACAAATATCATAACTCGTTTATTATTCATTTTACAAAAAAAAGTTATTCTTCATAAAAAACTTTGCATGGTCTAAAATCTAAGACACAACCATGATATATCAACTTTTATTAATTTTATACGAGGTGTGTCAAAAAATATGAAATTCGCTCAATATTATAGCACCTTTATATTTCACAGTATTTCAATTAGAAGGATGTAATTGCATATTGACACATAGTTTTTAATTCTAAACAACTTTTTTAATAACCGTTTTCAATATTGTGAAAAATAAAGGTACTTTACTCTTGAGTGAAATTCATATTTTTTGACATAACTCGTATAAAATTAATAAAATGTCATATCTGTTGGTTGAATCTTCGGTCTTAGGACATACAGAGATTTTTATAAAGAATACCTTTTTTTCGTAAAAGTAATAATAAAAGAGTTATCGTATGTGTAATGAATAAAAGCGAAGTTAGTATCAGTAAATTTGAGAAAAATTTGGAAAATATTTTTTTCCAATTAGAAGCATGTAATTACATATTTGAGCTTGGTTTTTATTTCCAAATAACTTTTCATAATAAGAATTTTCGATATTGGGAGAAACAAAGGTACTTTACCCTTATCCGAAATTCATATTTTTTTACATACCTCGTATAATATTGAGAAAATTTGATATCTGATAATTGAATCTTAGGTTTTGGGGCATGCAGAACTTTTTATAAAGAATAACTTTTTTTCGTAAAATTAATAATAAAAAAGTTTCCCATATGTTTCCAACTCAAGTAGACACGCTGTATATTTATTACAATGTTTATCAATTATGATATAAATAACATTACTTGGTAGTTGTGCACTTAACAGGGTAAAAAAGTTAATTATTTTGGAAAAAGTTATTCAAAAAGTTTATAAGGAAAGATTTACGATACTTTTGCATAATTATTTATTACTAATAAAAGCATTTTTTATTCTCTTTCTTTAAATCAATATGAAAATATAGCTCATGATCTTCCATTTGACACCTGTGGAATGGTTCTAACGTCATTTTTTTCTGACTTATGTTATTGCAAAAAAGATGCTCTCTGAGATAAACAATTAAAATAAAATTTAAACAATTGAATGAATCGCTTTGAAATTTGTATCACATATTAAGCACCAAAGAACCCTCATTTGACAAAAATTTCAAACCTCTACACTAATTTTTACAACAGTTATTGCGAAATTAATTTTTTTTGCAATTCCTACCTTTTTTCGTAATTATAACAATAAATGAGTATATCAAACTTTGTAATATTTCATTTTAAAGCTTTTTCCATAATCTCAAAGATATTTTTACTAAAAAAATCATAAGTTTCACTGTTTTCCATTGATTTGAAAAAAAAAAGGGAAAAATGCTATTCTTTGACAGTTAATTGTTTATAAATAAAAATGGCCGCCAGATCCTACGCAGGAAATAGTTACAATTTGTTCCTATAGGTATTACTTGTCGAAAAAACGCTTCAGTACCCTGGCTGCTGAAGTGTCACGAAAAGGGTATATTTTTGTCTTATTACCCTGGCCTACAAAGTTTGTCAGACTAGACACCGTTAAGCTATTAACAAATTTTCAGCTCGCTATTAATAAACTTTTTTTGATATGCGGGATCCAATCCTAATAGGACAGTGCAGTTTTGTTGAATATCAACGTAAAAAAGTAAATAAAAAGTATATTTGCACACTTAGCTTTCACTTGGCAATGATAATCCACGTTCTGATACATAAAACGACTCCGTCAGTAAACATTTATTTTACAGAGTTCGCATAATATTGTGTGCACTCTGCTGATAAGAATAATAATCATTTTTATGTTAATCTTTACTAAGAACCGAACCACTTATGAGATCAATGTGAAAACATGTGCTGATGCTAAGATAAATAAATCTTTCATTTCAAGAAGATAAAAACTTCAAGTAGGTATTTGCACCATGGGATTCACGAAAATTTAAGCTATGTAGAAAAATAGTTTACTAAAGAATTGTAGTAAAGTATACTTTTGATAATTTTCGTTATATTCGTCCAGGATATCAACTATCTTTCTTTCTCCCCTTCCTTGTACCCTATTAGGGTGTCGGATGACATCAAATATCAAATTTTAGTAGGCTTGGATCCTGCGTACCAAAAAAAAAGTTTATTAATAGCAAGCTGAAAATTTGTTAATAGCTTAACGGTGTCTTGTCGGACAAACTTTGATGTATGGGTACACTGGAACAGGGGAAGGTTTAATTGTGGAATAAGTTAAAAATTTGGAACGTCAGACTACGAAAACGTCTCATGTATTTTGTCGGACAGAACTTCCATTGATTTGTTACCCTTTCATTAATTAAACTCTCATGCAAAGATCAGACTGGTATTTATCACCAACTGGACATTTTAATAAGTCCGACACATAGAACATGTCAAAAGACAGGAATTATGACAGGTGATAAATAGCAGTCTGATTTTCGCATGATTAATGAAATAGCCCAGTAAATGAACGGGAAATACGGCAATACCGTGTAATTTTCAGGGGCAACTCCGAATTGCATGAAAATTTGAATTTAGGTTCTACTTACCGTCCACTTCAAAATTGAAATTGTGCCGTTGGTTGGTTTTACTTGGGGGGTGACAGTCACCCCTTCTCGGGGGTGAAAAAACATATATGCTCAAGATAAGACCGGAAATGGATAAATTGACTTTTAAGCAACTTTTGTTATATAGAGTTTTTTATGTAAATCAATATGTTTCGAGTTATTTACGATTGAAAATATTTATTTTTCGACAAAAAAACTACGTTTTCAGACGGTTTTTCGCAAATAACTCAAAAAGTAAGTATTTGATCGAAAAGAATATCCCTAGCAAAAGTGTAGCTTATAAAACACCAATGCTGTATCAGTAAACGTTAAGTCTATCAGTCGAGTAAAAACAAAGTTGTAGCTCATGAACAATACGTTCTTATTCGTCTAATTCCAAATCAAATATTTCAAGGTGAAATCACCGAAAAATTAAGCACTTTTCGGGAAAAACCCATTCAAACTTTTTTAAAGTGTTTATAAAAAGCTTTATTCTAATTGTTTATAAAAGTTTCTAGCATTAAAAATAAGCGAGTTACGCTAAAAAAAATGTTGGGACTTTTTTTTGGTAAAAAATCATGAAAATCTCCCGTGTTTAGCTCCCCAAATGAAATTCATCGCTACCGCTTTACAAACAATTTAGTGGAGTCACTGAAGGTTTTCACCTCCGATTTTGTTGAACCTTCATAGATTTTCATGAAAATTGGTGAGTAGTTAGAAGATACTTCAAGGAACAAAGGTGACATGATGCCAACTTGCGGTTTTACCCTGGGGGTGGATGCCACCCCTTCTCGTGGGTGAAATTTTTTTAATTAAATATAATACCAGAAATCGATAGAGGGCCAACATCTAAGCAAAATTTGTTATACGTTATTAACATAAATCAATACTTTTTGAGTTATTAAATATCAAAGATTTTATTTGTTCTTAAAAAAATGCATGTTTTAAAGCTATTTTTCACGTACATATTACTCAAAAACTAAAAGCTTTTGTAAAAAATCTATTATTGCCAAAATTAAAGATAATAAAAAATTTAATACACTCCCCACTTAAGAAATAAACTAATGTTATTTCAAAGTGAGTTATGGGTAGTTGAATGTATATTTTTTTCGACGAGTACTCAAATCTAAGTATTCAAGCTTAAATAACGGGAAAACAATGCATTTTATAAAATATGTCTGTTAAATACTTGTCAAAGTATTTCGAAATACCTATTTAGTTTTTAGGTGAACCTGATATCTTAAAAATTAACGGAGTTATTTACAAAAAAAAACAAAAACATTTTTTGGAAAAATTTGTTAAAGGTACATTTTGAAACATTTTGGTGCTTAAATTTTAATGCTATCAACTTGTTCGAGGGCTTATTTGATAGATATTTGTATGAACTTTGACAAATGCTTAATAAGTTTATGTTATAGAATGCATCATTTTCCCGGTATTTAAGCTTGAATACTTAGATTTGGGTGCTCGACGAAAGAAATATACATTCAACTACCTATAACTCACTTTTAGTTAACATTGAAAGGTTTTTCTAGTGAGGAGATTATTTTATTTTTTATTAGCCTCAATTTTGATAATAATAACTTTTTTGCAAAAACTTATAGTTTTTGAGTTATTTATGAAAAATCGGTTAAAAACATGCATTTTTCTCACGAAAAATTAAAATCTTTGATCTTTAATAACTCAAAAAGTTTTGATTTATTTTAATAACTTTATATAACAAATTTTGCTTATAATTTGTCCCTCTACCGAATTGTGGGGTTATTTTTAATAAAATTTTCACCCTCGAGGAGGGGTGGCATCCACCCCCAGGATAAAAGCGCAAGTTGGCACCATGTCACCTTTGTTCCTTGAGATATCCTCTAACCACTCACCAATTTTCATGCAAATCGATGAAGGTTCAACGAAATCGTAGGTAATAGGTCATATCCACCTTCAGTGACTGCACTAATTTACTTATTTATCTATTTTTTTTATATGATCTGTCAGTTTCACCGATTTAAAGTGCTTATTTTTGAAAGGGTTATAATTGAAAAAGCTTGAACGGGTCACTTAGCACGAGTGTATGCAAATTTTGAACGGCCATAATATCTTAACCAATTTTTGTCGTTAGTGAAAAACAAAATAAAACTAGCATATTTATAATAGCAAAACCTACATTTTTTTACTCTTGTAAGATTTTTCTTATCACTAATACTTTTTAAGTTATTTTGAAAAAAGGAAATTTTTCAAAAATTTTTAGAAACTTTTTTTTAACTATAAAACCAAATTTTTAAAAAAAATAAGCACTTTAAACCAATCAAACTTACAGATCATATAAACAATACACATACAGTTAAAATAAATGGTAAAGCGGTAACGAATAATTTTATTTAGGGTGCTAAATAGAGGGAGGTTTTTACGATTTTTTCTACCAAAAAAAGGGACAAACTTTTTTTTTCAGTGTAACTCGTTTATTTTTGATGCTATAAACTTTTGTAAAAAACAAATATAAAGCTTTTTTTAGATACACTTTAAAAATGTTAATAAGCTTTTCCCGAAAAGTGCTTAATTTTTCAGTGATTTCGCATTGAATTATTCGATTTGGAATTAGACGAATAAGAACGTATTTTTCATGATCTACAACTTTGCTTTTACTCAATTTTATAGACTTTACTGATACACTATTTTTTTCGTTTTTTATAAGCTAATGTGTATTTTTTTCGATAAAATATTTACTTTTTAAGGTATTTGCGAAAAACGGTCTGAAAACGTTTTTTGTCGAAAAATCAACATTTTCAATCGAGAATAACTCAAAACATATTTATTGACTTACGTAAAAAACTTTATAGAACGAAAGTTGCTTATAATCAGTCAATTTATCCATTTACGGGCTTATTTTAAACACGCGTTTTTTCACCTCCCAACGCGTTTTTTATTAAGGGATGACTGTCGCCCCCCAAGTAAAAGCAACCAACGGCACAAATTCAACTTTGAAGTGGAGGGTAAGTAGAACCTAAATCCAAATTTTCATGCAATTCGGAGTTGCCCCTGAAAATTACACTCCAAAACGGTCATTAATTGGGCTAAAAGGGTAACAAATAATTGGAAGTTCTGTCCGACAAAATACATGGGACGTTTTCGTAGTCTGATGTTCCAAATTTTTAACTTGTTCTACAATTAAAACTTCTCCTGTTCCAGTATTCCCGTACATCAAAGTTTGTCCGACTAGACACCGTTAAGCTATTAACAAATTTTCAGCTTACTATTAATCAACTTTTTTTTGGTACGCGGGATCCAGGCCTATAAAGGCAATATATTATCATTTTGCAATTAGATAACAAATAGTTCTCATGCACAGGATGTAGATAAACTCTTATGCAATGTAGGTATATTAACATTTATGAAGATTCTGAGTCAACGTCAACCGCACTCATCTAATTACATGACTGATAAGTTTTAGTAACTTGTCAAACTAAGTTTCTCTTCTCTTTTTTATGTTTTTGTTGTGACCAATTCTATTACATTAGACATTTCCAGCGAGCATTCTGTTGATAGCGAATATGTGGTAGTCGCTGGGAGCCATATCTGGTGAATATGGTTGCTGCGGAAACAATTCGAAGCCCAATTCATGTAGATGGTGCGTTGTCTTGATGAAATAGCACTTTCTTGCGAGAGTGTTGTTCTGAAGCTATTTTCTTGTGGGATTTTTACAATTTTAACTATTTATAATGGGAAAATAAGCCACAATATTATTAAAAAATGATTTTTATTAACGTTTCGACGCCCAAATCGGGTGCCGTTGTTAAAATACAAAATACTACTAACATAAACAAAAAAGGTTGTTGCTTAGTAAAAAAATTCTTCTAATAATTTATTTAATTTGACTCATTTATATGGGCAATTCAGATACATATGATACATTTTAAAGTAGAAGACTTTAAAATGATATTGCCAATATTTATGAGTTGCGTTCCTGGGACGACTTTACTGAAAGATAGTTCATTCGATTACATGAAATCAATCCCAACTCAAGAATATCCGTCACAAAAAAATCATAGCATGTGATCTGTCTTTAAAAAGACAACCACATGCAACGGTGACATTAAAATTCTCGCGTTAGAGATCTCATAGTAAATCACGAGGGAAAACCAGGAAAAACCTCGTGATACTATCCCGACATCGTAAGTATTTGGTCTTACATTTAATTTACTCTCAAAATTAATATCAAATTCTGACTTTACTATAATTTTGTTTAAATTATAGATAATATCAATAATACATGGATATATAAATAATACTAAAATATAAAATATGTACTAACTCGACTATTGACTTACTAATTGTGGTATTTTCTTTCTATTGACTTCCTCTTTCAGTATAGGTATCCACATCCTACTGCATTCCACCGAGGAATTTGCGACACAATTGGTTTCGTTTAGCATAATTAGAGCCGCTTCTTTGATTTTTCTCTTTTTACTATCTGTTTCTTTCAGGACTATACTTGAATCTCTCCACTGAACTCTATGTTCATTAAGAATCTTATATTAAAAATAGAGAATTTGATAGATCTCAAATATGTCAACACGCATGGGATAATGAACATAGAGTTCAGTGGAGAGATTCAAGTATAGTCCTGAAAGAAACAGATAGTAAAAAGAGAAAAATCAAAGAAGCGGCTCTAATTATGCTAAACGAAACCAATTGTGTCGCAAATTCCTCGGTGGAATGCAGTAGGATGTGGATACCCATACTGAAAGAGGAAGTCAATAGAAAGAAAATACCACAATTAGTAAGTCAATAGTCGAGTTAGTACATATTTTATATTTTAGTATTATTTATATATCCATGTATTATTGATATTATCTATAATTTAAACAAAATTATAGTAAAGTCAGAATTTGATATTAATTTTGAGAGTAAATTAAATGTAAGACCAAATACTTACGATGTCGGGATAGTATCACGAGGTTTTTCCTGGTTTTCCCTCGTGATTTACTATGAGATCTCTAACGCGAGAATTTTAATGTCACCGTTGCATGTGGTTGTCTTTTTAAAGAAAGATCACATGCTATGATTTTTTTTGTGACGGATATTCTTGAGTTGGGATTGATTTCATGTAATCGAATGAACTATCTTTCAGTAAAGTCGTCCCAGGAACGCAACTCATAAATATTGGCAATATCATTTTAAAGTCTTCTACTTTAAAATGTATCATATGTATCTGAATTGCCGATATAAATGAGTCAAATTAAATAAATTATTAGAAGAATTTTTTTACTAAGCAACAACATCTTTGTTTATGTTAGTAGTATTTTGTATTTTGACAACGGCACCCGATTTGGGCGTCGAAACGTTAATAAAAATCATTTTTTAATAATATTGTGGCTTATTTCCCATTATAAATAGTTAAAACTTACGAGGGTGATCTACCACAACACAGTATCTAATTATTTTGAATTTTTTTGGTAAAATCTAATGTAAAACGTAGGTGTTCTATTTTAATGAAACGTATAAATCCTGACAGTGCACATTTATTTTTAAAAAACGTTTATGTCGTTGCCTTGGCCTGAAAGACCACCGTCGCACATAGGGGTATTTTGCCAATCTAGGCGGTCATAATTATTTCTTTCGATTTTATTATTCTAAAATGATTTCCTAATTGAATTAAGCTGTAGAGAGTGTTTTACAACATATCTATAAGTAGAATATGAGTCACTAAAACGAGACAGACGCACTGCGCATGCGCCGGTACAGTCCCAGACAATGTCGGTAAGCATTGGATCTGCATTACCGGCCAACACATAACTTAGCATGGTTCAGAACCTTTTAGTCAAGACCGAAACCATATCTGACTTTATGACGTCATATATGACGTTATGACGTTACACTACCTTGTACTTCATTTTTTAATTTTTATTAGCCGCGCAGTCCCGGAATATATTAAAAAATATTAGGTTCTAGGTTCTGAACCATGCTAAGTTACGTGTTGGCCGGTAATGCAGATCCAATGCTTACCGACATTGTCTGAGACTGTGCCGGCGCATGCGCAGTGCGTCTGTCTCGTTTTAGTGACCCATATTCTACTACATATACAGGGTGTTTGGTAAAGAATGGGCCATAGCTTAACCTCAGGTTCCTGAGGTTAAAATAGACCGATTTAAGCTAACTCACCTTAGTACAAAGTTTATAATAACCGAGATACAGGGTGTCAAAGTTAAACTTTTTTTTTATTTATTATTGAATATTTCCTGACAGGAATGAGATAACAACATGAAATTTGGTATATAGGGGTTTTTTGGGTCGAGAAAACTAAATTCCTTACCAAAAATTATGTATTGCCCAGAGGGCGCCACATACGCCTTTCAGCACTAATTTATTACGTTCAATTTTTTTTATCCCTCACTCTGTATAATTTTGACATTAAAATTTTTATTCTCCTATTAGTTTTACTTAAAAAAGGTATACTTTTTTCATCTCCCTAAACTCAACCGTTTTCGAGATAAACGCATTTTAAATCTGCGATACACCATCATTTTTAGCATAATAGCGTTGTAGTTACACCCGAAAAATAACTTAAAACCATAATAATTACGCCAATTCTCAAATTTATGTCATTGCATCGCAAATTCCATTTGAAGGAATTTGCGATACATTTTTGGATAATTTTATGGTTTTAAGTTATCTTAACGTTATCTCACGTAAACGTAATCTAAATTTTTAATTTAAATATGTGTAATTTCTTTCTTTCATGATTTTTTGCCCATAAGTCCAGAAAGTGCGAATATGGGCGGCTGATTTGATAATTATTATGATGTACAAATTCATATCTTCCAATTAAAAAAAATACAACAACCGGATCTCACCCTAAAGTATAACAAAAACCTTTTGATGTGTTAAAGTGTGGTCGAAACTTTAAAATATTTAAACCCCGTTTTCAAACATCCAAAATATTATTAATACATCAACAAATAAAACAATAAGTACATGAAAAGTATGTGTTCTTCCGTGCTTGTTCTAGATCCATAACTGTATTTTTTTAACAACAAACACTTGATATTTTTTTTATTACTTGCACTTGCACTTGCACCAAACAGCTGAGAAAGATACATACACCTGTAGCGACAAGGTCAAATTCCGACTAAAGCTACGGCACTGGTGCAACTTATTACACAACGGAAAAGGTCGCCTTGTGTTCTCTATTTATTTAACTTCACGAGTATCCGATTTTTTTCTACCGCTTTGAGTTTTGAAAAATGGACTTTTGACCGGCTAGATCGTTTAAATACCCCTATGTGCGTCGTCGGGTTATATCTTTTTATTATTTTACTGCATATGCAATCCATAAATTGGATCATAAAACGTAGATTCTAATAAGCAGTCTATAATTTTCATATCTTAATGTTGATAAACAATTGAAATATGATGTATTAAAAAACAAAAACGCTAACTTGATTTCTATTGTTCATGAGTATAAAATTCTTTTTCTTTCTTACCTACTTATTTTTTCATCTGCTTTTAAGTGAGCCTAATGTAAGCGTGTGACACAAAAACTCTCAAAGTTATTAATCTAATTGTTTGTTAAGCTAAAAAGTCAGGTATTTTTCAAACGGTTTTTTTAATAAAAATTTTGATAAAACGTCGAAGTTTTTTTGATACATTTTAAAATTGAAGCCTTAAAGAATCCATTGCAATCTTCTAAATATCTCTAGAAGATTCAATGTTTGGGCAAGTACAGTTGTTTAAACAATAAGAATTGCTCTCTTGGATAAACAAATTGAATAACTTATACACTATTTGGTCGATCTGGTTGATTTAACACACTTTAATAACTCATTAATTGACATAATTTCAAGTAGTTATATTATATGTCGTTATGCAAAAAACAAAGTTATTAAGGGCGTAGGCGCAAAATTTCGCGCGAATGTATTTTAAATGCATTTTTTTTTTCGAATCCTGAAAAAATTTATTTTTGAAAAATTTAAACGCAGAATGAAAGATTGCTTTATTACCGAGGGCCGAAAGTCCCTGAAACCGTCTATAATGTTTATTTTAATAAGTTTCAAGGGTGAAAAAAGAAAATAGAAAATTGAGTGTGATTTTTAATTTCAAATATATCATTCAAAAGAAACTTTTTGGATATTCTAATGGACTTGCGGCCCTCGGTAATATAGTTCAGAGAAATAAAGAAAAAAAATATCATATGTTTCCTGCTACCGATTTTGATGATATACATTGATATATGATATATAAACAAATGAAGATGAAAAAACGGTAAATTTTCGCTTTTTTCGTCTGTTACTAAAAAGATAAGCATTTTAAACAAATTTGAGAGTAGGGCTTCCAATCCCGCAATACCGAGATCTCGGTATTGCGGGATCCCGCGTCATTTTCCAATCCCGCGTGATGCGGGATTACAGGCGCGGAATCCGCGGGATTTGCGGGACTGAAAAGAGCGTACATTACTGCTGTAGCTACGCTCAAAATTATCAAAAAACTGGAAAAAAAATCATTCAAGGTTTTTTTTGGTTTTATGGCATAGACTTGGGTGTCAATTAGCCAGTCACAACTTTTATTTTTTCTATTCATACATAAAAAAGGCAATATCATTCAAGGTTAGCTTCAGAATTAGCTTTGTCTTTGCGCCGTATTTTACAACGACGTAGAAATGTGACTGCACTACTGATTTATCTCCAAAAGCCTCGTAGTTACCAAGCGTCGTGTGCGACGATGAAACTTTTCATCTCCCACCGAAAAGTTTACTTCAAAAAGAAATTAATGATTTTGTAACGGGAATGAACTTCAGCCTTTTGAATTCATCTGAGAGCACTGATGACGAAGAGGATGATCAAGTAAGAAACACGTGAGAAACAACGTAGAGGTTCCATCACCAGGTTCCGATCTTGATCTTACATTGCAACAGGAGTTGGAGTTAACTATATTGTCAGCATGTAATGTATTTACTTTGCCCGTCGCCATCTTGAGCTAATACACTTTAGAGTCTCGAGTCCAATAAATAGAAATGACTCTGTATGAATCTGGGGAGTCAATGGGAAAATATCTTACATTTACATATAAAGCCTTAAAAGGAATACCGTCGATGTATGGAAGCCGAAAGGGCATTTTCTGCTGCTGGCTATATTGTGTCTAAAATACGCAGGAGTTTGGCAGGTGACAGTTTAGATTTAGATGTTGGCTCGTATGAATAAAAATGAGAATGTAGTTTATACTCCAAATTTTGAAGTACATACTCCACGCGATAGTATCTACTCTTATGTACGGTGAGTAAAAACTCATCACATCAACATATTTTTATTCATATGAAATGTAGTAAGTATAAACTTATACTTTATGCTCATAATACTCATGAGAAATTATTAAACTATATTAATTTTCAGTTGAAAATGGGTTTTTTGGTTGATTTTTAAAATTTTGTTGGTGCATTTTTTTTTTTTTTTTGAAGAAGATAGATTTTTGTTTTTTCAGTCTTTGTTACTGTTTTCTTTTTAAGAAAAAACAGTTTTGATCTCATACTAATCCGACGCCCTGAAGGGCACTAAGGATTATGAGAAAGAAGAAGACGAAGATCTCATACTAATAGCAATAGTACTTAAATAAATGTGGAGTTAGTTGATTAATTTATTGTTTTTTTTTGCCTTATATAAAAATATGACTATTTTTAATATGCGGGATCCCGCAAATACCGAGATCCCGCGGGATTGAAAATTCGTAGTCCCGCAAATACCGAGATTGAACTCAGGCTGCGGGATTGGAAGGCCTATTTGAGAGTAAGAAACTCATAAATCGTATAAAAACTTCAATATGGCGTTCGCTGAATATGTCTATCCTTATTGGTTGCTCAGAAAATTGCAAAATAAATCCTAAATTTTAAGTTTTTATAAACATTCATAACTTATGTAAAAATTAACTTGAACCTTCTTATTACGCGGAATGCTGAGACTTCTGGTGTTTAAATCATACCATTTTCAAAGCAATCGGTCAAATAGTTTAAAGGTTATTTAATTTTTTTATCCCAAATTAATTTTTTTTGCAACACTATAATTCAGAAAATGATGGAAGTTACAGTAATACTTTGGATAGTTTATGAAAGAACAAGATTTACAGTATTAATTTAATTAAAAAAATTGAGAAAAAATAATTCTAAATATTGCAAAATTATTTTGCAAGAACATGTGAATTCAAAAAAGGGGTGGGGCTAACTTCGTCCCTAATTGTCCTAGGACAATTGTTTTTCTTTCTAAATGTGTATAAAACTGCAGACGGTTCGGGCGCAGGAATATTCTGTAGTGGTGGAAATTTCAACATTTCTATTCCACTGGGAGAATGTACCTCCGTATTTCAGGCAGAGATTTTTGCAATCTTGCAGTGTGCAAGAGAAAACAACCTGAGGGCATTCGAACTGCAGCGGGTTAACATATGCACAGATAGCCAAGCAGCCATTGGGGCTCTTATAAGCCCTAAGGTGAACTCTAGGCTGGTGTGGGAATGTCGACAAGAACTTGATAGACTGGCACAACATAACAGTGTTATACTGGTATGGGTTCCAGGTCATCGGGGCATATACGGCAATGAAAGAGCTGATGCACTTGCCAAGAGAGCATCAGCTACAAAATACCTGGGTCCAGAGCCGGCCGTGGGAGTGCCAAAAAGCACCGTCCGTGAACGAAAAAAAGCCTGGATTCGAAGCCAACACAACTCACACTGGGAGAGTGTACCCGGTCACACACATGGCAAGATGTATATCGGACGGACATGTGCTAGTAGAGCTGAGTTACTGCTGAAAACAAGCAGGAATCAGCTCAGAGTCATAACAGGTTTCCTCACTGGACATGCGCCAGTTAAGGGTCACCTGCATACAATGGGGCTGTTTCATGGAGACTTGAGCTGCAGACTCTGTAACAGAGAACCTGAAACAGTCAACCATATTTTGCATGACTGTGAGGCATTGGATCGGAGGCGGCAAACACTTTTCGGAGACATCGAAATGACTCCAAATTTATATGGCACCCACCCACTAGACCTGTACAAGCTGGTACAGGGTTCCAGAATTCTGGAATGGGTTTCATAAACGAATGGAAGATGTACAATAAGCCAAGTGGCTGCAGTACAACCGGTTCACAACAGACGGCTTCCAGGAGAAAAAAAAAAGCAAAACATTGACATGTTTTTGCAAAATAATTTTACACTGTTTAAAATTACTTTGTCATTTTTTTTTAATTAAGTTAATAGTATAAATGTTCTTCTTTCATAAATTGTCCGAAGTATTACTGTAACTTCATAATTTTCTTAATATACACCTTTAAATATGCCTTTTATACAGGATTTATTGTTTTTTTTTCATAATTTTCTGACTTATAGTGTTGCAAAAAAAATGAATTTGGGATAAACAAATTAAATAACTTTTAAACTATTTGACCTTCAAACGCTGGTCCTTCGCTATCAAACGCTATCAAACGCTGATCCTTCTGTTCCAACCACGTTAATTGAACAAGAACTACGTAAAATAGGTATAAACACCGTCTCTAAAACGACTTTTCTTAGGGTAGGAATGCCTGAAAGCGAATATAGCCATGTCTTGAGTTTTAGAAGGCAAACATTTATGACACCTTTAGAAAATATGTCCATTCCCGATTCTTTCATGATCTCTCATGATAATACCACTTACAGACTATACCTTTCTATAGAAGGCTTCAACTGTTCAAAATGCAAGACTATTGGTCACCAGGAAACAGAATGTCTTGACAACGCTAATACAATCACTTCTAATGCTACCACTTCTAATACAACCAATCTTGACTCAACCAATTCTAATCCACCCACTTCTAATACAACAAATCCTGACCCAACCAATTCTAATCCAACCTCTTCTAAAGCTCTTCCAGAAACCTCCCAAAACACACAATATATAACAAATCTACCTTATAACCAAACAGAACAAAAACTTTCTGACAAAACCTTAATATCTACCTCTAACGATCACCCAGCATCTTCCCAAAACATATTAGTTCAGATCCCAGACGTACAGGTCTCTAATAACCAATTAGAATCTACCATAGAAACTGACGACATGTCAAGACCTACAAATAATACAAATGAAACAAACACTTTAAAAATCCCAACATCATCAACTTCCAACAAGATCAGCAATCTTACTCCATTAGAAATAACACAACCTAAAATTATTCCAAACGTCACAAAACATCTAAAAAGTCTCATCTCATCGTCTCCTGAAATCAACGAAAATACCACACAGACCGATTCTCATATCTTCACTTCTCCAGTAACAAGGAAATCAAAGAAAAAAACAAAAACGTCTAAAAGAAATTCTCGAGATGAACTTTTACTTTCCCTAGAGACAATTAAAGACAAAATCGCAAACAGATCACCACCATTTGTCCTTAACTTCGACGAAATATGTGACTTTCTCGAAAACACATTAAACGCAAAACATCCCGAAATAACCTCAAAAAACTATTCGAACGAAACAACCGAATTAATTCAGATCCTTAATTTTGTTCATGCCTATACCCACAATTCAAAATTAAAAAATAATATAACTCGATTAAGAAAGAAACTAAGCCCCAATAATTTCTCTTCCACAGAAGAGACCGATGAAATACATTCTCAGTCAGAACTCGAAAATGTCTAACCCCTATATATTACAGTGGAATATCAATGGGTTCTATACCCATTTATAACAATTAAAACTTCTAATAAATGAAACATGCCCTAAGATCTTATGTCTTCAAGAATCTCTCCAATATTAATCTTCAAAACTACCAATGTTTTCCAAAAAACTGAATAGCACAACAGGCAAGTGGCGGAGTAGCCATCTTTGTAAGAACAGACCTAGAAGCTAAGCCAAAGAAGATCCCATAGAATCACAGACGATGACCTCAAGACAATCCTCACCAAAAAAGTTTCATCAGTGTTAACATAT